>NC_079516.1:9789419-9963448 GCF_000801105.2 Raphanus sativus
TTCATAAAGAGTTTTGGTCAAAGGATATGAATAAGATATATAGTGGACAAGAACATAATCCGGATGGATTATGGATGATGTCATGATCCGGACAGATCATGGACATACAAAGACATTCATGGTCGAATTTATCTAAGAGAGATAAACCACATGATCCAAATGGACCATGAATATCATGAAAGCATTTTGCTGATGCAGGTTACTAATCCGATCCACACAGTGCTAAGTCCCAAACCGGCTATGTTTTCACATATGGAGGCACGACCATTTCATGGAGATCAGTCAAGCAGACTATATCAGCCACATCATCCAATCACTCGGATATATTGGCGATCCATGAAGCAAGCAGAGAGTGTGTCTGATTGAGACTCATGACACACCATATTCGGACAGCATGTGGGATCACAGATGGTAAAGACGAGCCGACCGTTCTTTACGAAGACAATGCGCCATGCATAGCTCAGCTCAAAGATGGTTACATCAAGGGTGACAAGACTAAACATGTTCTCCCAAGTTCTTTTTCACCCACGATCTTCAGAAAGAAGGAGAGGTCAAGGTACTCTAAGTCAGATCCAGCGAGAACTCAGCCGACCTCTTCACTTAGGCATTACCAACATGCACGCTCAGGAAGCTTATGCAGCAGATTGGTATGCGATCACTGAGAAGCCTTCAGTGATGTTCACTTCAGGGGAAGTAATGCGGCTGTACTCTTTTTCCTATCCATGGCTTCCCGTTTTTACCACATTGGGTTTTTGGGTTTACCATGGAAAGGTTTTAACGAGGCAGTATTCCAAACGCATTACAAACTCTAGACGGATAACAATCTCGGTTTTTAACGAGGCAGCATCTACGGCGTTTTGAAAGCACTTCGACATATTGGACATCAAGGGGAAGTGTTATAAATATTGTAGTGATGTCCATATGGAAAGTCCTAGATATACTTGTTCCCCACTCCAAGTTATGCTTTGTCTCCAAGCTATTGTATCCTATATAAGGAGATCATTATTCATGGAATAAGACACATCAATTCCTCTCTTCTCTTCTCTTCTCTTCTTTACTTACAACAATTAATTTTATTTTTGAAAAATGATAACTAATTTTGGTATTTCAATTAAACTTTCAAAAATATTTAATATATAGAAAGTTTTAGATATTTTGAATTGTTTATGTATTGTCTATGTTTGAAGCTTTGTTCTCAATCGGTTTGGGCTATTCACTATACCAGGATTTGCAAGTCGTGAGTTTGGCCATGTTTGCTTCTACGATTTGTCTTTGTTCAAAGTTTTTTTGTTGATACTTCTTGCATGTTGGTTCCTTGCAGTTTCTTGATTTCATTTGATCTGTTTTTAGATTGTACTAATTATCATGGGCGGATCTACATAGTGAAAGAAGGTGACAATTGCCCCTACAATAGTTACTAGTAAATTTATTTGCATATGAATAAACAGATATGTTATAGCTTAGTTGACTAAATCTCTCCCTATACCCCCTCCCCGCTAAACCTGGTTTCAAGCCTCCATCTATCCTTTTTATATTGATTTTATGCATTTGATTTTTCTAAATGTTATTTTTATTAAAAAGATATCCAACAAAAAATTATTAAAATATCAAAAAAAAATTTGTCCTGGTCAAAATATTTTCTAGATCCACCACTATTAATTATGGACGTTTTTATATCATATGATCTCTTCCATATGTAAGCTTAAGTTCTTGAGGATTTTATATTGTTTGCTGGCCGTTGTATTCTGGGATTGTTCATCGCCGGCCTCTGTAATCGGTTTCATGTATAATAGAATTACCAGTGTTTTAAAAAAGAAAGAAAGCATTAGACATTTTTTTTGCAGAAATTCAAATATGCAGAAATAGATGAATCAATAAGATTATCATTTAAGCAACACGCTGAAACTTAAATCATTAGATTAAATTCCTCCGGAAGTTTTTTTAAATCATCTCTATGATTTCAAGTGGTCGATCTCGGGTTATCTCGCAAATTTTTCTTCTCGCCAGATGAACTAGTTTTCAATAAAATAGCATTTTTTATATCTTATTGTTATATATCGACCTTATATCACTTGCATTTGAAAACTAACCGGATTACTTATCTTATGTAGAAAAACGAGCTTAATCCATCATAGACAATGTTTCATATATTGCTAAATTTCATACGGATCTGCACAACTTTACATTTAGTACGTTTCTTTCCACCCAAATTTATTTATTCAGTTCTAAATCGACATAAAACATGAAAAAACTTGACAAATGACTAAAAAGGTTAAATACATACTTTGATTCGATAAAAAAAAAAGTTTAAAAAGTTGTTAGAGCACAATTTATTAATTAGTATTACTAAAAATATTGAAATCAATATATCCGGTTTTAGAAAGTAGTTTTGCAAATATTTTATGTGTACATTGCAAAATGGTAGTGGAAAGGTTATATTTTAGCCAATTACAATAAAATTATGGTTTTCTCTAACAATTTAACGAGAAGATTACGTATGAGATGTAACATTTTATATAAACAGTTAGGTGGTGTTATTAGTTTCACCAGTGATCAGAGGGTATATATCTGTCTGCAGATCAAACTGACCCACATATAAAAACTACAAAGATAAAAATAAAGGCTTTCTTCTGCCTAACTACCAACAACATACGAAGAAACAAACACTTCAAAACGAAACAAAATCATCTCACCCTACTCCGCTTTCTCCCTGTCAATGCAGGAGAATCAAGTCCACGGCTCACTTGTTTATTACCATCTCTTCTTCTCCTCTCTACCGCCGTAACTTTCTTACCCGCCGCTGAGGATTTCACAGCAGCAACTGGTGGTGAATCTGGTATAAGCCTTTTTTTACCACCACTTGAAGTCGTCTTCACCAAATCCTGCTCAACCTTCTTAAGAGCGTGTGCCCCCGTTCTTGGTTTTTTAACTCCCACGCTGGTTCGGACACAAGGAGATTTAGATGTCAAAGCGGGAACAGAAACCTTGGTGCTTGTAGTAATGTTAGGAGGAGGATGATGGTCTTGTGTCAAATAGTGTCGTAGAGACTTGGTGGCAATGTCTCTGAGGGAGACAGCGGATTTGTGCTCACGAGTGTTCTTAGAGTAAAAAATGGCTGCATTGTTAGCCACCAGAAGAAAGTCCATGAAAAGCTCTTTAGCTGAAGATATCGAACGACCGTTGATTCTTGATTTTATAGTGTCTAAGTCCATATGCCTCCTGACCAGTTTCTTGTACCTTGCCCTTTTCTGTTTATTACAAACCAAACACAAGGACGTTATAAGCAGAGAAATAATATTCAAAACAAAAAGATGTGATTTATCAAACCTGACTATCAAGCCGTCTCCGGAAGACAAGAGCACATTCGTTGTGTGAGATAGTGTTGTATATCTTCATAAGCTCTTCTGGTGAAGCCAAACCATGGCCTCGGCTAGTAGAAACAGCTTCTATACTCGTAGTAGAATTGCTAGCAATGTCCACGTTAGATGAATCCAACAGATTGTTTTCAACATCTTTACTGGCGCTGCAAAGTTGCAAAGAAAAACCTTATAAAGTGAAATCTGAAGATGGCAGAATCACTGTTATGGAGCAAACCCAGCTCGTTAATGGCAACAAGAAGATATAGCTTTAGAGATATATAGATAGAGATGTGTTCACTTTTTAAACTGGGATTTTTTTTCCACCAGAACTGATTTCAAGAATCGATCGAAACCAAACCCAACACGAAACTTTTCTAAGCGGAATCGAATAGAAGACAAACAAAGGAAAAATAAAAATAAAAAAAGCTTTGGTAGTGGAGTGACTCGTGTCACTCTCTCTCCTAATTATTTAGTATAAGAAAAATATAAATTAATCATATTTTAAGAGTTGGATTCTGGGACCGAATATGGGATTTGGAAGAATAATTTGATGGAATTGAAACCAAAAAAAAAATGCATTTTCCATGTCTTGCGTTTACTCAATTATTTAAGTAACAACTTCAATAACAGACAGAACATAAGTGTCTTTGGTTTGCTCCTAAAGCAACTCCAAAGCTATTTTCTCGAGTTGTTCAACTAGAACATGACTTCTTGGCCTAACATTACTGCTTGAGAAAAGTATGCTCATTTTCAAACCAGATTAAATTATTTTCGATTTCTTTTCTTGCTTTTCTCTCACGAATCAGAAGTAACTAAGGCTCTAAGGACTGAAGCGACTAAAGAACCTACAACCAAACGATGAGATTCAATTAATAGCAGAGCAAGATGTGAAGGTGATTTTGTCAAAAAAAAAAAGATGTGAAGGTGACTGGGAAACCCCCATAAACTCTTTTCATATCAGCCAAATCAGAAATTAGCTTGATTTCACTTGTTTGTTTTCTAAAGCTAAACAAGAAAGTAAATGTGCACAAATATTAACGGAATTTCAGTTTTATTTTTCAAATTTGCTATTAGAATAACTATTTTCATAAATATTTTTAGTTTATGATAAAAAATAAACTAACTCACTTAAATCATTTATAAATATTTAAGAATAATTTATAAGACATTTATATAAGTTTATAAATTTAACCCTACCATTAAATACTAAATCACAAACAATAACCTAAACTCTGAACTCAAATATTAAGATATTATTGATTAATTTTATTTTTGAAAAATGATAACTAATTTTGGTATTTCAATTAAACTTTCAAAAATATTTAATATATAGAAAGTTTTAGATATTTTGAATTGTTTATGTATTGTCTATGTTTGAAGCTTTGTTCTCAATCGGTTTGGGCTATTCACTATACCAGGATTTGCAAGTCGTGAGTTTGGCCATGTTTGCTTCTACGATTTGTCTTTGTTCAAAGTTTTTTTGTTGATACTTCTTGCATGTTGGTTCCTTGCAGTTTCTTGATTTCATTTGATCTGTTTTTAGATTGTACTAATTATCATGGGCGGATCTACATAGTGAAAGAAGGTGACAATTGCCCCTACAATAGTTACTAGTAAATTTATTTGCATATGAATAAACAGATATGTTATAGCTTAGTTGACTAAATCTCTCCCTATACCCCCTCCCCGCTAAACCTGGTTTCAAGCCTCCATCTATCCTTTTTATATTGATTTTATGCATTTGATTTTTCTAAATGTTATTTTTATTAAAAAGATATCCAACAAAAAATTATTAAAATATCAAAAAAAATTTTGTCCTGGTCAAAATATTTTGATCCACCACTATTAATTATGGACGTTGTTTATATCATATGATCTCTTCCATATGTAAGCTTAAGTTCTTGAGGATTTTATATTGTTTGCTGACCGTTGTATTCTGGGATTGTTCATCGCCGGCCTCTGTAATCGGTTTCATGTATAATAGAATTACCAGTGTTTTAAAAAAGAAAGAAAGCATTAGACATTTTTTTTGCAGAAATTCAAATATGCAGAAATAGATGAATCAATAAGATTATCATTTAAGCAACACGCTGAAACTTAAATCATTAGATTAAATTCCTCCGGAAGTTTTTTTAAATCATCTCTATGATTTCAAGTGGTCGATCTCGGGTTATCTCGCAAATTTTTCTTCTCGCCAGATGAACTAGTTTTCAATAAAATAGCATTTTTTATATCTTATTGTTATATATCGACCTTATATCACTTGCATTTGAAAACTAACCGGATTACTTATCTTATGTAGAAAAACGAGCTTAATCCATCATAGACAATGTTTCATATATTGCTAAATTTCATACGGATCTGCACAACTTTACATTTAGTACGTTTCTTTCCACCCAAATTTATTTATTCAGTTCTAAATCGACATAAAACATGAAAAAACTTGACAAATGACTAAAAAGGTTAAATACATACTTTGATTCGATAAAAAAAAAAAGTTTAAAAAGTTGTTAGAGCACAATTTATTAATTAGTATTACTAAAAATATTGAAATCAATATATCCGGTTTTAGAAAGTAGTTTTGCAAATATTTTATGTGTACATTGCAAAATGGTAGTGGAAAGGTTATATTTTAGCCAATTACAATAAAATTATGGTTTTCTCTAACAATTTAACGAGAAGATTACGTATGAGATGTAACATTTTATATAAACAGTTAGGTGGTGTTATTAGTTTCACCAGTGATCAGAGGGTATATATCTGTCTGCAGATCAAACTGACCCACATATAAAAACTACAAAGATAAAAATAAAGGCTTTCTTCTGCCTAACTACCAACAACATACGAAGAAACAAACACTTCAAAACGAAACAAAATCATCTCACCCTACTCCGCTTTCTCCCTGTCAATGCAGGAGAATCAAGTCCACGGCTCACTTGTTTATTACCATCTCTTCTTCTCCTCTCTACCGCCGTAACTTTCTTACCCGCCGCTGAGGATTTCACAGCAGCAACTGGTGGTGAATCTGGTATAAGCCTTTTTTTACCACCACTTGAAGTCGTCTTCACCAAATCCTGCTCAACCTTCTTAAGAGCGTGTGCCCCCGTTCTTGGTTTTTTAACTCCCACGCTGGTTCGGACACAAGGAGATTTAGATGTCAAAGCGGGAACAGAAACCTTGGTGCTTGTAGTAATGTTAGGAGGAGGATGATGGTCTTGTGTCAAATAGTGTCGTAGAGACTTGGTGGCAATGTCTCTGAGGGAGACAGCGGATTTGTGCTCACGAGTGTTCTTAGAGTAAAAAATGGCTGCATTGTTAGCCACCAGAAGAAAGTCCATGAAAAGCTCTTTAGCTGAAGATATCGAACGACCGTTGATTCTTGATTTTATAGTGTCTAAGTCCATATGCCTCCTGACCAGTTTCTTGTACCTTGCCCTTTTCTGTTTATTACAAACCAAACACAAGGACGTTATAAGCAGAGAAATAATATTCAAAACAAAAAGATGTGATTTATCAAACCTGACTATCAAGCCGTCTCCGGAAGACAAGAGCACATTCGTTGTGTGAGATAGTGTTGTATATCTTCATAAGCTCTTCTGGTGAAGCCAAACCATGGCCTCGGCTAGTAGAAACAGCTTCTATACTCGTAGTAGAATTGCTAGCAATGTCCACGTTAGATGAATCCAACAGATTGTTTTCAACATCTTTACTGGCGCTGCAAAGTTGCAAAGAAAAACCTTATAAAGTGAAATCTGAAGATGGCAGAATCACTGTTATGGAGCAAACCCAGCTCGTTAATGGCAACAAGAAGATATAGCTTTAGAGATATATAGATAGAGATGTGTTCACTTTTTAAACTGGGATTTTTTTTCCACCAGAACTGATTTCAAGAATCGATCGAAACCAAACCCAACACGAAACTTTTCTAAGCGGAATCGAATAGAAGACAAACAAAGGAAAAATAAAAATAAAAAAAGCTTTGGTAGTGGAGTGACTCGTGTCACTCTCTCTCCTAATTATTTAGTATAAGAAAAATATAAATTAATCATATTTTAAGAGTTGGATTCTGGGACCGAATATGGGATTTGGAAGAATAATTTGATGGAATTGAAACCAAAAAAAAAATGCATTTTCCATGTCTTGCGTTTACTCAATTATTTAAGTAACAACTTCAATAACAGACAGAACATAAGTGTCTTTGGTTTGCTCCTAAAGCAACTCCAAAGCTATTTTCTCGAGTTGTTCAACTAGAACATGACTTCTTGGCCTAACATTACTGCTTGAGAAAAGTATGCTCATTTTCAAACCAGATTAAATTATTTTCGATTTCTTTTCTTGCTTTTCTCTCACGAATCAGAAGTAACTAAGGCTCTAAGGACTGAAGCGACTAAAGAACCTACAACCAAACGATGAGATTCAATTAATAGCAGAGCAAGATGTGAAGGTGATTTTGTCAAAAAAAAAAAGATGTGAAGGTGACTGGGAAACCCCCATAAACTCTTTTCATATCAGCCAAATCAGAAATTAGCTTGATTTCACTTGTTTGTTTTCTAAAGCTAAACAAGAAAGTAAATGTGCACAAATATTAACGGAATTTCAGTTTTATTTTTCAAATTTGCTATTAGAATAACTATTTTCATAAATATTTTTAGTTTATGATAAAAAATAAACTAACTCACTTAAATCATTTATAAATATTTAAGAATAATTTATAAGACATTTATATAAGTTTATAAATTTAACCCTACCATTAAATACTAAATCACAAACAATAACCTAAACTCTGAACTCAAATATTAAGATATTATTGATTAATTTTATTTTTGAAAAATGATAACTAATTTTGGTATTTCAATTAAACTTTCAAAAATATTTAATATATAGAAAGTTTTAGATATTTTGAATTGTTTATGTATTGTCTATGTTTGAAGCTTTGTTCTCAATCGGTTTGGGCTATTCACTATACCAGGATTTGCAAGTCGTGAGTTTGGCCATGTTTGCTTCTACGATTTGTCTTTGTTCAAAGTTTTTTTGTTGATACTTCTTGCATGTTGGTTCCTTGCAGTTTCTTGATTTCATTTGATCTGTTTTTAGATTGTACTAATTATCATGGGCGGATCTACATAGTGAAAGAAGGTGACAATTGCCCCTACAATAGTTACTAGTAAATTTATTTGCATATGAATAAACAGATATGTTATAGCTTAGTTGACTAAATCTCTCCCTATACCCCCTCCCCGCTAAACCTGGTTTCAAGCCTCCATCTATCCTTTTTATATTGATTTTATGCATTTGATTTTTCTAAATGTTATTTTTATTAAAAAGATATCCAACAAAAAATTATTAAAATATCAAAAAAAATTTTGTCCTGGTCAAAATATTTTGATCCACCACTATTAATTATGGACGTTGTTTATATCATATGATCTCTTCCATATGTAAGCTTAAGTTCTTGAGGATTTTATATTGTTTGCTGACCGTTGTATTCTGGGATTGTTCATCGCCGGCCTCTGTAATCGGTTTCATGTATAATAGAATTACCAGTGTTTTAAAAAAGAAAGAAAGCATTAGACATTTTTTTTGCAGAAATTCAAATATGCAGAAATAGATGAATCAATAAGATTATCATTTAAGCAACACGCTGAAACTTAAATCATTAGATTAAATTCCTCCGGAAGTTTTTTTAAATCATCTCTATGATTTCAAGTGGTCGATCTCGGGTTATCTCGCAAATTTTTCTTCTCGCCAGATGAACTAGTTTTCAATAAAATAGCATTTTTTATATCTTATTGTTATATATCGACCTTATATCACTTGCATTTGAAAACTAACCGGATTACTTATCTTATGTAGAAAAACGAGCTTAATCCATCATAGACAATGTTTCATATATTGCTAAATTTCATACGGATCTGCACAACTTTACATTTAGTACGTTTCTTTCCACCCAAATTTATTTATTCAGTTCTAAATCGACATAAAACATGAAAAAACTTGACAAATGACTAAAAAGGTTAAATACATACTTTGATTCGATAAAAAAAAAAAAGTTTAAAAAGTTGTTAGAGCACAATTTATTAATTAGTATTACTAAAAATATTGAAATCAATATATCCGGTTTTAGAAAGTAGTTTTGCAAATATTTTATGTGTACATTGCAAAATGGTAGTGGAAAGGTTATATTTTAGCCAATTACAATAAAATTATGGTTTTCTCTAACAATTTAACGAGAAGATTACGTATGAGATGTAACATTTTATATAAACAGTTAGGTGGTGTTATTAGTTTCACCAGTGATCAGAGGGTATATATCTGTCTGCAGATCAAACTGACCCACATATAAAAACTACAAAGATAAAAATAAAGGCTTTCTTCTGCCTAACTACCAACAACATACGAAGAAACAAACACTTCAAAACGAAACAAAATCATCTCACCCTACTCCGCTTTCTCCCTGTCAATGCAGGAGAATCAAGTCCACGGCTCACTTGTTTATTACCATCTCTTCTTCTCCTCTCTACCGCCGTAACTTTCTTACCCGCCGCTGAGGATTTCACAGCAGCAACTGGTGGTGAATCTGGTATAAGCCTTTTTTTACCACCACTTGAAGTCGTCTTCACCAAATCCTGCTCAACCTTCTTAAGAGCGTGTGCCCCCGTTCTTGGTTTTTTAACTCCCACGCTGGTTCGGACACAAGGAGATTTAGATGTCAAAGCGGGAACAGAAACCTTGGTGCTTGTAGTAATGTTAGGAGGAGGATGATGGTCTTGTGTCAAATAGTGTCGTAGAGACTTGGTGGCAATGTCTCTGAGGGAGACAGCGGATTTGTGCTCACGAGTGTTCTTAGAGTAAAAAATGGCTGCATTGTTAGCCACCAGAAGAAAGTCCATGAAAAGCTCTTTAGCTGAAGATATCGAACGACCGTTGATTCTTGATTTTATAGTGTCTAAGTCCATATGCCTCCTGACCAGTTTCTTGTACCTTGCCCTTTTCTGTTTATTACAAACCAAACACAAGGACGTTATAAGCAGAGAAATAATATTCAAAACAAAAAGATGTGATTTATCAAACCTGACTATCAAGCCGTCTCCGGAAGACAAGAGCACATTCGTTGTGTGAGATAGTGTTGTATATCTTCATAAGCTCTTCTGGTAAAGCCAAACCATGGCCTCGGCTAGTAGAAACAGCTTCTATACTCGTAGTAGAATTGCTAGCAATGTCCACGTTAGATGAATCCAACAGATTGTTTTCAACATCTTTACTGGCGCTGCAAACTTTTCGTTTTCTTTTGCCTCGTTTCTTCCTCATACTCGGAAGCACTTGTCCTCCTCCTCCGTACATGGACTCAAAAATGTCGGCATGTAGTAACAGATTATTATTACTCTTCTTGTCTTCTTGCTCTTTTACTGCTGCTTCTGACCAGTTGGTCGTGGTGAGATCTTGCTGTGTGAAACTACCAACTGATGACAAGTCTTTGCTGGTGCATTCACCTCCGCCTTCAGACTTGGGGGAGGGTTCGAGGGATAATGTTCGGCTTGAATCATAATAATCATTGTTTTCATCAACAACATTGCTTTCTGATTTCAGACTCTGGAGCTTTGATTCCAACGACCTTAAAAAAAAAACAGAGTATTAACATTCACAAGACATTTTCCATATAGAAACAAAGGGGCTAACTAACCCAATGGAGTCTTGGGACTGAAGTAAAGCTGCCTTAAGCTCAGCTACTCGTTTCTTCTTAACCTCTTCATACCATGATCTACAAGAAACATAAACAATATGCAAAAAGAAAAAAAAAAAAAATTACTTGGTATCGGGCTAGAAAGACCAAAAAAAATAAAAGAACAAATCATTTACTTGCATCCCAAATAACGTTCACGCAAGTCCTTGTACTTAGCCTTGCATATCTGGAATAAAATTAGGATTTAGCAAAGGTAAGAAGAGAAACAATGTCAGAGTTAAAGGCTACTCATTCTACAAGATGAGAAGAACCACACGTGTGTTAATACGAATCAACCATCTTACTTTATTTTTTTTTAACACTAAACCTTTCTTGAGACACAAGTGATGGATCTATACCGACAACAAACACTATTTTTTTTTCCTTTGATTGATAGTTCGTTAACAGTTTCGTTCTTATCCTCTGACATTTGATCTCATCGAAGTTTTGAGATTTTAAAAGAGACCAAAACAAACCTCAGGTGTGAAAATCCCCGACATAGAATGAGAACGGAGTTCTTCGGAGACGACGGTCCAGTCGTCGGTTCCGTGACGTAGCACTGCGCCGCCGAGGAGAAGCTCCTCCCATGTTCCCCAATCACTCGCCATCTTCTTCGTCAATATCATCATAACCATCAAATCAAAAATATCAAATCCGCGTGTAGACTACGCGCTCCTCGATTTTGAGAAAAAAACTAATTAAACTACGCACCGCGGCGCACGGTAGCCCGTTTTGAACAAGAGAAAAAATAAAAAATGAAAATTCAGAGACAGAGACAACTCAAGAAAAGAAAACGACAAGGAATTTTGAAAGAAGATGTCACGAGCTGGTGTTTGTGTCGGAGGTTATTACACGAAAGCGGTTTTCCGACAAGAAATCGGGGGAATAATAATGAAATTAAATTTACAAAAAAAAATTAGGATAAATAAATAAAAGCAGAGGCCGGGAGAGAAAGGGTTGACGAAGGAGTCTGTGTCGTCTATCTCTCTCTGCTCGATGTTCGTAAACGGAAAAATTGATGGTTCTGTTTTTTCTTAAAATAATTCAAAATACAAAAGGATTGTTTGTTTTTGAACAAATCCTTCGACTAGATTTATTTTTTTCTTTCTCTAAATAAAGCAAATTATTTAACAGAAATTTTCTATTGTTTCTTTATTTATTCGTTTTTTCGTCATTACCACACCTTTTAGAATACCTATCTCGTATTCTGCCAAATACTGATTTGTTTTTTTTTCTTTCTATTTAATGTTTTCTACAACGATATTTTAATTAATTTTTTTAGATTTGATTGTTCATCTTGAATAATATTAATAACATTAATCATTACATTTTGATTCTTGGATTCTATCTTAAAAATAAAACAAACATTTTCGTCCATTTGATGACTATATTCAGCAACCAAACTACTTTCATGAAAAAAAAGTTATTTAATACATTTAAGAGTTGAGAATTAACTTTATAAAAGTCTTCCGTTCATAATTTGTATATATCTATATTATTAAAATAGAATTACACTTAAGAAATGCCCCTGAGTTTTCAATGTTAATTACACTTACATGCCACTGACCCTATTAATAACATTCCTAAAAAAATGTTTGTCTTAACCAGTTTATTAAATGTGTCTTTATCACTCTCTTTATTTATAGATAGTTTCTATTTTAATGTTTGTTTTTTTTCAGTTTAGTTAATGTGTTGTCCTAAAACAAAATTTAACTTCTCTTGTATTAAATAAATTCCGAAATTATTTATTTGTTATCAAAAAAAAATCTAGGATATTAATTTCGAAATTATTTATTGTCGTAAAATAAAATTTAACTTCCATTCTCTACTAAAATAATTTCAAGATAAAATTGAATTTCCCTTTTCATCTAAGCCAATGTTTATTCACCTCACATAGAGTTAGGTCTCAATAAATCTAAAAAATTATCGTATGAACAAATTATCTATGTTTTCTTCCCAGTAAAATCTGTTTAACTGAACTTGCAGAGTACTCAATATTAAATATAAGATTAAGTAAATAGTTAAGAATGAGGCAATTACCTATATTCTTGCTAACTACATTATTTTTAGGAAACAATTGATTTGCTTTATAAATGTTATGGACATTTATTAATTAACTAGGTGTAACTAGACATGCAAACAATATACTTTGAAACATAATGAAAAATAAACCAACTATTTCAAAAGAGATTTAATTACTCCATACCTTGATTCGTAAAGAAAAAACATCAGATTCACAAATATCAAACATTAGACCCTTAATGAGTTTTGAAATCGTCATCGCCATGGGAGAACACCGAAAGTCGAGATATTTATTTTTTTCATTCTTCACAATTTTTTTCTAAACACTGAACGATTACAAAACAAAATTGTCGGTTAGAATAAGAGAAAGGAGTCATGGGCCACTAGACCAACTTAATTTGATCTAAAATACTATGACCCTAACAAAAAATGTAATAACAATGAGCCGATTAAATTGATTTATATATGACTCAAAGTCAATTATTTCAATGTATTTTAAATTAACTAAATTGATTTATATATTTCATATATAATCTATCATTGTTCACTTTAAGCTTTCTTTATAATAAAAAATATTTTTCATAGATTTGATTGTTTTTTTTAAATTCAAACTCAATGTATCCAATGGCGGACCCATCATTTTTTTTATACATGTGTCATGATATATAAATTTTTTAAAATATGATAACAAAAGTATAATTTAGAGATGTTAACCCAGATTTAGGTGTGTCAATATATACACTAATACCATTTTAGCTGCTGATTTTTTTTGGCTTCCTATGCAAAACCAATTATTTCATAATTAAACATGTGTCAACTGAACCCCCTAATCCTATAGTAGGTACACCTCTGAATGTATCACAAGTAACTATTAACAAATACATCATTTAGTGTAAGTCAAAAATTAAAAAATTAAATAAACACCCGTCCGGTCGGGCGGGTCATAGGTCTAGTTTTTCTTTAAACTTTGATTAGGTAAATTTTAATTTGATACTTTCCGAAGAAGTTTCTTCATACACTCCGTTAACGTCTTTCGTACCTCTGGGAAGGCATAAACTATTCAATAACAAGGACAATTATCATGAATAGTAATTACTAACTATATAAAACGTGTCATCGTCAAGTTTGGTAGATGACAAATATTTGATTAATCTGTTTACTTAACCTGCACACAACCCATTCCAAATGTAAGTAGGCTCAAACCGTTCAAGTCAGGGGACCTAAAGTAGATTGCCAAATGAAAAGGAAATATTCGTATACCGAAATCTCTTCTCATTAAGTCCACATGGAGAGAGCGAGAAACATTGTAACACGTGATTTACTGAATCAAGAAACTGAAGCACTACAAGTATAATCCCAGACACAGATCGATTTACAGCATATACTGAATTTTTAGAGGGGAGATATTCTCCGGGGAGGGCGATTCTATAGCAAAATTCTGCCACAAGAAACTGCGACTTCTCAACGAATCTTCAAAGCAACGGATGCCAAATCGCTGGAAGGAACATGGAGACCGAGTTCTTGATAACATACAGATTGATGGAGATGAACACTGTTTCAGAATGATTCTGAGTGGTCTTGAATCTGAACCTGGAGTTATGGTGTCTGAAGAACTAAGTTTAGTTCTTGAGCCTTTCTAGCTATGAGACCTCCTCTTCTGTATTTATATGAAAAAAAATAGAAGGAACAAAATTACACAACCGAAGCAAACACCAACTATTAGATACTCTCCATCGTCCAGAACTAGGTTTTAGATGTTTCTTTTTACCTGGTGAGTAGTGGAAGGATCTTTTGAACCTTCTGCAATTCCGCTGAACAACTTTGGCAGATCTGTAGTCTGCATTTTCTCATTTTTTTTAACTTTCCGATAAAAGTGAAATAAGTGTGAGAGAAGGTATAGCAAGAAAATAAACGAGAGGAAAATTACCTTTCTTCTGCATGAAGATCAACACCAACACTTCGTCTTGCTGAAACATTTGATTGTACAACTGTACCGAACACTGCTACTAGCTTCAAGAGCATTTCCAAGGAGACACTTACAGGCCTATACAAAAATTGAAATTCATGATAAGACATTATTGCTTTCTTCTCTTAAAATTAATTTATAACTGAAACTCAAAGCAAAAAATAATCTAAGGACAGAGAATAAGATAACTTTACCTTTCAGTCCGGCTCCCCAATAAGCCTGTCAGGACAGGTGCTAATTGCGAAAACAGATCCAGCGTAAGAATCTCTGGTTTGTCTGTTAGAATACTTATCACATCTGCTTGAACCTGTTCCCGTATAAGTGAGTCAGCATTTTCTAGACATTTAAGCATTAAAAGGACTGAGCTAAAAAAAGTAATCTACTGGGATACATACCGAGTGATCTGACAGCTTTTTCAAGGCCATGATTGCGCCTTTAATATCGCTACGCTCCCAAAAATGTCTTACAATCTGCAATTTTGTGATATATCAACAACCTCTTCTTAAAAAAGAATAGACTTACGAAAAATCAAACAATAAGAGGAAAAGAGAACAAGAGAGTGAGAGACCAAAAGAACAGAACAGGAGAGCTAAATTTTACCTGTAATTTTGTCAACCTTGATTGAAGAGTGTTTAAGACCTCATTATGAGTTTGCATTAATGTCTCACTGATGTCACCTTGACTCTCCCTCTCAGATATCTGAGGCTCTTCCTTCTGCACAAGCCAAACAAATCAAATACTTGTCATGTTCACAGATCTCTTTCAACTTTGTCATCCTTGCAAATTCATATTTCTTGTGCAGCATCGGATACGTTTCAAAGATGGAGAAGTCATAAGCTTACCTGGGTCGAGATATCGTAATCTGGTTGAGTTTGTGTTGTATGTGCTTCATCCAGTGCCATATCAGCCACCTGATCCAGTACCGAAGGTGTTGCCAGCGTTTGAGTTGGGCTAAATCGATGCCTGGATCTTATATGTGATGCATCAGATGTCACATTATTTGCTTGATTGATTTTAGCAGGAATTACACGAACGGGAGAGTTCCTAGCTGACCGTGTTAATGCAACTGGAGGCTCATAAGATGGGATATAATCTGCTTCATTGAGTTTCATAGGTATTACACGGGCTGGTGAAGTCCTAGCTGATCGTGTTGATTGTAAAGGACGCTCATCATGCGTGTTAGTTGTTTGATTGAGCATCACAGGCCTTACACGCGTTGAAGAACTCCTCAGTGGTCTTCTTGGTATTACATGAGGCTCATCAGGTTTCATGTTAGTTGACCGACTCCGATTGGGTATCATAGGGGCTGGAGAAGTCGCTTGTCGTGTTGGTGTTACAGGAGACTCATCAGATGTCAAATTACCAGCCGAACTCCTACCAGACCGTGTTGATGTTACAGGAGGGTCATCCGATTTCATTTTTGTTGTCTGATTGGGTGCCACAGGCATAACCGGAGGTGGAGAAAACCTAGCTTGTCGTGTTGATGTTACAGGAGACTCATCAGATGTCAAATTAGCAGGCGAACTCCTACCAGGCCGTGTTGATGTTACAGGAGGGTCATCCGATTTCATTTTTGTTGTCTGATTGGGTGCCACAGGCAAAACCGGGGTGGAGAAGACCTAGCTTGTCGTGTTGATGTTACAGGAGACTCATCAGATGTCAAATTAGTAGCCGAAGTCCTATCAGGTCGTGTCAATGTTACAGAAGGCCAATCAGTTGTTATGTCTGGGTCCCGACCAAGAACCACAGGCATTACTCTGGCTGGAATACTCCTAGGTCGTCGTGTTGATACCACAGGAGCTTCAACTGTGGTCAAGTTAGTTGCCTCCTCAAGTTGAACTGGCATAACATGGGTAGGCATTGGGCTAACTGCTGGTATCGACGCTGATTTGGCCTCAACATGGGTAGGCATTGGGCTAACTGCTGGTATCGACGCTGATTTGGCCTCTTCCTCCACAGCATTAGTGCTCTGAACTGTTGCGGCACTAGCTGCTTTATCTTCTTCAGCAGGAGTAATTGTTTCTCTTCTCTCAAATCTCTCAACCAATGACCGTGTCCTCCCGGAAACAACTTTTACTGCAAACATAACAGTTCTTAATAAATCAATAACCAGATGACTTATATGCTACCAAAGAAAGCAAAGACAGAAAAGTTTGCATGGCTAACCTCCTCTAACAACTTTCACAGAGTCTGATTCTTTGCTACCTCCAGGGGGTTCGACGCCTGCACAGCAGAATATTTATATCAATTACTTGCAAACTGATTGTAGCCTCAAACCAAGTAACCTGACCCAGCCAACAAAGAAAACTGTGAAGCAATTCGGTTCTACAAGTAGCTAAAACTGAGACTTAGCAACCTATAAGCTAATGCTATTATTTCTCTGATGCCTTATTCATCTTTTTCCAAGATTACGTTTCTTATCTAGTAACTCACTCGTATTAAACACATCAAAGTTGCACAAATGTTAGTTTGACCCACAAGTGGAAATGCCCATTAATTAGTCAGATCTGATTTAGAATAAGTAGTTGAGTACTTACTTTTCTGTTCATCACCAGCTTTCTCTGGTGTTAAAACTCGTTCTGGCTTACTTAAAATGATCGCATCATTGGCATCCTCCTCAGTCGGGTTACACCCTCTGTCATCCGCAAGCTCTTTTGGCAAGTCTGCTTCTCTTGATTTCTCTAAACCACTTTGGTGACTGTTTAAATTTTCAGACTCAACAGACACCGCCCATCTTGTCTCATTGTGCTTAGTATTCGGTGATCTCTGCACGCGAGGCGGTTTCAGCTGCATAGCTGAGACAAAATTGAAAGAGATTCCAATAAGATAGGATTATACTATCTGAAAGATCAGATCTGGTGAAACTGAAGTGTGCACTGGGAGAACTTACATTTCGCTTCATCAGTTGGTGATTCTGGAAATAAAGCTTTTTCAAACTTGCTGGTTATACTCTTAATGATGGAATCATTGACATCAAATGGTTTTCTACCACTCTCTTCTGAATTAAGCACAATCTTAGGATCCAGCTTATTCTCACCGTCTGATCCGCTTTGCTTCGGAGTACCAGACTGAACGGCCCCTGACTGCTTTGTTGGCGTTTTTCTTACATGAGCTGGTCTCAGCAGCATACCCGGCTTCGTTTTTGAGAAAGTGATAGATTCCCTTCCCGAATCAGACGAATCTTTCCCAATATCATTATGCACAATGAAAGACTTATCCCCTGCTTGTCCAGTAGATGTTGCATTGAATTTAGAACTACTTTGTGATCCTGGCTTATCTGCAACGGTTGAATTTCCACCTGTGGCTTTGAAGAAAAGAGAGAATATGAGACGAAATTTAACCATAAGCATACAAAAGTGATGAACGTACATAACCACAAGCTGACACTAAAGACTGAAAATCACAATCCAGCTCACAATAGTTATGGCTAGGTTTCTATCACTAGAACAAGCAAAATGGTGTTTATTGATCTCCGTTAATACTCCATTGTAAATAAGCATTTTAGTACTGATTCGAATGGTAGCATGACAGCAAGTTGTAAGCTAGCGTACGGGACTTTCATGTATGGACGTTTATTTTAGGTTTTCATTTCTAAGAAGACAGTCAACATTCACTCACAGTCGATGTATATGTTTTTGATCTCTTTTATCTCATAATCTGGAGATGAGCTGCGCCTGGAACCACTCTTTACTCTCTCGGAAGATTGATCGTCCAGAACGCCGAGTACTTTCTCCACGCATTCTTTTTTATCCGCAGATCCAATGCCATATGGTTCAATTTGCTGCTTACAAATAAGGGCAAAAAATAAAAAAAAAGAGTATGAGGCTTTGAAACTTTAGTCATCAGCTTCACATAACTTTCGAAAGGAATAGAGAATCACAATAGCTGACGTACTGATATATCAGAGACCCAAATCCCTACGGAGTTCTGGTAGTAAGAACAACCCATGAGCTTCCCTTCGCTGATGCATAAGTCACCAAGCGTTGACCATCCCATATCAACACTATCATGACAAACAACGGGCTCCCATGAATAAACCTGAATTTATGAGCATCATCTATCAATGTATCAACAACTCTTGAGATCTCTAAATATGGCAGAGCTCACTAAAAGAAAAAAAGACAAATAAAAACCTTTAAGCCATCATCCAAACCACAAAAAAGGGTTCGCCCATCCGGATGAAATTTGATTGAACGAACTCCAGTTTCCTGTGAAACGAAAAAAGCACAAGATGCCAAGAAAAAGATAGTTAGTAAAACATTATTTAGTGGCATAAAACTCTCATAACAGGTTAGTTACCTCTGGTCGGGTAGATCCAATCAATTCAAACGTTTCCAAATCCCAGAACTTTACGGTCCTGTCAGCCGAACCTGAAAAATAAATGTATGAAATCACAAGACCTCAAATATAAAACTTGTGAACAGAGAAGGATCGATAGTTAAACAACCAACCGAAAGCTGCCACCAAATTACCACTAAAATGCCTAAGATAAGAGAATTCAGACTAACCAGTAGCTAGAAGGAACTCAAGTGGGTGGAAGTCCAGCGAACGAACAGATCCTTCATGAAACTTAAAATCATGTATAAGCTTTCCAGCAGTCAAATCCCATACCTATAGGATAGACGACCAATAATACTATTATTGTTAAAAGAAGACATGTATCAGCGAGCGCACAAGATCAACAATCAAGTTCTTTCTTACCTTTACAGCATTGTCAAGTCCTCCTGTCACAACCCAACGACCATCGGGACTAAATTTGATAGTGTTGATGTCACGAGTATGACCCTTGTAGGTCTGTATGCACCCCTTCTTTCTGATGTCCCAGATCTTAAGATTCGTATCATTTGATCCCGATGCCAAAAATTCACCAAAGGGATGAAACTCAACAGCAGAACAACTGGATCTATGTCCAGTAAAAGCTCGAACCACTACACTTCAAGAGCAAGAGTCAAAAATGGTAGGCCTCATTATTCTAAAAGTAAAGGATTAGATATGCTCAAAAGAAAAAAATAACCAAAATCCACATCTACAATAACTCAACCGAACCAGCTCTAGCACACATGTAAAGAGTAACAAAATCTTGTAAAAGGAGAAGCAGAAAGTGAATCAACTAACTCTTTGCTTCTTCTAAGTCCCAGAGCTTGATCAGACCCGAAGAAGCTCCACCAAGGACCAAAACTTCAGCCGAGTCGAAAGCTACTGAATCCACTTCACTAGTATGTCCACATAAACTCTGCAAAATAATAAGATAGCATCATCATTCTTCTACAAAACCATTTTGATAAAACAAAAAAAAATTGAAAATATTGAAAAAGATACCATTAAAGAAGTAGGCTTGCCGATGGCCCAAAGGTTGACCTTGTAATCATCACCGCCAGTAATAAGAAGGCGTGATGTCTTCTTTCCGATACTCAGGCAATTCACATTTGCAGAATGTGCCAAAAACTCCTCTAAGTCCCCCCCCAAATCAAAGTCAAGTTTTAAACACAAGGTAACAGCCTTTTGAAGCAAAAACAGCATAGTGCATTTCTTAGGACATATATATAACACATTTAATTCAAGTCTCTTCTACCATATGTTCTCTAGATTTGGTTAAGCAGACAATTAATTCTTGAAATGCTAATTAAAACCTGAAGCTCATTTTGTTAACTAACACAAACGAAAGTTTCTTCTTGGGAGTTTATAGATTAAAAAAAAACTCAAGAAAATTAATTAAAGTTAAAGAAACAACAAAATCGCCAGAATATATATAAAAAAAAAGGATACGCAGCTTATATCCGCGCTTGGCCATTGTCTACTCGATTCGATATCCAGCAATCCGAATCCGTAGCTTCCGGTAATCGATCGGAAAAACGGTGAATCGGAGCTTCCAGAATCCGAATTGTCACTACACGACAGAGAAGAGGGATAATAATAAACACGTAGAAGAAGAAGAGGTTGCTTCCCGTTGCGATTTCAAAAAATAAAAATCTGAAAAGGAATCAGATTCGTGTGAAAAAGGAAACGGAGACAAAAATCAGATTCAAACAGTGACTCTCTCTCTCTCTCTCTCTCTCGGAGAAGAAGAAGGAAAATGGTAAAGGCGAAAGAAGAGGTTTTCTCTTTTTCTCAGAATTTGCACATTTTTTTTTTTACGATTTCATTTATTTATTTATCGTTCGGTCGGTCATTTTAAAAAATTTAAAATATTTTTTAAGCATTTTTCTTGGACAGTGGGTGGACCTGTAGTTTCTTCGTCGCTCGTTTTTCTCAGTTCTGACGGAAAAATCCTTTTGTCCGGGCATTAAACTTAATGAAGTTACCGAAACACCCTCGCTTTCAACTGACTCTACCGGTTACAGTTACAGTTTTTTTTCTTCTCCTCAAACTCCATCATAATTTAGACCTTTGTTGTCAATAATATGTTTATTGGATAGGTGAGGAAACACGTCATCACCTACCTTCTCTTGGGTTTGTTTGTTTCCTATAGACACTGTCAACCTTTTAAACAAACAAGGTTTTTGAAAATTTAAATAAGGTTTTTCTT
Organism: Raphanus sativus; assembly: GCF_000801105.2. Taxonomy (NCBI): domain Eukaryota; kingdom Viridiplantae; phylum Streptophyta; class Magnoliopsida; order Brassicales; family Brassicaceae; genus Raphanus; species Raphanus sativus. Next base: position 9,811,013 of record NC_079516.1, read on the forward strand.
CTGGTTTTAAACATCAACTTATGTTAAGAATTGAGACTTTGTAAATAAATAAGGTTGTTACGTGTTTTTGTTTTGTAAGAAGTTCATTTTAACACATAAATACTCAATTGATTCCACAGTTTATACTAGAAGTTGTAGAGAGCCTTTTATTCTCTTTAGATAATTTTTTTATCACAATAGAATCGATATTTTACAGGTTTATCAAGATTTTGTGAAACGACAACTGTTTTCATAGTTTTGCACATTATTTCGAGACTCGAAGTTGACTGAAATATTTAGAAAATTGCTAACCCGTCTCGAAAACAGACACGAAACTCTATGATTTGAGTGTGATTAATAACATCTTCTCTGTTAAAAAAGAAAAGTACTATTCTTATCTACTCCCTCTGTTTTTTAAAGATTCATGTTCTAGATAAAAAAATTATTTTAAAAAGATACAACTTTTACTTTTTCAATGTATTATTTAATAAAAATTTGTTAACTTCAAAAAAATTAATTGTGTTTATTGAATTTTTATTGGTTAAAAATTATAGAAAATTGTTATTCACAAAAATTAATACATTTTTAATGTGATTTTTTAATATATGTAAAAAGTTTAGAATATGTATCTTTAAAAACAAAGGGAGTATTATTTAGAAGTTTTAGTAAGACCATTTATTAGACTTCATAAGAAAATCATCCCATCTACTAACTTAAATTTAATATTTAATCGAATTTGGTTAAATTACGGTAATAACCTATCTTTTTTTTCATATGCAAATTGATGACAATAACATTTTTAATCTATTAACATTTATTGAAATTTCTTAATCTCAAAGTCTTGTTGTTTAAGTTAAAGGATTTCAATTTCTTATAAATTTTCATTTTGAATTTTATGTACTTCGTAATATCAATTCATAATATTAAGAATATTAATGACATGGTTGACATTCTGATTCGCCTAAACACATAAAATTGAATTAATATAGGCACAACTAATGACATAATTATAACTTATAGGGATGATGCTCATTATCATAATGACATGATTAAGATTTGTAATGTATTATAAGAAATAATAGGCGTTTTTATTTCGGTCAAAAATATAGAATTACATACCAAGTTTAGTCAGAAAGAGATTGAGATGGAGTAAAAAACACGTAGAACATGTAATATATATGTCACTAACTTTTTATAATAACATATAGATTGATATTCACATTTTTAATATCTAAAAAATTGTTCAAAATAAAAATAAATAAATTTAAATCTAAATTAAAATAAATAAATTTAAAATTATCGACCAAGTAAATTATTGTTTTCAATATAATTTAGAGTATTTGGAAAATGATATTAATTGGTTCTAGATTTATTTTTATTTTCTTAGTAAACATTAACTCAAGAACATATTAGTAACTGACATGGTTAATTTCACCTTGATTTGAAAGAAAACGAATATTATATCGCCAAAATTTAATCAGAATAATACCTAACTTTTAGTTTATAATTTAAATTTATTAAAAAATTATTATAACTAAAAATAAACAAATACGAAACAATATTAATTATGAGATTTGACCATTTTAAAGAATCTAATAATTTATATGGTCAAAATTATTTGTCTATTAGCATTTATGTTGATTGCTTAGTTAAAAATTCCTGGGCTTACATTAAGGGATTGTCGATATATATATATAGTATTCCTTTATTTAGTTTAGTCGAATATAGAAATTTCGAGAGTTTAATTTTGAAGTAAATAAAATATCATAAAATTAATAATAACTCATAGAAAACTAATGCAAACAAAAATTAGTATATTGTTTCATAGAAGCAAGATGCTCGTCAATTAGGTATTAAAGGTTGAAAAGATAAGTATGGTAACTATTAACTAAAATGATCTAAACATTTGTCTTGACAAACTACATAATATGAAAAAGAAAAAGAAATCTCGCAAATCATATCAATTAAGAATAAAAGTTTGGTGGTAAAGTCTCACAAATTAGGCAATAATAAGAAAAACAATCCATGATTTGCGAGATGATTATTCGCGAGTCGCATTTTTTTATATGAATCAAGATCAATCAAAGCTACTAATTTCTAAAGCGTAGATAGTCGCATTTGTTCTTTCAAAATAATCGTACACTAGGTGATAACCTGCGCCATGCGCAAGATGAATGAACTAAAAATTATAAATTTTAATATATGTATTAAAAATGTAAAAGTCATAGTCCCAATACTATATATTTTGTAATGAATGATTGAACGAAATTGTGTATATCTATATAAGATAAGCTTCATTTTTTAAAAAAAACTTGTGTTATTGATTGTGTGTAAATGAAGTATAGATCATGGGAGTGAATTTATATGAGTAATCAAAAACTTATATAAAATTAGTTATTATTCTCAAAAATAAATAAAATGTATTTATATTTTACATCACTATGTCATTTATATTTTACATATTTTTATTTTGAGAATATATAAAAAGAAGGGAAGTTTAACTAAAATATGATAACAAAGTTTAACATTAAAAGTTATTCCTTATATGATAGCATTTTACATTTATTCTAATATACAATTACATTAAATACTAAAATAACCAATTTCTCGCATGATGGATTCTCAAAAGATCACAGGAAATACGACTATAGTAAATATTGCCGCAAAAAAAAAAATTAGAGGTCACGACTTAAGAGGTTCGTATCTCTTTAGCACATGTAATCAATATAATCCAGACTAAGAAAAAGACAAACAATATTGAGATTCAACCCCTCTAATTACATAATATGATCTTTGCTGTAATATTATTATAAAAAAATCCATGAGACAACAATGAAACCCATAAATACAGCCATGTACATCAACAAAATATCTTAAAATTTTAGTGGTAAACATAATGTTTGGATCCAACATGTGTCATTTAGCTTATATGTGAACATAAAATAAAATATGACAAAAATGTGAACATCTGAAATTCATGTTGGAGTAAAAATTGTATTAAAAAAATTATCCCACGTGCAGAATGCAAGTTTATCACCACAGTCATCATAAGATTAGTGGGATTCTGATGAGTTAAAAATACCATCGTAAAGCGCTTCAAATCGGCAACTGAGTTTAACAATGCCATGAGTTTCGTAGGAAAATTTAAATGCAGTGTAAAGGTACTTTTGAGAAGGTGACAATGGTAAATAGATCAAGCTATAAGGCACAATATTTATATATGCAAGGAGCATAGTTCTAGGGTAAACTCGACGCAATTGATGGCACTATATGATATTTCGTATCCTAGATCATAATGGAAATATGTTAATTTCTTTGTTCCTCATATTTCACGATTTGTTTGTTGTAATTATGGAAACTAACCGAGTATCTGATATTCACCAAATAAATTTAAATGGTCAATCAGTGTCAATCACATGTATTTTCTATATTTGTATGATTCGACAGTGCATATGAAATAGTAATACTATGTCAAAATTATTTTTAAAATTTGGAATACAACCAATATGTAGTCATAACGGGATTTATATTCATAAAATGTGATAAATAGAGAAGAATACAATTCCAAACCAGAAATATTCCTACGTGATTGAAAGAGGATTGAAGATCTTTTATTTATTATAAACGAATCAAAAGCATAATTAAGCTAATTAATGACATAATTAACATAAGAAGATTGTTTAAAATCATGTGGGTTTTTACAGCAAGGAACTCTGTGATTGAGAATTCATAGTTCTAACTTTACGAAAATATATCAGGCTGAATAAATGGCCAAGGTTAACGCACGTTTTAACTTCTTCAGTTAATTAGTATCAGATTCTTTTAAAAATAACTTGCATCAAACTTGGCTAATTTAAAATCAGCATTAAAACATAACTTACAATGATTTTGATGATTACATAAATGGATGTCTTGATTTGATGAAATCAAGTTACGATTTTATATTATGGTTTTAAGTTACAACATGTCAGCATCATTGGTCCAAAATTGTATTTTATATACTTAGGCAAACCATATGATTTAGAGCCTCAAATATGAATGATTTTGTATATTAGAGCATCGAATCATACAAAATACATAATCCCTTAATATTACATGAAAATAATGATTCTGGATTATTTGATGATAACAAAATATTCTACTCAATTATAATAATTTCAAATTATGCTTTTAAAATATTCTACTCAATTGTAATGATTTTAAACTATGTTTTTAACGGTCGTATTGGTCGTATAGTGAAAAACTTTGTAAACTTCATAAAAAGTCATCTAATAATCAAAATAGTATTTAACCATGTACGGTTTAATCATGAAAGCCAAAAACTGTATAATAGAGTATGTTCCAGAGTATTTTTGGTCTCTGGTAAGACTGAAACAAACAATCGTATTTACCATATTTCTGGTTTGGTAAATAATAATGCGAAAACCATGTACAGAATAACGGAATGCATCATAATTAAACCGTGTAATAGCATATGGTAAATAATAACTGAAACCATAAATCGTAGACATGACTTATTTGGTTAGTCAATAAGTAAAAGGTTAGAGTATATTAGTTAAGTTTCAATGTAATGACCAATGGCAAGTTATTGTAATTAGTCTAGTTAACTAAGGGGTTTTGAAAATAGATGGTGAGAAAGTTTGTGGTGACGACACCAAGGAAATGGCACATTTGTAAATCACACATGAACTAAATGTTACTTATTTCTAATGATCCTAAAATAATATATAAGAGATGATACTAAAATATAAATTTGGTGGTAAATCATATTATTTCTAAAGCTGTGATCAATCAAAGATTAATTGATATGAATCAAGATCTCCGGAAACCATAGTATTTTGAAATTGAAAAAATTATTTTGAAGAATTCAATACATTACATATGCCCTAGCTATGTTTATAAGCATGCACCTAAATATAATATTTTAACATAGGACCAAATGGTGGTTATAACAAACATCGTATGAATTTTAGACTAACCATAGTCTTATTTTTTAAAGCAATACGAACCATAAAATATTATAGTATCATTATCATGGTAATAATGATTCTCATTTTATATAGTAACTATCCATCGATATTATATGAGTCCACATATCACTTTAAATATTGTAAGTTTGTAACTGATACGTAAGATGATGTTTTGACATTGTTTCCATATGTGTATAGTCGTAACGGTCACGAACTAATAAAAAATTCAGTCAAAGAATGATATGCCAGTTTGGTGAATAATATGAGACATATAATATATGTCCGTTAGAGTGACATGAAAGGTGAATATTCTAGGTAAGGATGGGCTTTTAAAAAATGTTCTAAGATGAAGTATGGAGTTGCCACGTAAGAAATGACGCACTTGTAATAAACATATGGACTAAATGTTTCTTTTAAAATGGTCTCTTCAAATAAAAAAAATAGGATATAATTTTAAAAATTAAACGTGCACCTATTTCTATTATACAATTATTCCTAACTAATCTAATTTTACCATCGACAAATACAACATATCAACGACCTAATAATAAATCCCCTTCAAACCACTCAAAGTTCAACTAGATTTTTTTGACCCTTCAAACCACTCAAAGTTCTCCTTCTCCGCCTTCTCCCCATCACCTCCTAAACCCTCCATCTCACCCCCTGTTCCTTCTACTGCTGATGAGCCTTTCGATCCTCACGAGGAGGCCTCCCTACAGTCTCTATGAGTGCTAAAACATTTTTTTGGAACGTCCGTGGCCTAAATGACTCGGACAAGCACCAACCTGTAAATATATGGTTAGGTCAACATCAAGTATTTTTTGGAGTTTTTTGGAAACTCACATCAAGGAAATGCAGCTAAACCATGTCATGACAAAGGTCTGTAAAGACTGGAGTTATACCTCTAACCATGCCTCGGACCCTGACAGACGCATAGTAGTTATATGGAAAGTGCCAGCTTCTGTCTCTGTTCTCCATCAGACACGACAAACACTTACGTGTGAGATCAACCTCGCTGGAGCCCATTGGATAAACTATACTGCTGTTTATGCTGCTAATACAGCAGATGAGAGAACTGATCTTTGGGTTGATCTTCTAATGGTACAACAACTCCTACAGCTTGACTCAAAACCTTGGGTTGTAGGAGGTGATTTCAACCAGATTCACCACTTTGCTGAGCACTCAAACCCCCAAGTGAACCACATTGATCCTCCCATGACTGACTTCCGAAATACCCTCACGCAGCTAGGCCTCTTTGATCTCTGCTATCTTGGTCCTTGCTTCACCTGGAGCAATAAATCCCCATCAAACCCTATTGCTAAAAAGTTGGACCGTTTGTTAGTAAACCACTCCTGGATTGCTACCTACCCTCACAGTCAAGCCAGTTTTCTAGCACCAGAAATATCAGACCATTGCCCTAATATCCTAGACCTAGCCGTAAACCTTCCTAGAGCCGGAACTAAGCCTTTCAAATTTTTCAATTACCTCACCAAACATCCAGATTTCTGCCAGGTGGTAGGATTGGGTTGGAATCAATGCGGCGGGGCTGGTTTGGATTTTTCTCATCTCTGCTGGAAACTGAAACAGATCAAAAGAGTGTTAAAAAAATTAAATAAAGATAAATTTTCAAACATCCAAAAGAGGGTAAGGGAAACTAACAGTTTGCTTCAAATTGTGCAGATTAAAGCGCTCACTGATCCATCAACAGCAAACTTCCAAGAGGAGCAAACATTGCATGCCAAGTTAACTTTCCTCCGCTCCATTGAGGAAAGCTACTTCAGGCAGAGATCGCGCATCAATTGGCTAAACGAAGGAGACCATAACACAACCTTCTTTCACCGACTCACTCAGCTCAGAAACTCCTTCAACTCAATCCGATCATTATGTCTGGCAAGTGGAGAACAGATCTCAGATCCTTTAGCAATGGGGCAGATAGCGATATCCCACTTTCAGAACATCCTTGCACCTAGTACCCCTCCCACCAGAACATCCACTGTCACCTGGTATCAAAGCCTCTCTGATTATCGTTGCCCTCCAGAAGCTCAAGCTCCAATGAAAGCGCAGCCTACAGAGGAAAACATCAAAAGGACTCTGTTCAAGATCAATCCTAATAAATCACCAAGACCTGATGGACTCACCTCTGGTTTCTTTAAAGCTGCGTGGTCTATTGTAAGCACTGATGTCATCATAGGGATAAAGACGTTCTTCTCTTCTTGCCATCTACCTCACGCCACAAACTCAACAATTTTGACTTTGGTCCCCAAACACTCTGGTGCGTCTACGATTAGCGACTATCATCCAATATCCTGCTGCAACACACTATACAAGCTTATCTCAAAGATATTGGTTCAAAGACTCAAGCCACTTCTACCGGATCTAATTCTACCTAACCAAACGGCCTTTGTCCAGGGGCGTTTACTGGTAGAGAATACTATGCTGGCATCAGAGATAGTACATGGGTATCACAGAGATAAGGGGCCAAGTAGAATTACCTTAAAGGTGGACATAGCGAAGGCTTTTGACACGGTGAACTGGAACTTCATTTTCAACTGTCTCGAGGGCATGAGCTTACCGGCGCAATTCATACAATGGATCCACTCGTGTATCACAACTCCGAGCTTCATGATTGGATTCAACAGAACCGTTCAGGGATTTTTCAGGAGCAAAAGAGGCCTACGCCAAGGCGACCCCCTTTCACCCTATCTATTTGTCATCGCGATGAACTGTCTATCTCTTCTCCTAGACAAAGCCGCAGAGGAAGGAAAATTTGGTTATCACTATGCTTGCAAAGAAACAAAACTAACACACTTATGTTTTGCGGATGGCTTACTTATTTTATGTGATGGCTCCCTCAGATCAGTACAGAATGTCCTGGAGGTCTTAGAGAACTTCAAACAGCTATCTGGTCTATCTGTTAGCATCTCAAAAACATGCTTCTTTGCGTGTGGGGTACAGCAGCCGGACATAGAACAGATCCTCTCCCAATGTGGTCTCACGCAAGGCACTCTCCCATCAGATACTTGGGAGTCCCCCTCTGCACAAAGAAGCTAAGCCTAGCCAACTGCGAACCCCTGATTCAACAAGTTAAAAGCAAGATCAATAGTTGGACTGCAAAAACGCTATCGTTTGCAGGAAGGCTGCTACTGATCAATACAGTTATTGCGGGCATCTCGAATTTCTGGTGTGCTACTTTTGCTATTCCAAAAAGTGCATCAAAATTATACACTCTCTGTGTGGTGCGTATCTATGGAAAGGAACCTCGGAAGGAAATCACTCAGCAAAAGTGGCATGGGAGACGGTTACCTTGGCAAAGAATGAAGGCGGACTCGGAATCAGAGACTTGGTTGCGTGGAACAGAGCCTGCTCGATCAAGCTGTTGTGGCTACTCTTCTTCAGAGCTGGCTCCATATGGGTCGCTTGGTTCATAAAGAAAATTCTCTCCGGTAGAGTCAGCAATCTGTGGACCATCAAGGAGAAGCAAACACACTCATCAGCTACTAAGAAAATCCTAAGGGTTAGGGACTACGCTTACAATTGGATTAAACTCTCACCCGGTAATGGCCGAGAAACTCTGTTTTGGTCTGATAATTGGAGCCCGTTTGGCAACTTGAGGCAGTTTTTTGGACTCCCTCCAACTACTACTCTTGGCATACGACACTCAGCTACTCTTCACGACCTTTATAGGGACGGTCACTGGCTCCTCCCGCATCCGCGCTCTGAAAATCAACTCTCTCTTCACATTCATCTCTCAACCGTCACGCTGACTGAGACAAGTGACGTGTATGAATGTAGACCGCAAGGAACACTGCTGCCAACCTACTCGACGGGAATGATCTATAACCTCATCAAAGACCACCAGCCTCTTGTCCCCTGGAGTGGAGCTGTCTGGTCCAAACGAGGAATCCCGCGCCATAACTTCCTCACATGGTTGACTGTGCTAGACAGATGTCCTACAAAAGAAAGGATGCTTAGATGGGGAATTCAAATTGATTCTGCTTGTGTACTCTGCAATGCTTCACTAGAAACAAGGGATCACATGTACTTTGAATGCCCCTACTCTTGGAGTCTATGGACAGAACTAGCGGCAAAGGCGCAGTGGCAACCATCTCGGGATTGGGCCTCAGAACTCAACTGCATGCAGACATCGACTGCTCCGAAACACGAGCGCCTCCTAGTCTATTTGGCTTGGCAAGCTTCAATATATCTCTTGTGGAAAGAGAGAAATAACAGAATCCATAAGCAGCACTTCCGATCATCAGCCTCCTTGGCTAAGCAAGCGGAGTTACTGATCAGAAACAGATTATCCGGAATCAGGTTTACTAACCTTCTCCTCTCGTCGAAACTTCTCCAGCGATGACTCCAAAGTTGATCGATGAAAGACTATTCCGTGACCCTTCAATTTTTAAATGGTTACTGGTTCAAATGCATTTCCTCTTGGGCTACAGCCCGTCAATTATCTATTATGAAAGCTTGATGTAATGGGCTAGACCCAAACAAATTGCCTTCGGGCCTTTTTTTATATAAAGTAAAGCTTTTTTTCAAAAAAAAAAAACGACCTAATAATAATATTATTAACTACAGACCAGAGCAACGATTTCTCTTCGTATACACTAATCATCCCCGGATTGATTTCATTAAACATAACCCACATACACTAATCATCCTAGATTGATTTCATCGAACATAACCCTATGTTTACAAAGTTTCTCGAACGTGACATTATATCTTTCAGTTTTCTATGGTCATAAGTGACTCATAACATAAGTTGCTTTAGCTTTCAAAATAAGAAAAAAGAACATAAATTGCTTCCCAATTTGAATCACCAGAATATTAAAATTCAATTATCTCAGGCTATTTTGGTAGAAGACAATATATTTAATCAAGATCAGTATTTTATTTTTGAACATTTTCTAGCATCGGTTTTCTTAATTTTTTTTTCAATCCAACTGTTTCAAATCAAAACAAAAACTAGAATTTGGTTAGTCGACTTTAAATCAGTATATTTGTATAAATAAATATTGAATAAATATTCTCATTTAAAATTGTAAAATTTTAGAAATATATATATATACACACACATATAACATCACTAATTTTTCGGTAACATCCAAATATTTTTTATAACTGATTTTTTTTAAATAATCCTTTCATTAAGGTTTGGAGAGGAAGAATATTCTTTCGCATCACTATAAGTACTCTCTTGCCAAAAGAATTTCTCAGCAAAAAACTCTTCTTAATAATTGATTCGATACAAATGCAACTAAATTCATATATTTAACTTTAAAATTTTAAATAGCTAAACCGTTTTAGATTGCTTCTATTAATATATCAAACAACAATACAAAATATACACAATCAAACATATGGAAACATATACAAATTTGTTTAAGCAAAAAAACATATACAAAACAAAAATAATTACAGATAAAAAATAATTACAGATGTTATATCGTTGCAAACAAATATGACAAATAAACTACTGCATTTTTAATGAAAAAATAAAAATAAATTACTTAAGTAAACATATTTTAATTTTACTTCATTTTCAATTAACTAATAAAAATAAATTATTTATGGACAAAATGGAGTTAAAAACTTCATTTTCACATCCAAAAATGGAGTAAACAATATTTATGGACAAATAAACTACTGCATTTTTAATGAAAAATAAAAATAAATTACTTAAGTAAACATATTTTAATTTTATTTCATTTTTCAATTAACTAATAAAAATAAATTATTGTAATTTATGGAGTAAACTCTATTATGAAATAAAATATGAAATTTGATTGAAGTAACTTTTACTTAATACTCTATTTTACTCTATTTTAAAGTAAAAAAAAATGTGGTGCAGTTAGATATGTCCTAAAAATCTTTTATAGAGTAAAAATCTCTACTTCTCTAGAGAAAAAACATTTAGTTTTGATTACTCCAAAAAGTTACCAATCAAATAAACATATATTTTTATTTTCTCTAGCTACTAATCAAATGGAGAAAAATGTACAAATATATTTACTCTCAAATACATTAGTGTAAACACATTTACACCAATATATTTTTCCTATTTATTTTCTTTTTCTCTTTCACTTATTTATTTTCATTCCATTTACTCTACAACTAGGTTAAGATTTACGTCTTACGCGGAATGAATATTAAATATATAAACTATTTTTACGTATTATTTTTTTGTTTGCGTATTTTTTAAATAATAAATATATGGAATAATTGAGAAGTGGGTAACTTTTATGTATATAATTAAATTGGAGTAAAACACATAAAACAAAACAATCTCTCTTGTTCATTCAAATAGTTTTTTTGGTAAGTAAATCAAACTAATCATTTTATTTATTTTATATAGTATAGAATTAAATTTAAACAATACTGTTAGTATATAATTAATTTAAATAATAATGACATAGATATAAAAGCAATCAGACAGGATATTTTTAACTAAGATTTTTAATAATATACCAATAAATGTACAATTAAATTTCTTTAAAATAATATTGTAATTATTTCAAAAAGAAGAAAATAAATATATAAAAATCAATTACATCATATCATGTTCTTGTGCACCAAAAAGTGTGATACTATTATCATACGAAAATAAGGCATAAATTTTAAAATGTATAGTTGATCATCGTAAAATTATGTGTATTGATCTGATAATAAAATATTACATACCAACTATAGGAATGAATAGTTGATAATAAAATATTACATACCATTTCAAAACCTTAAAAAATGTATAGTTGATCATCGTAAAATATTACATACCAACTATAGGAATGAAATATCCTTTATATATTATTTAAGAATCAGTATAGCTTAAGAGGTATGATTTGTGTCATCACTTCACTTGAATCACTCTTAGAACCTTCAAAAATTAAGTTTGTTCATCTAAACATATAATATACTTCTCTCTAAATAACTATAAAAAAATTAGTAATCTACAAAAAATATTATTTCTTATTTCCTTAAAAACGAAAGAATTAACTCATGTGATTAAAATATATCTGGAAATTGATGATTTTGAATTATAAAGATTTGATAACCATTTGCATATCATTTACCATTTTGCTTGATTTTATATTATCAAAATAAATTAAAAAAACATTAATCATATAGAAACTTTTTAGATTTTAGAAAACGACTATAACTTATTAAAACAATAAAAATCTCATATTTAAATTTTGTGATCAATAGTTTAATTTTTTGTTAAACCAAAATACAAATGATCATAAATCTATATGAGTAGGAAGTTTCATTTAATATACATTCAATATATATATTATATCCTTGCCATATGTATATTGATAAAATTAAACATTTTTACCATTTTAGTTTGATTTAATCATTAAAATATGTTTTACATACAGTTGCTATTATCAAAAAAATTCAAAAACACATTTTTTTATAAAAACTCACTATGTGCAAGCCGTATATTAGTAAATAACGTTAATATTTTAAGAAAGGTCTAACTCCGCGCAAGGCACAAATCTTTACATAATATATTCATATTTGTATTACACTATAAATATGCTGTTTATCATTTCCTAATCATATATTAAACATATGAATAAAATATATTTTTACACAAATTATATTTCAACATTTAATCTAAAGTTAATTCTAATATGTAATATTGTTTGTAATGTTTTTAATCTAATCTTTTGTAACTTAACAAACGCTAAAATGCTAATTACATATAATTGGATATATTAAAATATAGTAAAATTGAGCATTGATGATATAATTTCCTAAAATATGTATTTGTTAAATCATTTTTGCTAAGTATGATTTGTTTAGCTATTGATATAAGATTATTCTTAATTTGGTTTCTTTTGTAACTGATTAAATAAACGAAAAAAATAAAAACATTTCAATAAATCAAATTAAAATGATTAATTAGAGAGTTCTATTATGAATGACACATAAGCAAAATCACTAAAGTAATATCTCAATTAATATATAAGAGGATTTGGATCTCTCAAACGTGTGAACAAATCTGAATTTTGTAAGACTGAATAAATCTTAGATCAGGTCTATATTTTTATAACATTAATTTTCTTTATAAAGAAAAAGTTACTAGTATACCAAATCAATTAAATAAATTTTCCTTGCTAATTGAGTATATATACAATATTTTCTTTTGAAAAGGAAGATTTGTGTCACCTTTTCAAAGATTTCATCCACTTAAACAGAAATCTCAATATATCTCTAACACAATAAACAATACAGATAGACCTGATCGGTTACTCTGTCTCCCTCGTATTAATACGCATATTCTTGCTCTTTACTTTCTTCATCATGAACAAAGAAAAAAAATTGAAAACTGAAATTTACATTATACCAATAAAATGGCATTACCAAAGCTTCAATTTGTAGTCATCTTCGTCTTATGTTCTCTCCTTGTTACTTGCCAGTCAAAAGGTGATACGTTTTTAATTTATAATATCATCAAGAGTTATATATTTTGAAATTTCTTTTTCTATTTTTCTGAAATTATTGTTTATATGTTGGTGAACTGATAGATGTAAGAGAGAATGCTGCTCATCCTTCACATTGTGTCTACAAAGGTCTGTGTGTGAGCAACCCAGACTGTAAGAGTCAGTGTGGACCACCTGAGTTTCCACCGGAGACCATCGGCTTATGCCAAGCTAGTCCTAGGGGTCATGGCAACATTTGCTGTTGTGCTAAAGATTAATATTCTCCGACCAACTAAGAACAGAAAAAATGTAGTTTTTATCTTATGCTAAAAACTAAATGTAATTGTTGTGCTAAAGTTTTTTCTTATCAAAAATAAAGAAAGAAGTTTACACCGTTTTATATTAAATTTTAAAGAAACATCTACAAAATTGGATGTTTGTTGTTATTCACTAGTTCATAATTAAATTGGTAGAGTTATAAAGTGATCGTTAGGAATCCCATATCAGAGCTAATCGAATTATAAAAAAAAATATAAGATATATAAATTAATTAATAATTTGTTGATCGGTTTTTTAATGGGAATTCGGCCAAAAAAATCACGAACTTTGCACGAATTGCCAAAATAAACCTGAACTTTTGAACTGGCAAAAAAATAACAAATTTTTCATTGACTTTAATATTTATTAACAATGTCTTTACTGACTTGCCAATTTAGCATGCCGTTAGCAAACTTAACAGAAAAAATTGACGTCGTTTATTATTCCGTTAACTGAAACGACGTCGTTTTTGTTTTACATGATCTGAAAATAAAAACAAGAAGAATCCTGGATTCGAACTCGGGTTGCATGGGTGAAATGATAATGTATTTAACCACTGGACTAAAGGCGTTTTCAATATAGTTCCAAACACATTTAATTTTATTTGGTACTCACTGAATATAAAAAGTTCTCTAAAAACATAAAAGATCTTTAAAATTACAAAATATTGAAAAATAAAGATTTTGTAAAAAACAAATTGAACTTAGAAATATTTTTTTCTTTAAATAATCAAACATTTCCAAAAAAAATTCATTTTTAAAAATTTAAATTAAAAATTTAAATTAAAAATTGAAAAAATAAAGATTTTTTTATAAAATTAATTTTGAAATTAAAATAATTATTTTTCTTTAAAAAACAAAAATCTTCCAAAATTTTCAATTATTTAAAATTAAATTAAAAATTGAAAAAATAAATAATTTTTTTATAAAATTAATTTTGAAACTAAAATAATTATTTTTCTATTAAAAAAAAATCTTCCAAAATTTTCAACTTTTTAAAAAATTTAATTTTTAGCTGATAATTGTAACTTAATTTTTTGCATTTTCTTTGATTTTTTTTTTAAAAAATGGATTTTATTTTTAAAAGAAAATTTTGAAAGATTTTTGATTTTTTAAAGAAAGAAAAAGTTTATTTTTAATTTCAAAATTAAATTTACAAAAAAATAATTATTTTTCAATTTTTTGGAAATTTAAAGATTTTTCAAAAGTTTTTAGAGAATTTTTTGAGTTTATGAGAAATTAGGGTTATGTTTTGTTTTATTTCAATCATCCACGAGTGTGTGGTTTCGAGTCCAACCAACAACAATTTTAAGGTTTTGTCTTAAACAAAAGAACTGAATGAAACGACGTCGTTTCACTAAATGGTAGTATTTAACGGTGGGTTAACACAGTTTTAACTATCGGTTAACGGTTTGTTATTTTGGTCAGTCAATCGTAAGTTTCTTAATAAACTAAAAAAATCAACGAAAGTTTAGGATTTTATTGGCCAGACTCGAATACATGTTTATTTTGGCAATTCGTGTAAAGTTCGTGCTTTTTTTTGGCCGAATTCCCGTTTTTAATTGAAAATCTATGATGCTTTAGCAGTTAAATAATATTTGATAACTTTTGTTAAGTGATAAATGAAATAGAAAATTCAAATGAAAAAGCTTAATTATATATGCATTTTCAACAAGGTTAATTATGATTGTTTTAGTGAACAGAAACAAAACTTTCCAATTATAATAAAATATTACCTAAACGGCGAGGGAGTTTTTATCTACTATCTTTATATATAAAGAACTGTTTTCATCCCTCCTGTGAAGCCATATCATGACAGCTCAGAAATTCGCAACTCCACAGCTTGACACGTCAGATTAACGAAATGCTGCGTATTGGATAATTGAGGTGGGTTTTGGGCTTTGTCTTTCGTTAGTTTATCGTGGCCCATATCCCCAACCCTAATCATTCACTTCAATTCACATGTCTTCCTCTTCGAAACCTCTGAACGATGATGCGGCCATGGCTCTCTTCCGGTCTTTTGTTTGGGCTTAAGCGCAAGATGTTTTCTTCGGTCCAGAGACGACCTAATCTGCGTGAACCCTAATCTATGGTTTGTGGTTTTCGTTGCTTTTTCTACGGCGGAAGGCTGTGCCGATTCAGTTCCGGTAACCGACGGCGTTGTGATTACTCTGTCTTTAATCCCATTAATTCATAATCCCACTACGATAGCTTCAGTTGCATTGTTCCTTCGATGATTTCGGTATAAAAAGGTTAGTATCTCTCTTCTGCGGATCACGATCTCCACAATCTTTCTGCTACTCATCTTTCTCATACTCATATCTTACTACACATTTCTTTTAATGGCTAATTTGAGGTTGTTTTTTTCTGACTTGAAGTCCGGTCGGTGTTCATTGGTAGGCCAGGCTGCTTCGTTACTGGGAGGCTACAAATGTCAAACGTGGTGAGGAGCTTATGTGGGTGGCTTTGTTAACATGAGTGATCTTTTCCGTTTCCATCTATATATCGATTGTTCTGAGTTAATATTTACCGCTTCCTGTTTAATCTTTGGTTAACTTGATCATGTTGTTCTGTTTTTAATCTTTTTTCTGACTTTTTTTAAAAACTCTTATATGTTCTGATCTATTTTCTCGGCGAACTGTATCGTGTTTATTAGCATTGGTAGTGTTTTCAGGTGAACTAGATCATGTTGTTCAGTATTGATTTTGGTTTTCCTGTTAGGTAGAGTCGATACTGATGATCCGTTGAAATTCACTCCGTTAATTAGCACTGATAAATTCCAAACTATATTTCAGATGACCATGATGCAAGCCACTATCAGGCTTACAGATTCTTCTTTGCTGATCCGGTTCGACGAGTCCGCCTCTTTTGAAGAGCTAACTGAGCCGGTCTCTTCGATCGGTGTTTCGATTATGGCCAACCCTCAACAGCTTCTGTCTGATTCGAAAAAATGGTCGTTGCAGGGAGACTGTTGTGACAAGGTCCTCCATTTTCGAGAAGCAAGTAACGTGAGGAAGGACGGAGAGCTTATGATTATGGTAGATGAGATGGTATTAATTCACATTTGAATTTATGATATTATTCACATCTGAATCTATGGTAGTTGAGGTCTTTGGCAATTATGTTTATTGCAAATGTTTGATTGTTTATCTCCGTCAGCCCGTTTAACACCTCCTTAGAGAATGAGGAATTATGAGCTCACAACTCAGTTTACGTGCGTATGTTTGGTCATTGCAGAGGTAAGGATGAGCTTCCTTGGCGGTGAAATGAAATGCATATATTCATTTTATCTACTGAAGTAAACCTCAGTTGAACAATTATAAGATCAAAATTGATTAGGTCCTTCTGGCTCTCTAAGAAGCGACTGTATCATAGATTAAATTTGAGACACTAAAACTGGAGCTATTGGCATGCTCAGGTAAACCATAGGTTAAGGAACTGTTATCGTGGGGATCATCATGTGAGCTCAAATCATTATCACTGTAAACATGGCAAGAGGTGTGATCATCATGATGCGGTGGATGCATAGAAGATTGTGGGATGGAGAGATTTGAAATCTGAGAGACAGAAAAAGTTAAGACTTCGGGTCTGAGAAGGAAGTCTAGACAATTCTGTTGCTGCAAAGAGAGATGTGTTGGCTGTAAAGCAACAACCATGTGATTCTGTTAATACTGAAACATCTGGCCTTAAAAAAGATGGTGAGGTGGTCAGATCTGTTGATGGTTCGAGTTAAAAGCATTGATAAAGCTCAGAATAACAAAGCAACAAAGAGTACTCTGACTGTTTCAGCTGTTGTTAAAAAGGTTAATGAAATGTCAAGTTCTAATTTGAAGAAGGTATCAAGAATCAGTGATGCTGAAATTTCTAAGGTTTCTGCTCCATGAGTATTAAGAATAACGAGAAGACAAAAGCTCCGACAATAAGCGATAAAGATGTAAAAGAGAAAACTGTGTGTGCTGTTGAAGCTAGCGGCAAAGGTGTTCAAAGTAAGAAGGAAGCATCATCTGAAACAAAAAAAAAACATGAG
This sequence comes from Raphanus sativus, assembly GCF_000801105.2. Classification (NCBI taxonomy): domain Eukaryota; kingdom Viridiplantae; phylum Streptophyta; class Magnoliopsida; order Brassicales; family Brassicaceae; genus Raphanus; species Raphanus sativus. Next base: position 9,828,735 of record NC_079516.1, read on the forward strand.
TAGTTGACATAAAAGCTTGGCTACTCCTAAAAAGATACGTGGTGATGCAGAGCTTGAAGCAGATCAAAGATATATAAGATCACTTAGAACTGATTTAATTCAATCGATTTTTAGTTTAGCTTTAGTTCAAAGAAAAAACATTTGGACCAAGTTGGCAGGCTCATTACCCCAGTATAACATCCACAAAAATCAAGTTTAGAAACTCACGTTAATTTGAATGATTAAAGCAAATCCCAAGTCTTATAACATGAAACTAACGCAGACAAAAAAAATCATGACTCTCTGTGTCTTTAGGATCTGAAGACAAACTAAATTGATCTTCAAAGAATCAACATTGTATGCCTTGCCGAAAATATGGTGAAGAGAAATCCTATATCGTCTCTAGCAGAGGCAAACAACATAACTTCAGAGAACCAAATACATCGAGGAACTCAGCAAGGACGCATAAACTCGCAATGTCCAACACGAGCACGTCCAGATAGACAAGGTACTTTACAAGTTTCATCATTTCCACCAAAGAACCATTAAGACAAGTATAAAAAATTCACAGCTTTTTTTTCAAAAAAAAAAATTCACAGCTTTTACTAACATTTCAAGTTTAAAAAAAACAAATGATATGCTAGATAAAACAAAATGGAGATATACCATAATACCAAGTAGAAATTAAACTAAGATAACAGAATTATCCAAAACTAAATAATATATTCAAATATATAATTGTAAGTTTAAGTATTTTAGTTGCATATTTAATCGGAAATTTGTATTATAATTGAAATTTGAAGTATTTGAACATCATTTGTAGCTTTAGCTGGTATGTATTCTATTTGCACACTGAAAAATAAATTATCAAAGTATACAAGAAAAAAAACGTTTAAGAACGAAAACGTAAACCATGTTTTATACTAAAATCTAAATTCTATTATGTATTCATGAACATTTATTCAATACTATTTTAGATAAACGTAATCTATAAAAAAGAATAACAAAATATGCACTGTGAATATTAAGATTATTTTTAATTTAAAATAAGCTATGCATTTTAAAATCTATCTTATTAAAACAGAAACATTATAACTTCTTCTAGGTGGATTTTTAAGTTGGACATCACATTATTATTTTTAGTCTAACCTTTCATTTAAATATTTCCTTAAAGAGTTTATTATCAACCATCTATCATTTTACTTCACTATAAGATCTATGTCTTACATTATATACATCTATTAAACAAAATATCTATTATTTTCGTTAGAGTATACTCATATTATCATATTTATATTATATCATAGTACAAATATAACAATCTCTCTATTTTATTATAGTCAAATGAATACAATAAATGTCTCCAATATAAATATTACACGAGTCTGGGTTCTTGAAAATAAAAATAAAAATAGATAGAAATAAAAATAAACATTACACATGTTATTAAAAATATAAATAGTACACGAGTAGGATGACAAAAAAATACAAATATTACGCGAATCCTTAGCCAGTCATTATACAATTTTGACTATTTTGGTCTGGTTATCTCCTAAATCAATTGATTCAATTAACCAAATAACTTAAGAACATGTTTCCTCCCATCATCAAACTATAATTATCTTAAACACAAAACCCCTTTTAATTAAAAACAATTATTTGGCATCAAATACTGATGAATCTTTAAATTTTAAATAGCTTGATACAGAACCTTTGAAACTCAATACTAAAGATATCAGAATATATTTTCTTTGATGCTCAAATAATCGAGGTTTGCTTTGAATATACACTAATTTCAATAACAGAAACATCAATTTATACTTAAAAAAATCGATTATTGGAAAACCTCTTCACCAAGTTAAGTCTAATATGCCTAAAATCTCGGTTACAGTCAAATATTCACAATCAAATTGCCAGATTTGAAAAATCATGAATATGAAAAACCCTCTTCTCCAAGTTTATTCTACTATACCTAAAATCTCGGTGTTATGAGATTTTGTATTTATTATATCTAACTTAATAGGTTAGAAAATATTCATTTCCTCCCACTAAAATGTGTGTATGAGTACTTGCCTTCGTATTCATCATTGGACATTCACAAAATATTCAGAAAAATTCTCAAAAAACACAATGTCAAAAAATTGTATTGGTTGATATTATATTAGCATTTTTCACCATACAGTTATATCTCTAATACACCAATGAAAAACTATTAATAGAAAAAGAAAAGTTTTAACATTGTTCTTAAACAATACGTTTTGGACAAACTCGAAATTATGTAAAATCATATTATGTGAAAAGGACAAACTCCAAATTGTATTAACTATTATAGAATATATATTGTGTTAAAAATGAAAAATAAAATCCGCGCGGTCGCGCGGATCATGATCTATTACTCACTAAAATTGATGACATATATATACATTGGATTAATAAAAATATTAATGTAAAATTTAAGTATCGATGTTTATTTCTTTACTTTTTTGTGAAAATCATTTAGGAAATTGCACCACTCCCAAAAGAATCGGGCAAAAACTTTTACTTTGCTCTAAATCACACAACTATCCTACGTCAAAAGTAAACAATAACACATGCATATATTAATCTCCATTTTAAAATTAGATATTACACCATTCACAAAAGCATCGTGCGAAACATTGGTTCCAACCAAACATGAAATAACCTGATTAATCTAGAAACAAACATAAAATATACATTTGCCAAAATACCACATCCCGCGCGAAGCATATTTGTGTTGGGAGCAAGAACCGTTAAAGACATTATACAGTATAACCTCTCTAAATTAATAATCGATAGATTAATATCTCTATTAATTAATATAATTTCATAGTTCAAAATTGAGTTTTTGGTTTAATTAATATCTCGATAAATTAATAATCTCTATAAATTAATAAAAAATTATAGTTTTGGTGTAGTCCCAACATTATTAATTTATGAAGGTTTTATTGTACTTGCATTATATTTGTGAAATATAAGAAAGGTTACACATGAATTAAGTTCAAACCAAATATGTTATTATAAATTACAATATGATCTCAGAATTTTGTTCATTATTTATTTATAATATCATTTTCAATATAAAATATCTTTTAAAATACTTCATAAAATTATATAAATTCATATAAAATAGTTTTTGTTCTTTTTCAAAAAAAAAATAGTTTTTTTTATAATTTCCCGCCCGTAGGGCGGGCCAACCCTAGTGATCAATATATAATCATTTGTGTTCAGAGATATATTTCCTAACGTGCCGAGACTTCACTCCGAAATGTGTTACAAATAAATATGTTGACTTCACTTTGACCATTGATCATAACTACGTAGAGAGCCCTATTACCGTTGCTCAAAAAAAAAATAGACGACCTGAGTTTATCATCCAGCTAGACTTTTGACTTTTGATGACCTTCTCAGAGAGGAAGCATATCCTCCAGCTAGACTTTTGACTCTCAATCTGTTTCCAGAAACTCAAATCCCCGCCCTGATTTGTAAACCAAGGTTAACTTTCTTCCCTTTGGATTCATGGTGTGTTTTGGGGATGGGTTGTATATGTGTGTGTGTTTGGAGGTCTTCTTCTTTGAAATCAGACAAGGGAGAATTGTGTTGGCAAGGAAAGACCTAATAACAATCCACCGGTTCGCAATCAAGGATCCAAGATAAAGTGAGTAGCCTCATTATACACAAATTATTGTCTCCTCACGAAAAAAGCCAAGGCTAAAGGACTGAACACACCTTTTAACATTTTACGAGATTTGATCCGCGCTTTAAAAGCGCGGGAATGTCTATATTTTAAAATATTTTCATTTTATAACATAAAATCTTTTCTTTAAATTTATATAATATGTTTTGTAACATTATTTAATAGTTGGTTGCAAAACAACATTATTTATTAGTTGTTCATATGTTTTGGATTACCAATGTCTAATATTGTTAATTTGTGAAAATAATTTTATTTTTTGCAAAATTTAAATCAAACTCAAAGTCCATATATACTCAAACGTTTAATACGAAAAAGAGAATTCAGCGCATTGGGCACAAATCGTATCTAAGTTATATATTTATTGAACCTAAAATATAGATTATATATACTTGTTTAAATATGTCCATATATATTTCTAAAATGTAAAAATATTGTAAACATAATTTTTTAAATTGTATGAATTATATATATATATATATATATATATATATATATATATATATATATATCGGTTAAATTAAATGATATGAATTTTTGCATAAAACTATTTTATAGAGTTGAACAACTGACTGAAAAAACAAAAAAGATGCGATAATTATAGGAGTGTATCTAGCAATCATTATACTAATGAGTGGCATGTTATTATAAATAACTCAAATAATTAAGAGTAGAATTATATGAGAGATTTTACTACAATAGTATAGATATATTCAATATGACCTATATTATTGGTCTAATGTTTCCTTTTTATGTATGGTTGTATGTGCAAAGTAAACTAATAAATGGACAAAAAATTTAGGAATATTTTTGTTAGGCGAATTGTAACAAAAATGGACAACATACGCTTTACCCAAACTATATAGCCTATATGATCGTTTTTAAAATTGGTACATAATATAAATCAAATTTAAATTGTTTTAAATAAAAAGCAACATGGCTAAGGTTTTATGTGTTTGGGGTTTAGATTCTTCGATTAGGGATTAGAAAATAATTTTTATTAGGTATACATATATATTTATATGTATAAAACAATTATTTAGTTCACAATAATAAGGTTGGATGCTTCACCGGTAATAAATTTTAACATACTATGCAATTCAAATATTATGTATATGAGAGGTGGTTCATGTTATGAGCGCAATCATAACTATATATGGTTCAAGTTTTGGATCTAAATATAATTATAAAGATAAATATGGTTCACTTCATGTTTTGTAATGACATTATAATATGAAGGTCCACGTTTTGTACTAAATATATATGTTTCCAAATCTGAGTAAGCTATTTAATAAATTAAATTGAGAAAATAAAAGAAATTTCTTCGATGGCATTAGTTTTGTCCCCATAGTTTAGAGTCGATGGGCTTTATTAAAGGTTGGATTTTCTGAATGGTGTAAAAATGAGAGCATATCTTTGGTCGACCAAATATATGATAAGAATAATTAAAAAAAAATCTAAAAAAACAGTGGCAGTCTTATGTAAATAATTTGAAAATCTACGAGCATAATCTTAGAAGAGATCCTGCTTTACTAGTATAGATATGTGATTTAAACTGCATTTGGAACGCTGCATCATATGATAGCCTTAAGAGCGCTGAAGTAATGAATCCACTTGTCATTCGTCTCCTCATTGCCCCGTAAGTACACAAATATCTCTCACTTTTCCTATAACTTTCCCGCATGACATCCTTATAGTAATAAGTTTATAAAATTAAATAATAGCGCGATGGAGGTCTACTTGTCTTTATGGGACGAAGCTGCATCAATGTTTATGGGTCTCCTTAATTCAGAGGATAGAATCACTGTCATTGTGGTCATATTTGTGATCCCAAAAAAAAAATTGGAGGTAAGTTATATATTTAAACTTTAAAATTAGCTTAAACCAATAGTTGACCAAATACTCTTCATTGTACAGTTAACATGTTCCTTAAATCGAGTCAAGCTACCAAAATTATTTTTGGACCCCAATCTCCCAACCATCAGAGAGTTCACAGCTACAAAACGTTTCTTTATGTTTACCGGTTGAAGCAATATTTATATGGGTGCTCAATTAAGCGATCTTACCATCTATTTCCAGCTTAAGAGGTGCACAAGGCGAAGAGTATTTGCCCCTAATTAATTAAAATGACACAACTCTTCAAACAAAACAATTTAAAGATGATGTTGAAAATACACACTATAATTTCACATTTTTTCAATTAATACAACTCTTATAATGAAACAACACAATTTTTTATATTAAATGGGATATGTATTATTAATACTAGGTAAGGAACCCGTGCGATATCGTACGGGAGTTTGTTTTGTATAAAAAGATAAGCCACATTTTATAAAAGAAGTTTCTTTATAAACTTTGTTTACAATTGCTATAAAGTAAATATATTTATTACAAAGTATCATGCTTATAATTTTATTTTTTATTGATAATACAAAAAATATATTATTTTGTTTTACATATGGTTGTAACAAAATTACATGTCCATGCCCAATAACATATATGTATTATTATCTGTTTAGTAAAATTATTTTGAGATTTTGAATACAACAGAGTATTTGAAATTTATTAAAAACAAACACATTTTAATCTAATCAGTTAGATATTCATGATTTGTTTGAAACCACGTAAATGTATGTAGTCAAAAACATAATTATACTTTAGCTTTAGGAGATCTTATTTGTTAATATATTTTTTTTTTTTGCATATCACTAAAAATAAATTCTTCTTTTTTCATTGTTTGTATCTTCTATAAAAGAAAGTCTTTCCAAAGAATTACATGCTTACAAATTAAGAAGCAAGTATTGGTATAATATTGTAAGAATCTTCAAATGTTTTCCTCTCCCAAATATCATCACGGAAACATCATGGACTTGAAATGTCAATGATAGTGTAATGATTTTATATGGTTAATATTCACCGTATTCAATTACTTTAAAAGAAATAATAATAAGATCCTTCAAAAAATTATATGCTTCAACTCCAATTTCTCCATCACATAATGAGTAGTAAAAATTATATTCATCTATGGATTCATTTTCCCTGATAAATGTTCAATTTTGAATATAATTTAATTTAAAACTAGATGCGCGGGTGTTTTTTTAAGTTATATATATATGTATATATATATATATTGGATCTTTAGTAGTATATATTTTTAACATTAATCATATACTTAATTGCTTATATAACTATTTCAAATACAATAACTTTATAATTTACATGTTATAATTAATCACATGTTTAAAACCATCACATGTATTTATCCCTTTTATTATATACTAGAGACTATTCTGGGCTACGCCCGGGTTATTTCATTAATTTTTGTTTTAAACTTATCTATTTTATTTATTTATTTCTAGTATAGATAAAATATATTGTGACTATAAATAAAAATTGGTGAAGAAATCTTACATGTTCTTTTATGGCTTTTGTACTTCCTATGATTCATTTTAATTGGTGTTTTAAGACTTTGTTTTTGTTTCAACTTAAATGATGTTTTCAAAAAATTTGCAAATTTTTAATGTTGGTTGGTGTTTTTGACCAATTGTGCTTTATTGAATGATTTTTTTATTGGTTGGATTTGATTACTTGATACAAAATAAATAAAATAATATTTTCTTAATAACTGTGCAATAACTTTAAACAATAACTAATATGAACCCTAAATAGTATTTTTCTTTTGTCAGCAACATAAAGAGTATATTTCTTTGTTGTTTGATGAAACAAACACATCTTTTCAGAATAAATGCAGTTACGATAATCCGTAGTCATGAAGATCTCTAACCTCGGTTGGGATCTCTTCAAAAAAGGTTTTGAGGTAAGGTTTCTAACCTGCTGACATGTTTTTATAATCCATTTTTGCTTCATATGTGTTATTTTTTGTGTTTAAATAGTTGTGGGTTTGTTTCATTTACACAAAAGAAATTGTGGGTTTGTCTGCAGTGTTATTTTCTCTTGTAAACGTTTGATGGTGGCCTTGATTTATAATTATTAATTGGCTATGTAATTTGTCCTTGTTACATTCTATTTTTTTATTTTAAAATAAAGTTTGGATTAACAAATATTCCAATCTTACTCTATTTTCCATTTTATAATGAAAATATTTACTCTATAAATAAAATAATACATTTATTCGTTGTTCTATTTTTTAATCTAAAATATATTAGGATTAGAATAAAACTCAATTCTATTATGTAGTTAATCCATTTTAGAGATAAGAGAAGAGGAAGAGGAAGTGGAAAAGTCGAGAGGGAGAGAAGCTTGACACGGAATAGGTTTTGGGTTGCGATGAACTAGATTGTTATTTTTACTCAGCCCACTTGAAATACACTTTCTCAGTAATTGATGGTGACATGGCAAAACGAAATAATCTGATTGGATGAATTTTGATGCCGACGTAGATAGCCTAGATGAGGCTCTTATTCTCTTTTTAATACTTGTTTGATTTATCTTATTGTATTTGCATTTAGTTATTAAACAAATGTTGACCAAAAAAAAGTTATTAAACAAATTTATATATACTTGAAGAAATATATTTAAAAATTATTTTGTATTAAATTTATGCTAAATTTTGATCTACCTTCAAAACTGAATTTATTTTTTACCAATATTTTATGCTTATACATTTTAGATAATATATTATTATATATAAAAAATTCTAAGATATGTCAATGTTTAGATATGTATTATGTACTTTTCCTAACATATTATGATTATAAAGTAGATAAAATATGATATAATTTTAATTTTTCATTTTATAAACAATTAATTAATATATTACTGTACAATAATATTTCAAATTTCGAAATTAATGAAAATATTTAGATATAATAAAAAAATTAATTAGTTACATAAATATTAATAGGAAAGACGTTAGCATTACCTAGATTCTAGGAATAATTTAAAATTTAGTAGAAACTTATGTAATATACGCATTAACAAAATTTATGGTTAGTATATTATAAACTAATAACAAAAATATATTTAATAAAAATTTAAATGAATAGTCCAACTTAAAAATCACACATGAAATGAGTTGTGACTTCTGTTTTAATATATAAACTAGATCTTGACCCGTGCGACCGCACGGGTATTAATTTTCTGTTTTAGTTTTTATTTATTTATACTAATGATGTATTTGTAATACTTGATTATTTTATATTGACTACGTTAGGGATGTGTATTTGGATACCCACTGATTCAGTTAAAATCTATTTGGGTTTGAGATTCCCGAATTTAAAGATTTCAGTAACATTCAAATATTTATAAACTTTGGTTTCGGTTTGATTCGGGTATTTGCGTGTTCGGTTCGGATACGGATAACCCGCTTGAATTATTTTAAAATTTTTAAAATTTATTTATACTTTAAATTTCTCAAAACATATAGATTTGAGTAATGTAAGCCAAAATACCTAAATTAAAAATTAAAAAAAGGTTGAACTTCAATATTTGGATGGAGAATAAATATATATTTTAAATATTTTTGGTGTTTGATTATTGTTTATCTACTTTATATGTTTACTTTTGACTATTTTCTATATCTTCAAATAGTTTAGACAACTTTAAGTTTAAGTTGACAAAAAAGACAACTTTAAAATATCATTAATTGTTGAAGAATAAAAAACAAAATACATTAATCAAACTAAAAAGACAAACATTAAAATAGGAAAGAAAAAAAAACACATTAATCTAACTGAAAAAGACAAACATTAAAATAGAAAAGAAAAAGAAACACATTAATATGACTGAAAAAGACAAGCATTAAAATAGGAAATTCAATTTAATTCTCAGTGGCATGCAATTATAAATAACACTGAAAACTAAGGGGTATTCTATATGTGTACTTCTCTTTTAATAAGATAGATAGATCTTGACCCGTGCGACCGCACGTGTATTAATTTTCTGTTTTAGTTTTTATTTATTTATACTAATGATGCATTTGTAATACTTGATCGTTTTACATTGACTACGTTAGGGATGTGTATTTGGATACCCACTGATTCAGTTAAAATCTATTTGGGTTTGAGATTCCCGAGTTTAAAGATTTCACCAACATTCAAATATTTACAAATTTTGGTTTCGGTTTGATTCGGGTATTTGCGGGTTCGGTTCGGATACGGATAACCAGTTTGAATTATTTTAAAATTTTCAAAATTTATGTATACTTTAAATTTCTCAAAACATATAGATTTGAGTAATGTAAGCCAAAATACCTAAATTAAAAATTAAAAAACAGGTTAAACTTCAATATTTCGATGGAGAATAAATATATTTTAAATATTTTTGGTGTTTGATTATTGTTTATCTACTTTATAGGTTTACTTTTGCCTATTTTTATATTTTTCAAATAGTTTAGACAACTTTAAGTTTAAGTTGACAAAAAAAAAGATAACTTTAAAATATCATTAATTGTTGAAGAATAAAAAACAAAATACATTAATCTAACTAAAAAGACAAATATTAAAATAGGAAAGAAAAAAAAATACATTAATATAACTGAAAAAGACAAACATTAAAATAGGAAAGAAAAATAAACACATTAATATAACTGAAAAAGACAAGCATTAAAATAGAAAATTCAATTTAATTCTCAGTGGCATGCAATTGTAAATAACACTAAAAACTAAGGGGTATTCTATATGTGTACTTCTCTTTTAATAAGATAGACTAGGTTTTGATCCACGCTTAAAAATCGCGGGTTTGTTTTCGAAATTTGTTTAAATGAAATCTGATCATATAAAATGTATTCACATATACATTTGTACGAATTCAAGATTCGGAACATACGCTTTAAATTTTTGTTTAAAAGTAAAAATAGGGTCTATATATTGATCCGAGTGAATATATGCCTTTTCTGAATGTGTTCATAATCTAATACTATAAAGAAGAGCTACTCTCTTCTCTTAAGGTGCCACGTCATCAAATAGATTATTCCTGCAGTGACACGTGTTCCTCTCTTTTAGTACGCACCGTTTCATTAATTCATGTAATCCGGTGAGTTGGGCTTAATTATTTCATTACACGTACATTCTGAAAAACAAAAGCCCAGCCCTAACAAAAGGTAAACAGTTTATTTTTTCGTTTTACGACATGTTCATCGTCTTTCTTGATCTGACTTCCTCATTTAGAATTCATCATGAGACGAATCTTCATGAAGAATCTTTGGGTCATAGTTTTGTTCGTGTCTGTTCGTCTGACATTCTTCTCCTCCAAACGTTTCAGATTCATTGATTCATCGACATTAAGAACCATCGTTTCTCCTTCTCTAGGCGGTGTATATCACCTATAAAGAGGTCCGTGCTCATCTCCTGAACATCATCCTATAAATTCCTAAAAACATTAGAAACTAAATTTTCAATATCAAGCTTTCTAATTAATGGGCTCTGAAGAAGATGAAGAGTTGAGACTTTCCCAGAATCAATATTGTTCTTAAAAAAATCGCAATATACCCTTTTCTCAGATATTGCAACTGTTTGTCATTGATATTTTTCTCACAGTTGGCCAAATTTTTTTTTTGAGCTAATATAAATCAAACATTGTATTATTGTTGTCAGTACGTCGACAGAGCAAGCAACGGAATAAGAGGCGGAGAGCAACAGAGCACTCAGCGGAGAGGTATGAAGGAAGCGGCCGAGAGAGACGGAGAAAGTAGCAGAGAGAAATAGAGTGTGACGAGATATAGCAAAGGCAACTGTTACAGTTCAATCTGGCACAAGGGAGGTTGATAGGCTCTCGGACATGGTGAGTTTATAAGAGCTGCAAATCTTATTAATGAAAGAAGACTTAGAAACTGAAATCCTATCAATTTGAATCAAACTCAATGCACAAAATTCTTTTAAAATTGATCTAAATCATTTTAATATACAAAAACGCAGATGTTATGTTCTAGAAATTTTCTATCAGTGTTGTTTATGTGCAAAATGAGTTTTTGATCAGTCACGTTTTTGTGACTTGAAACTTGATCGTGTAGAAAACAGATGTAGTCTTCTGGTGCTTGAAGTTCAGACATTAAAACAACTGAGTAAAAAAATATCTGAAGAGCAAGGGTTGCAAGATAAGTCACTCTTTTTCTTTAATTAATACATTGACATTCTCTTTGATGGATGTACTTGCGTTTATTTTCTGTATACATTACAATGCATGATATGATCAAAATTTCACCTTACATGTACATGTAAAACATGTCACTCAACAAAATGGTTACTAATATCTTAGCAGAAGAAAAGTAAGACAATTTTTCTTTATGATCTTTCTCAAACCCGTTGACGATATGAATCGTATCCATTTTGATTGGCCCGTTATTTTCCGGTGCCTCTCAACAATTAGTAACCATTTGCAGTCACCGGAAAGATCTAACAAGTCTCTGATTTTAATTAGGGATCAAACCTGTGAGCTTTTGAGGTTGTATTGTCTGTAAGACTGTAACAGAGCTTGAAAGCCCATGACTTGGAGTTGGACCTTTGAGAATTGGCCTCACATTGCATCTCGCCATCTCCAAGGATTGGTCTCTCCGACGTTCCATAAAGCTAACGCGTCTCCGGAGATGTTTACCTGAGGTTTCCCTGAGAAGAGTTTAACTTTGATGTATACGAAGAGACATGGGATGAAAATAAATCAGAGGAGTTTAAGAAAATGAAGGAGAAGAAGAACAATTTGGGTAACGTCGATTTCTTCATGAGTCATGAGTTTCATATACATATGTATGAGAGAAGTCTTTTTGATATTGCTCTGACTTTGTGAGGGCGATTTGAAGGTCTCAAACCTTAGAGGAGAGAAGACGACCAGATTTAGTTTGCTTTTCCAGTCTCACTAAAACGCTCTCTGTGTGCACAATGGTGCATATTGGCAAATTGGATAACACTCAGTCCAACAAATACATTATTCTGTAGCGAGTTTCTCTGATATACTTCGTCGAATTGGTTAAGCTTTGCCAACAAACATGGGTATGGACCATGGACAATATGTTTCTCTACTCAATAATACATGGTTGTGGCTACACTTGGTATGTTTTCGTATCTCTTGGCTCTAGAATTGTTGCAACATGCGATGTTAGTTTGCTTGACTTACTTTATAAATTTGATCATCTTTTCTTTCATTGGATTTGTTTATTTCATCTATCCTCATAAATGTCAAGACCCCCATTTTCTCAATGTTATCATGGAAAGTATTACAGATGATTTAAAACTAACTTTTATTGATTCTTTCTAAACAGGTATATTCAACTCTAAAACTTCAGCTCTAAAACTTCAGCTCTATGATACATTCTTTTCTGTGTTCAAAGCTTCTTGCAGCTTAGAATCTACTGAAGTGGATGATCTAGAGAGGAGATTGACTTAGCCATAATGAATCTGAGAGATGAACCTTCTTATTTGTAGGTATCACTCATCATTGTATCAAACGAAGCAGCTTCCTTTATTATTTTTAGAAGTTTTGTTCTGCCAAATAGTGTAAACAAAATATGTTTTATATAATTTGGTCACGATTCTAAGGAAATTTTTCTGCTAATATAAGAGAATATCATATAATTTATGTATGTTTTATAGGTATAATATTTTTCTAATCAAAGCCAAAGTATTCTTCATATTTTTGTCTCGATTTTACTTATTCTCCAATTAGCGGGTGTTAGTTAGAATTCTGCAAGCTGACTCATCAAAGAGATGACTGGCATTCTCTTTGACAATTAACATTTCAGCAGCCTCTTTAAAGCTTGCTCTTTCAATCATATTCCCGGATTATGCAATACAAGGCTCATGAGGCTGATGCAGTGGCAAAATTATTTCCTCAGTCATAATATTTCCAGATAGTTTAAGTTTATGGGAGATAATTTTTTTTTTGACTTTGTTTGTGGATTTTGTTTAAATTTGTTCATGTATTTGATTATAAATATTTTTATTCAAAGCTTTCGTTCATTGGAGATAATTTTGATTTCTGTTGCTAAAAATAGACAAATGCTTTGGTTCAAAATTTAACTAATTCGTAAACTAAACCAATTGGTTAAGCAAACCACAAACTTTTTAAAAAGAAACAAAGATGGTTCGGTTCAAAAATTCATTTATTCAATAACTAAACGAATAGGTTAAGGAAATCGAGTTAAGTAAATCTTGGTGCTATATAATCTTTTCTTTTTCAAAAATTTATACCTAAATATTTTTAAAAAAATTATACTGACGCATCACATTATTTATTATATATTTCATATTTAACATTTAAATTTTCATATCGACGATTTCGAATTGATTATTTTAATAAGTTAAATATAGTCTTTTCATTAAAAATCCTGACAATATCTAATATTTTCAAATAAGAAATTATCTTTTAAAAAAATATAAATTCACTAACATGTTAAAGTAACTTTAATGAACCTTAATGTTATTTTTTTATTTAAAGTAAACTAATAATTTAAAATAGATTTTTACTATTAGTTTATTTATTCAGCCCGCCCGTAGGGCGGGTTTACCCTAGTGAAGTATATATAAGGGAACCCTATCAAAATACAGTAAAATAAAACCAACCATAAAAAATACTGTTTTATTTTTGATCAAGAATAGACAATTAAAACAAAAAAGAATGTTTGATGCTCTTTTTACAACTTATATCTGACATTAGAGTTGTTATATATCGGTTTGTGCATAAATATTTTTTCAACATAACGACATTTTAAAAAATTGGGTTTCAGCCCATCACTTGTTGCTTGAAATAGTTGGCCCAAGCCCATCAAATCTTCAGATCTTCTGCCGACAAAAGATGATATCCTTCCTTCTTGTCCAAAAAAAATCGACAATTACAAAACAAAACATATATTTCCGACAAAAGCATCAGTTAGTTTGTTTTTTTTCTAAATACATAGACTACATATAAATATATATAAATTCACTTAGGATGAGTTCCATAGATTCACCAACACCTTTCATGAAGAATCTTCATGAATGGAGTATTTTCACTTGAATGCGCCTAGCAGTCTTGTGAAGTTTGATTTTGTTCAGGAAAGATTGCTGCAAATTGTTAGCCATTTTTATGTATCGATATGTTTGATTAATAAAGGGATGGAGAAAGTGGTCTACCACGGTTTGTATTTATATTATGAGAGATCCAAGTGGCTGTAAGCTACGAAAAATTAGGATTGCTGGTATAAAGATTTTATTTGATTTTCTAGTTGAACCTATGAGGAATATTATAGGAATCTGTTATTGTTTAGCTAATAAGACTTGATGTTTATCAAGTTAAAGAAGGTTAGATATTTTTTTCAAATAAACAGATTACATATTGAAGATCAAGAAATCTAAGATATAAGTGTCTAAGTATTTAAAATCGTATATAGAGGATATTGTTTCTAAATCAATGTTGTTAAAGTAGACTCCGTATATTATGCTCGCTAGTTAGTAATTTCTGGTTGTTGATACTAAATTTGAAAATAAAGTAATTGAAGATATTCAAGATTTTCTGTATTTTAAATCGTAGATAAAGTATATACTTTATCAAATATCCGAACAATAGTTCGTAGTTTTTTTCAAGTTAGTAACGATATATGAAAGATCGATAATGAACGTTGTTCTACTGTGGTATAAGGGGTAAATGTTTTGTAATATTAGACTAAACCTCAATGATATATGTGTAAGGTGATACTATTAATCTAGTTGCAAGATCGAGAATGAACGTATTGTTTCATTGAGGTTCTGGATATTTTTCGAATGAGAGTATTGACATCATGGTGTTTTGTTCTGTTAGAGGAATACATGTGATATTATTATATGTAGACTCTAGAGATGGTAATGTATGGTTTGAGTTAATGATATGATAAATGTAGACTATCGAGATTAAAAAGTATGTTTTGATTCAAATGTATAAATTATTGTCTATTGTGTGTAACATTATCATGCAGAGAATGTTGTAGCGTAACAAATATAGATAGAGTAAGCTAAATACACGGATATATTTTGTATGATAAGACCAAATAATTGTTACTTAAATGAAAGAGTCCAAAACAACTTGTATAAGTCGACTTTTCAAGACTGCTTCTCTTTTAATATAATAGATAAGATGTACAATAATATTTCAAATTTCAAATTTCAAATTAATGAAAATATTTAGATATAATACAAAATTAATTAGTTACATCTACTTTATTAAAATAGAAGTACACATATGGATTAACCCTAAGATTTACTATTTATTTACAAGTCTATGCCACTGAAATATTTAATAATCTTACATTTAAACAATTCATGTCTTTTCTTAATTTATTAAATGATTTCCTAAATCAGATTTTAAACTAAAAAGAATTTGAGAACAATAAATTTTTTAAAAACGACTTTCCTAAAAAATAGGCATTCTTTATTTTGCATTGCTCCTAATATTCATGTACGTATTTAATTATGGCCAAAATGATAATAGGTGCACATATCATAACGTTAGCCTAATAAACCATTTATAAATCATCTATGGCCAAAATCATAATTTTTGAAAAGCACCCGGCCCAAGTTATCATTATCATTTTCATATTTGTTTTTATTGTTTTTTATTATTTTCTCAAGATAATGATTTAAGAATCTATTTTTACAAATCGTTTAAAACCTTTTTTCAAAAATTCTGTAGGAAAATAAACTTCACTTTAGTAATATAGATTTTTATTCATAAATTATTAGTATAATTCTTTCATAATATAAGTCCAATTAGTTATAAATATTAGATTCGTTTATATGATGCATTGCGACATAATAGACAACTAAAATCGCAAAGTATAATTATTCAAAGTAATAAATAAAATTGCTATGTTTTAAAATGTTATATCAAAAATTATGTAATACATTTTAATTTACAAATATATATATTATACTATTAGTGCAAGAAAATTTAAAGTGAAAAGAAATATTTATGCTGAAATTTTTTTATACAGTCACGGGTCAAGTTATAGAAATAAACAACAACAACGCAAGATTATTTTTATTTAACAAATTTATTTTAATATAAATTATATTTCCAAATATGTTTATATATTTTATGTATTTATAAATTTATTTTATTTGTTTTAAGGGATGCTAAGATTTTGGAATTGGAAAAAAAATGACCCACTCCTATATTATTTTTGTTTGGAAACTTAAAATTTTGTATCATAATATTTTATTAAACTTATAATTTTAGTTTTTATTATAAATGTAAAAGATTAATTATCAATTTAAATTTGTATTTAAATATTACAAATACATAATCTGACATAAATAAAAAGTAAAAACATAAAATAAATACCCGCCCGGTCGGGCGGGTCAAGGTCTAGTAAATATTAATAGGAAAGAAGTTAGCATTACCTAGATTAGGTTCTAGGAATAATTTAAAATATAGTCGCAACTTATGTAATATAAGCATTAACAAAATTTATGGTTAGTATATATATTATAAAGTAATAAGAAAAATATATTTAATAAATGAATGGTCCAACTTAAAAAATCACACATGAAATGAGTTGTGAATCGGTTTTAATATATAAGATTTTTATGCTTCAACTCCAGTTTATCCAAATTCATAATTTTCGATTTGGTTTGGTTTAAAACCAAACTAAACTGAACCATTTAAATTGATCAAATTTTGAACCAAATGGTTTAGACATAGAATTTGGTTTGGTTTGGGTCGGTCTGAGTTTGTTGATTCGATTCGGTTTGGTGTTTGTGTCCGCCCCTACTGGATACAAAGCACAATACAGGAAACAAGATTTGATAAGTTCATCCGCCAAGTTATCGTAGCTGTACTTCAGAATTGGAAGAATCTTATTTTCCATGTCAAAAAACTCTGCTGCGAATCTCGTCAAAACATCGATTGCATGCTCTCATCTGTACTGTAGTTTTAGATGACATTGTCTCACCAATAACACTTACGCGCTAATGGCACTATTGCCGACCTTTCTTGGAATATAGAATTCCATTTCTGATCACTATAGAACTTTTTTTGAAGATGAACACCATTTTTGGTATTTATATATACTAAATTTGATGTTTCTAGCTAGTGAACATGTGAAGACACAGACACAAAGGAGTTTATACATCAAGACAGGTCAATATTTAAAGATACTTTTTAGCGACCAGAAGATTAATGTATGGGAAAATGAAAAGGGGAACACAAACGATTTTTGTATTCTTTATGAAACACACGTACATACAACATATGCAAAAACTTGGGGGCAAAGCAGTGATAAGTTTTGCCCTTGATGTCTTATGGAATATATTAAAAGGTTTTCTTTATAGGAATATAAGAAATATGTAACCTATATTTCTCCTTTAATCATGAGGTTCTACCGTTCTAGTACTTATTTCTAGTCATATCCTTCCATCAGGTTCAATATATTCAATAAAACGAGGTTTAGCATTTGAAAATTCTAATTTCGTTTGGTTCCATTTAGGAGTTAAAATTGTATCATTCCATCAACTTTGTCTTATCAATAAAAATCCTTATATTCTTAGCTTTTTGGAATATAGAATTCTATTTCTGATCACTATAGAACTCTTTTTGAAGATGAACACCATTTTTGGTATTTATATATACTAATTTTGATGTTTCTAGCTAGTGAACTTGTGAAGACACAAACACAAAGGAGTTTATACATCAAGACAGGTCAATATTTAAAAAATGCTTTTTAGCGACCAGAAGAATGTATAGGAAAATGTAAAGGGGAACACAGACGAGTTTTTGTATTCATAATGAAACACACGTACACACAACATAGGCATAAACTTGGGGGCAAAGCAGTGATAAGTTTTGCCCTTGATGTCTTATTGGAAAGCAAAATACGCTTGAACATAAAAAAAAAAAAAGACATGTCAACGATTGAGAACAAATGCTACACATGGTGATTGCATGAGGTCATTTCAACGATCAACAATAGCAGTGACAGTGTTTCTCGCTTCCCTCAACAACGCCACTAACAACTGGAGGACTCCCGTATTTGGTTTTGCAACAGTTGAAGCAATCAGCATTTGTACCTAGAAACGGCACCGGTCCGCACTCGAAGCAAAATGTTTGAGCCTCGGTCTTGAGGATTTCTGCATGTTGACATATTCATCAGCGTAAGAAAACTGAAGTACAACTACAAGGTATGATAGAGAATGTAACATCCCGAGTTGTGATATACGGAAAGGCTTAAGAGAATTGATTTGGCTATCTATGTCACCAAAGTTGACTTACCTTTTCCGGAACACATCCTGAAAGAACTCCAGAGTTAAGCGTGCTTGAGCTGGAGTAGTGGAAGGATGGGTGACCTATTGGGAAATGATTCGCGATAGCGTGTGAGTGAGGCCAAAGTACGGGGAAAGGTCATGTGGTGATTGCAGGGTCAGTAAATAATGATTTCGAGCCTTGGGAAAAATTAACGACCAACCGTCGGATGGGATGGGCCTACGGGCCGAGAGAGCGGGCGTGGGTGGCCCATTAGCCGTGGGCGGTCGGGACGTTACAAGTGGTATCAGAGCTGGTTAGCCGTCTCAGTTCTGACCTGAGAGGCGTCTTGAGACCTGTCGTGGGGCGCAACGAGGGCGTTGCGTTCTTTGAGAGGGGGTGAATTGTAACATCCCGAGTTGTGATATACGGAAAGGCTTAAGAGAATTGATTTGGCTACCTATGTCACCAAAGTTGACTTACTTTTTCCGGAATACATCCTGAAAGAACTCCAGAGTTAAGCGTGCTTGAACTGGAGTAGTGGAAGGATAGGTGACCTATCGGGAAATGATTCGCGATAGCGTGTGAGTGAGGCCAAAGCACAGGGAAAGGTCATGTGGTGATTGCAGGGTCAGTAAATAATGATTTCGAGCCTTGGAAAAAATTAACGACCGACCGTCGGATGGGATGGGCCTACGGGCCGAGAGAGCGGGCGTGGGTGGCCCATTAGCCGTGGGCGGTCGGGACGTTACAGAGAAGCTTGTTAAATTACCAGTGGAAGCTACCAAGAGGACGACCAAGAGAATGGTGAAGCTGACTGAGTTGATGTTCTTTGCCATTTTTTTTGGGTTTGCGTTACTTTTTCTTTAACTCTGGTTTTTTTGTGTTTCTCTTCTCAATAAACTTATATTTGGTAAGACATATCATATGTGTGGTTATCTATTTATAGCAAATAGTCTGAAACTTTGTCATCATTGCATAATGAGTCCTCGTGTCTTTCTGGTTTGCCCAAGCTCATATTAGCCCCTGAATTCGAACTCAGGTTGGGTAGAACATATGACAAGATGTTTTACCACTAGTCTAGTGGCACTTTCAATATAGTTACTAACGTATTTAATGTTATTTGGTACTCATTGAATATAATTTTTTTCTGAAAACTTAAAAATATCTTTAAAATTCCAAAAAATTGAAAAAAGAAATATTTTTATAAAATTAATTTTGAAACTAAAATGAAAAATAAAAATAAAAATTTCTTAAAAAATTAAAATCTTAAAAAAATTTCAATTTTTTAAAAAAAATTCAATACCTAGCTTAAAAATCGAAATTTAAGGAAAAAAAAATTATTTTATAAAAAAAAAATTTCGATTTTTTAAGCTAGATATTGAATTTTTTTAATTTTTATTTTTTTTTGAAAAAAAAATATTTTTCATTTAGTTTCAAAATTAATTTTATAAAAATATTTCTTTTTTCAATTTTGGAATTTTAAAGATATTTTTAAGTTTTTAGAGAATTTTTTATATTCAATGAATACCAAATAACATTAAACATGTTGTAAGTACGTTGAAAGTGCCACTAACCCAGTGGTAAAACACGTCGTCATATGTCCTACTCAACCTGAGTTCGAATCCAGGGGGCTACTTGTTTTTATTTTTCAAATCATATAAAACGACATCGTTTCATCTCATTTGAAAACGACGTCGTTTTACTTTAACGCCAACAATAAACGACTTTCGTTAAATTAAATGACGATATGCTAAATTGGCAAGTTAACGATAACATTGTTAATTAATTAGAAAGTCAATGAAAGTTTAGTATTTTTTTGGCGAGCCCAAAAGTTCATGTTTGTTTTGGCAATTCGTGCAAAGTTGAGGTTTTGTTTGGCGAATTCTCAATATTTATTTCTATTTGCATGGTTCAGTTTTTTTATGCGTTTTATTTTAAGAAACTGTCTTTTCATACTATTTTGCAACTTATGCTCCGTTTTTGATTTGTATATGAATTTTGAAAGAATCTATTCAGTTTTGATATATTCTATGGTATAGATTAAAAGGTTTTCTTTATTGGAATATAAGAAATATGTAACATATATTTCTTCTTTAATCATGAGGTTCTAGTACTTATTTCTAGTCATATCCTTCTATCAGGTTCCGTATATTCAATAAAATGAGGTTTAGCATTTGAATTATAATTTCGTTTAGTTCCATTTAGGAGTTAAAATTGTACCATTCCATCCACTTTGTCTGATTCAATAAAAATTCTTATACTTTTATCTTTTTGGAATATAGAATTCTATTTCTGATCACTATAGAGCTCTTTTTGATGATGAACACTGCTTATGGTATTTATATATAGTAAATTCAGTGTTTCTAGCTAGAGAACATGTGAAGACACAGACACAAAGGAATTTATACAACAAGACAAGTCAATATTTATAGATACTTTTAGCGACATGAAGAATGTATGGGAAAATGAAAAGGGGAACACAAACGAGTTTTTGTATTCATAATGAAACACACGTACACACAACATAGGCATAAACTTGGGGGCAAAGCAGTGATAAGTTTTGCCCTCGATGTCTTATTGGAAAGCAAAAGACGCTTGAACAATATAAAAAAAGGACATATCAACGGTTGAAAACGAATGCTACACATGGTGATTGCATGAGGTCATTTCAACGATCAACAATAGCAGTGACAGTGTTTCTCGCTTCCCTCCACAACGCCACTAACAACTGGAGGACTCCCGTATTTGGTTTTGCAACAGTTGAAGCAATCAGCATTTGTACCTAGAAACGGCACCGGTCCGCACTCGAAGCAAAATGTTTGAGCCTCGGTCTTCAGGATTTCTGCATGTTGACATATTCATCAGCGTAAGAAAACTGAAGTACAACTACAAGGTATGATAGAAAAGCTTGTTAAATTACCAGTGGAAGCTACCAAGAGGACGACCAAGAGAATGGTGAAGCTGACAGAGTTGATGTTCTTTGCCATTTATTTTGGGTTTGCGTTACTTTTTCTTTAACTCTGTTTTTTTTGTGTTTCTCTTCTCAATAAACTTATATTTGGTAAGACATATCATATGTGTGGTTATCTATTTATAGCAAATAGTCTGAAACTTTGTCATCATTGCATAATCAGTCCTCGTGTCTTTCTGGTTTGCCCGAGCTCATAATGTCGCCACAATTGGTCATTGCCGTATTTTCCATTACATATTATCTTACAAGTCTATCCCTTTTTAATGATGCCTTCGTCTTAAATTAATCATTCAAAAGGAAGGTCGCTGCTGTCTTTGTAGTACAAACTCATTTTATATGTTCATTGCTTCTTTAGGTTTAGCTAAATATTATTTATAACAATGATATTGTTTTTTTCATCGATAGACTCAGCAAGAATCTTCCCGACTTTTAAATCAGGAATAAAAACGATTTGGCTTTATTAATTCATTAACAAAATTAGGGCTTTAGAGATATTTCACCAATCATGGCAACACTATGTTGGTACTCTAGAGCATCTTCAATCCATATGGGTTACTTTCATATTTTTATTTTATTTCTCATCTCTTAGGGCTTTGGCTTCTGCTGAGCTAAATATCCCTGCATTGACTTTCACATTTTCATTTAATACAAACTAGATCTTGACCCGCCCAATCAGGCGGGTATTTATTTTATGTTTTTAGTTTTTATTTATAAATAACATATTTGTAATATTTAAACATAAATTTAGATTGAAAATTAACATTTGTAGTTATAATAAAAATTAAAAGTTTAAAAAAATATTTTGATATAAATTTTAAATTCCTAATTAAAATAATATAGAGATGGGTCATAATTTTTTCCAATTCCAAAATCTTAGCATTATTAATGAAAAATAAAATAATTTATAAATAAATAAAATATATAAACATATTTGAAATTAAAATAAATTTGTTAAAAAAAAATCTTACGCCATTGTTGTTTATTTCTATAGTTTGACCCGTGGCCGTATAAATATTTGCTTTCACTTCAATTTTTTCTTTGTTCTAATGATAATATATATATATATATATATATATATATATATATATATATATATATTTAAATTAATATGTATTACATAATTGTTAGTATAACATTTTAAAACAAAATTTTTATTTATAACACTTTAAATAATTATATTATGTGATTTTCATCGTCTATTATATCACAATGTTTCATATAAAAATCTAATATTTATAACTAATTGGACTTATATTATAAAAGTGTTATACTAACAATTTATAAATAAAATATTTTATATTTTATTTATATGATATATAAATTGATTTTGATGTGTGATTTTTATTTTATTATTTTTATTAATAAATATTGAAAAATATTTAATGTTAACAAAAAGTCTATAAGGAAATTTATTTTGGTTAAGATTCATTCTATTAAAGAAATTTATTATTTAAATTAGGAAAATACATTAAATACTTAAATCTATCATTTAAATAAGGAAAGGACAAAATTCTCTACTATCTTTGTTACCAAACAAAATTTAGTTTTTTTAAAGACTCATATCCCTATTACCAAACAAAAGTTTAAAGTAATTCTACATTAATAAGATAGATTTACATCTACCATCTTTAAACCAGGTAATTTTTTTGTCTTACAAACTAAAATTTCGGTTACGAAAAGTCACAGTCAATATAGAAACCGGATTAAATCGATTTAAAAAATCCAAGATCTATAGATAAAACAGTAGTCATTCTTTAACCACCCGCCGCCTCAACCTAAAGCCCTCTCCACCGTAAGCAACTGCGGTTAAGACAACATCCTTGACGCTTTTGAGAAGCCAGGACTAGCCCTGTTATGTTAAAGACCTAGATTTTACAGTGTCTCATCTCCTGCGGCATCCCCAAACGGAATCATAGCCAAAAAGCACCGGGACAGGAGATATCACATAACCAGGGCCGGCAGCTACTATGCCGTATGGCTTCGATTCTTCCACTGCTTGTCACCGGAAAGGGATTGAACCTCTGAAACCTTGCTAATCAACCAAATCTCAAGTAAGATGAACAAAAGAATAAATGATAAGCCATCTCTAGCATCGACACACGCGCTAGCAGCTGAGAGGCAAATGACGATTTGAAAAAAAACAGGGTCTAGAGAGAGAAGGAGGAGAAATGATTTGATTACTTTAGCTTAATTTCTATCATTAAAAGCCTTTAATATTTATTTCTATTGGTATGGCTCAGTTTGATGCATTTTTTTAAACTCCATTTCCATACTATTTTCAACTTATGCTCTGTTTTTTATTTGTATATGAATTTTGAAAGAATCTATTCAGTTTTGATATATCCGATGGAATATATTAAAAGGTTTTCTTTATAGGAATATAAGAAATATGTAACCTATATTTCTCCTTTAATCATGAGGTTCTACCGTTCTAGTACTTATTTCTAGTCATATCCTTCCATCAGGTTCAATATATTCAATAAAACGAGGTTTAGCATTTGAAAATTCTAATTTCGTTTGGTTCCATTTAGGAGTTAAAACTGTATCATTCCATCAACTTTGTCTTATCAATAAAAATCCTTATATTCTTAGCTTTTTGGAATATAGAATTCTATTTCTGATCACTATAGAACTCTTTTTGAAGATGAACACCATTTTTGGTATTTATATATACTAAATTTGATGTTTCTAGCTAGTGAACTTGTGAAGACACAGACACAAAGGAGTTTATACATCAAGACAGGTCAATATTTTAAAAAATGCTTTTTAGCGACCAGAAGAATGTATAGGAAAATGTAAAGGGGAACACAAACGAGTTTTTGTATTCATAATGAAACACACGTACACACAACATAGGCATAAACTTGGGGGCAAAGCAGTGATAAGTTTTGCCCTTGATGTCTTATTGGAAAGCAAAAGACGCTTGAACATAAAAAAAAAAAAAGACATGTCAACGATTGAGAACAAATGCTACACATGGTGATTGCATGAGGTCATTTCAACGATCAACAATAGCAGTGACAGTGTTTCTCGCTTCCCTCAACAACGCCACTAACAACTGGAGGACTCCCGTATTTGGTTTTGCAACAGTTGAAGCAATCAGCATTTGTACCTAGAAACGGCACCGGTCCGCACTCGAAGCAAAATGTTTGAGCCTCGGTCTTCAGGATTTCTGCATGTTGACATATTCATCAGCGTAAGAAAACTGAAGTACAACTACAAGGTATGATAGAAAAGCTTGTTAAATTACCAGTGGAAGCTACCAAGAGGACGACCAAGAGAATGGCGAAGCTGACAGAGTTGATGTTCTTTGCCATTTCTTTTGGGTTTGCGTTACTTTTTCTTTAACTCTGGTTTTTTTGTGTTTCTCTTCTCAATAAACTTATATTTGGTAAGACATATATCATATGTGTGGTTATCTATTTATAGCAAATAGTCTGAAACTTTGTCATCATTGCATAATCAGTCCTCGTGTCTTTCTGGTTTGCCCAAGCTCATAATGTCGCCACAATTGGTCATTGCCGTATTTTCCATCTGATCTATTAAAACTGAAGTACAAATAATATTTAACTTGACTTTTCCACAATATTTACCAATCTATGCTATTAGTATTAACACATTCATTAATAGTTAGAAAGGCTTCACGTCATATGACAAATATAAAAAATCGACAAGCCCATTACCATTAGTATATATTAATTATAAATAAATAGGATTAGACATTTATTTTATTTTTTCAAATAGAAAATCAATTATTGTAAGATTTTCTAACTAACTATTCTTGATAGGATCGTGGAGCATATCAATTCAACGATCCTATCAAGATACCAACTAATTACTCTTTAAATCATTGACTATTTTACTAACTTAACATAAAAAACCCCTAAATTAAAGAATCACATTAATAACATAAATATATACACTTGCTAATCACGGTTTATTATGTTAGATTATAGATATATTGCAGAATCTTGAGAATATATATATATATACAGTGAAATCTCTATAAATTAATAATGTTGGGACTACACCAAAACTATATTTTTTTATTAATTTATAGAGATTATTAATTTATCGAGATACTAATTGAACCAAAAACTCAATTTAGGACTATGAAATTCTATTAATTTATAGAGATATTAATCTATCGATTATTAATTTAAAGAAGTTATACTGTATATATATATATTTAATAAAATGTTAAGATAAATTTTTGAAATATTCCTAACGTTAAAATGCTTACCATTATGTGATAAAAATCTAACCGCTAATCACGTGATTTGCAAGTGCTAATAACTTTAAAATATTTCTAACATTTAGTATATCTATATTATTAAAGTAGAAGTATCTTTTCGTTTTTTTTTTAGCGACATAGATAAATTTTTTAAAAAGATGTTTGTTTGGAAGCTTGAATAGCAGTCTGAAAAATAAGTTTATTTGGAAACATAATAATAATTTTAAAAAGAGGTTTGTTTGAAAACATGAATAGCAGTATAAAAAGAAATATAATGTTGTTTGAAAACATATATAGCAGTATATTAAAAAGAATGAATTTATGTTATTAAGAAAACATAAAAATGTATTACTGCATATTATAAGAAACTATTTATTTGGGCAAACTTTAAACTATAAAAAATGAGCAAATTTAATTATCTAAAAATATCATTTGTATAAAATAATCATAAAAAATTAAACGTTATATATATTTCAAATAATTTAAAATTGATTATATCAAAAATTGATTCAAAATATACATATATTCAAAAGAACCATATATATTCTAGACACAAATAAAAAATCACATTAATAGTAGTTCTTAGAACTTAACATATAAATTGGTTTGATTAGATATTTGGATAAAGAATCAATAATTATTTTTAAGTATTTTTGATGTTTTGAGTATACTTTAACTATTTTAGATATTTACATTGGAGTATTTATATATATTTTCAATTATTTAAACCAAATTAAAAGAACCACCATATATATGCTAGATGTTTTATAAACATTAAATCTAAACTAATAATATATAAATCTATTTCAAACATTCGGGTATCCAAAATACTTTGGTTCGGATCGGATTCGGTTTAAGTTCTCTAAATACCAAAATTTTGAATAATTTGGATATTTCATCAATTTTTGTTCGGGTTTGTTATTTTCTTTTGGATCGAGTTCGGTTCGATTTTCTGGATTCAAGTTTTTTGTCCAACTCTAATATTGACATGAAAAACAAATAGCAACATATTTTATAAAAAAATATACCCGCACGAACGTGCGGGTCAAAATCTAGTTACATATTATCTTACAAGTCTATCCCTTTTTAATGATGCCTTCGAATTAA
This sequence comes from Raphanus sativus, assembly GCF_000801105.2. Taxonomy (NCBI): domain Eukaryota; kingdom Viridiplantae; phylum Streptophyta; class Magnoliopsida; order Brassicales; family Brassicaceae; genus Raphanus; species Raphanus sativus. The sequence goes on from NC_079516.1 coordinate 9,855,879, forward strand.
ATTAATCATTCAAAAGGAAGGTCGCTGCTGTCTTTGTAGTACAAACTCATTTTATATGTTCATTGTTTCTTTAGGTTTAGCTAAATATTATTTATAACAATGATATTGTTTTTGTCATCGACAGACTCAGCAAGAATATTCCCGACTTTTAAATCAGGAATGAAAACGATTTGGCTTTATTAATTCATTAACAAAATTAGGGCTTTAGAGATATCTCACCAATCATGGCAACACTATGTTGGTACTCTAGATCATCTTCAATCCATACGGGGGGTTACTTTCATATTTTTTTTTCTTTCTCATCTCTTACGGCTTTGGCTTTTTACTGAGCTAAATATCTATGCATTGACTTTCACATTTTCATTTTAATATAAATTTACATTTACCATTTTTAAACCAGGTAATCTCTTTGTCTTACAAACTAAATTTCAGTTGCAAAAAGTCACAGCCAATAGAGAAAAGCGGATTAAATCGATTAAAAAAATCAAGATCTAAAAACAAAACAGAAACCATCCTTTAACCACCCGCCGCCTCGACCTAAAGCCCTCTCCACCGCCAGCAACTGCGGTTAAGACAGCATACTTGACAAGCTATACCACTTCGGCAGCAAACCCGTATGACTCCGGGGAGCGCAACCGAATAAGTCATATGACGACATCACTGGCGCTTTTGAGAAGCCGGGACTAGCCCTGTTATGTTAAAGACCTATATCTGACAGTGTCTCATCTCCTTCGGCATCCCCAAATGGAATCATAGCCAAAAAGCACCGAGATAGGAGATATCACATAACCAGAGCCCGCAGCTACTATGCCGTATGGCTTCGATTCTTCCACTGCTTGTCACCAGAAAGGGATTGGACCTCTGAAACCTTGCTAATCAACCAAGATAAAACCAATGAATCTCAAGCAAGATGAACAAAGAAAAATAAATGATAAGCCATCTCCAGCATCGACTCACGCACTAGCAGCATAAGACTATGGGCCATGTCGTTTGTACATCTGAAAACTCCATCTAAATGATCCATGTAGGTGATCAATCCAAATGATACCATCTAGATGAATTTTTGTTTGTTTACGCATCTCTATTTCTCTTTGATTGAATTTAATAAACAAATGATTTATATATCTTTGCTTGATCTAACTATTATAATATTATGTTTAATTATATGGTGTTTTTTGGTTTTGGTTGGAAATTACGTATTTGCTATTTTAACAGAAAACTGCATTTTACGGTTTTTTTTTATTTTTGCGGGAAATTGTATTTTTCCGGTTTTGACGGAAATTTTGTTTTATGGTTTTTGTGGGAAATTACATTTTCTGGTTTTGCGGAAAATTGAATTTTCTGATTTTGGCGGAAAATTACGTTTTGATTTTTGCAGAAATTGCGGTTTTTGGTTTTGACGGGAAATTGTATTTTTTACGGTTTTGGCAGAGAAAGTGTTTTTTAGGATTTTTGTGGAAAAGTTCATTTTACGGTTTGGCAGAAAAGTGAATTTTTATGGTTCTAGCGAAAAAATCTGTTTTTACGGTTTTGGCGGAAAAACTTTTTTTTTACGTTTTCCCGAGAAATTGAATTTTTCTATTTTAACATGAAAGTGTATTTTTTGATTTGACGAATTTTTTTTTTGGTGAGGACTCCCTCTTACCTACGTGCTCTGTGAAAACTTACATTCATTTGGATAGAATTTGAGATGAGTTTTTCCAAATGTGGTTGGATGACCCATCTGGATATAGCATTTTAATGCATAAATAAACATTGATTTGCATCTTCACCAAAATGAATCACTTGTATGAGCAAACGAACAACACCTACATGTAATTGTCTACTTTAATTTAAAATAAAGAGAGATGTGGCCTGACTGAAATGTTACAAAGATTGTTAGGAAAGTAAGAAATACTAGATCTTGATCCGCGCTTTGGAAGCGCGGAATATTTTACGATGAAAAATTTCACTAATAACTTAACAAATATTTTGGTAATTTTTAAAAGTGTGTATTTAAAATATTTTTGCATTTAAATCAGTGTTTTTAAATTCAACCCGATTGTGATTATACCGGTTAATTCGGCGATCTGACAATTCAATTTAGGTTTTTAAAATATTCATATTAAAAACATTACTAAAACCCGAGACTAACCGATTGAACTGTTGGATGACCGATATGTAATCTAATTTGATTAAAATTGTAATAATTTCATAATTTGTAATCTTATACTCCAAATTCTAAAGTTCATTATTTTACAATTTATGAAATTATGACGTTTCTACAAAATTTTAAAAAGAAAATGATAGATATAACATAACTAAGATTAATTATTGTATTGTTTGGAAACATTGATAGTAGTATAAAAATATATTGTTTGGAAACATTGATAATAGTATAAAGAAATAAATATATTGTTTGGAAACATAGATAGTAGTATAAAGAAAGAATCATTAATGATTTAATGTAAGTTTAACTATAAAATATAAATGTGTATTTAATTTAAAAACTTACAAAATAAATGTTAGGTCTAATAGAATGTTTCTGTTTTAATAAGATAGATGTAACATATATTTCTTCTTTAATCATAAGGTTCTAGTACTTATTTCTAGTCATATCCTTCTATCAGGTTCCGTATATTCAATAAAATGAGGTTTAGCATTTGAATTATAATTTCGTTTAGTTCCATTTAGGAGTTAAAATTGTACCATTCCATCCACTTTGTCTGATTCAATAAAAATTCTTATACTTTTATCTTTTTGGAATATAGAATTCTATTTCTGATCACTATAGAGCTCTTTTTGATGACGAACACTGCTTATGGTATTTATATATAGTAAATTCAGTGTTTCTAGCTAGAGAACATGTGAAGACACAGACACAAAGGAATTTATACAACAAGACAAGTCAATATTTATAGATACTTTTAGCGACATGAAGAATGTATGGGAAAATGAAAAGGGGAACACAAACGAGTTTTTGTATTCATAATGAAACACACGTACACACAACATAGGCATAAACTTGGGGGCAAAGCAGTGATAAGTTTTGCCCTCGATGTCTTATTGGAAAGCAAAAGACGCTTGAACAATATAAAAAAAGGACATATCAACGGTTGAAAACGAATGCTACACATGGTGATTGCATGAGGTCATTTCAACGATCAACAATAGCAGTGACAGTGTTTCTCGCTTCCCTCCAAAACGCCACTAACAACTGGAGGACTCCCGTATTTGGTTTTGCAACAGTTGAAGCAATCAGCATTTGTACCTAGAAACGGCACCGGTCCGCACTCGAAGCAAAATGTTTGAGCCTCGGTCTTCAGGATTTCTGCATGTTGACATATTCATCAGCGTAAGAAAACTGAAGTACAACTACAAGGTATGATAGAAAAGCTTGTTAAATTACCAGTGGAAGCTACCAAGAGGACGACCAAGAGAATGGTGAAGCTGACAGAGTTGATGTTCTTTGCCATTTATTTTGGGTTTGCGTTACTTTTTCTTTAACTCTGTTTTTTTTTGTGTTTCTCTTCTCAATAAACTTATATTTGGTAAGACATATCATATGTGTGGTTATCTATTTATAGCAAATAGTCTGAAACTTTGTCATCATTGCATAATCAGTCCTCGTGTCTTTCTGGTTTGCCCGAGCTCATAATGTCGCCACAATTGGTCATTGCCGTATTTTCCATTACATCTTACAAGTCTATCCCTTTTTAATGATGCCTTCGTCTTAAATTAATCATTCAAAAGGAAGGTCGCTGCTGTCTTTGTAGTACAAACTCATTTTATATGTTCATTGCTTCTTTAGGTTTAGCTAAATATTATTTATAACAATGATATTGTTTTTTTCATCGACAGACTCAGCAAGAATCTTCCCGACTTTTAAATCAGGAATAAAAACGATTTGGCTTTATTAATTCATTAACAAAATTAGGGCTTTAGAGATATTTCACCAATCATGGCAACACTATGTTGGTACTCTAGAGCATCTTCAATCCATATGGGTTACTTTCATATTTTTATTTTATTTCTCATCTCTTAGGGCTTTGGCTTCTGCTGAGCTAAATATCCCTGCATTGACTTTCACATTTTCATTTAATACAAACTAGATCTTGACCCGCCCAACCGGGCGGGTATTTATTTTATGTTTTTAGTTTTTATTTATAAATAACATATTTGTAATATTTAAACATAAATTTAGATTGAAAATTAACATTTGTAGTTATAATAAAAATTAAAAGTTTAAAAAATATTTTGATATAAATTTTAAATTCCTAATTAAAATAATATAGAGATGGATCATAATTTTTTCCAATTCCAAAATCTTAGCATTATTAATGAAAAATAAAATAATTTATAAATAAATAAAATATATAAACATATTTGAAATTAAAATAAATTTGTTAAAAAAAAATCTTACGCTATTGTTGTTTATTTCTATAGTTTGACCCGTGGCCGTATAAATATTTGCTTTCACTTCAATTTTTTTCTTTCTTCTAATGATAATATCTATATATATATATATGTAAATTAATATGTATTACATAATTATTAGTATAACATTTTAAAACAAATTTTTTATTTATAACACTTTAAATAATTATATTATGTGATTTTCATCGTCTATTATATCACAGTGTATCATATAAAAATCTAATATTTATAAACTAATTGGACTTATATTATAAAAGTGTTATACTAACAATTTATAAATAAAATATTTTATATTTTATTTATATGATATATAAATTGATTTTGATGTTTGATTTTTATTTTATTATTTTTATTAATAAATATTGAAAAATATTTAATGTTAACAAAAAATCTATAAGGAAATTTATTTTGGTTAAGATTCATTCTATTAAAGAAATTTATTATTTAAATTAGGAAAAAACATTAAATACTTAAATCTATCATTTAAATAAGGAAAAGACAAAATTCTCTACTATCTTTGTTACCAAACAAAATTTAGTTTTTTTAAAGACTCATATCCCTATTACCAAACAAAAGTTTAAAGTAATTCTACATTAATAAGATAGATTTACATCTACCATCTTTAAACGAGGTAATTTTTTTGTCTTACAAACTAAAATTTCGGTTAGGAAAAGTCACAGTCAATATAGAAAACCGGATTAAATCGATTTAAAAAATCCAAGATCTATAGATAAAACAGTAGTCATTCTTTAACCACCCGTCGCCTCAACCTAAAGCCCTCTCCACCGTAAGCAACTGCGGTTAAGACAACATCCTTGACGCTTTTGAGAAGCCAGGACTAGCCCTGTTATGTTAAAGACCTAGATTTTACAGTGTCTCATCTCCTGCGGCATCCCCAAACGGAATCATAGCCAAAAAACACCGGGACAGGAGATATCACACACTAGTAAAAAAAATCAAAATAGCAACTGTCATATTCGTAGCAAAATCGTAGCTATATGGAAAGTTTGCTACGATTTTCGTAGCTATACGGAAAGTTTGCTACGATTTTCGTTGCTATACAGAGTGTTTGCTACGAAATTATCGTTGCAATTTCGTTGCTATTTTGGTTTTTTCTACTAGTGACATAACCAGGGCCGGCAGCTACTATGCCGTATGGCTTCGATTCTTCCACTGCTTGTCACCGGAAAGGGATTGAACCTCTGAAACCTTGCTAATCAACCAATGAATCTCAAGTAAGATGAACAAAAAAATAAATGATAAGCCATCTCTAGCATCGACACACACGCTAGCAGCTGAGAGGCAAATGACGATTTGAAAAAAAAACAGGGTCTAGAGAGAGAAGGAGGAGAAATGATTTGATTACTTTAGCTTAATTTCTATCATTAAAAGCCTTTAATATTTATTTTTATTGGTATGGCTCAGTTTGATGCATTTTTTTAAACTCCATTTCCATACTATTTTCAACTTATGCTCTGTTTTTTATTTGTATATGAATTTTGAAAGAATCTATTCAGTTTTGATATATCCGATGGAATATATTAAAAGGTTTTCTTTATAGGAATATAAGAAATATGTAACCTATATTTCTCCTTTAATCATGAGGTTCTACCGTTCTAGTACTTATTTCTAGTCATATCCTTCCATCAGGTTCAATATATTCAATAAAACGAGGTTTAGCATTTGAAAATTCTAATTTCGTTTGGTTCCATTTAGGAGTTAAAACTGTATCATTCCATCAACTTTGTCTTATCAATAAAAATCCTTATATTCTTAGCTTTTTGGAATATAGAATTCTATTTCTGATCACTATAGAACTCTTTTTGAAGATGAACACCATTTTTGGTATTTATATATACTAAATTTGATGTTTCTAGCTAGTGAACTTGTGAAGACACAGACACAAAGGAGTTTATACATCAAGACAGGTCAATATTTTAAAAAATGCTTTTTAGCGACCAGAAGAATGTATAGGAAAATGTAAAGGGGAACACAAACGAGTTTTTGTATTCATAATGAAACACACGTACACACAACATAGGCATAAACTTGGGGGCAAAGCAGTGATAAGTTTTGCCCTTGATGTCTTATTGGAAAGCAAAAGACGCTTGAACATAAAAAAAAAAAGACATGTCAACGATTGAGAACAAATGCTACACATGGTGATTGCATGAGGTCATTTCAACGATCAACAATAGCAGTGACAGTGTTTCTCGCTTCCCTCAACAACGCCACTAACAACTGGAGGACTCCCGTATTTGGTTTTGCAACAGTTGAAGCAATCAGCATTTGTACCTAGAAACGGCACCGGTCCGCACTCGAAGCAAAATGTTTGAGCCTCGGTCTTCAGGATTTCTGCATGTTGACATATTCATCAGCGTAAGAAAACTGAAGTACAACTACAAGGTATGATAGAAAAGCTTGTTAAATTACCAGTGGAAGCTACCAAGAGGACGACCAAGAGAATGGTGAAGCTGACAGAGTTGATGTTCTTTGCCATTTCTTTTGGGTTTGCGTTACTTTTTCTTTAACTCTGGTTTTTTTGTGTTTCTCTTCTCAATAAACTTATATTTGGTAAGACATATATCATATGTGTGGTTATCTATTTATAGCAAATAGTCTGAAACTTTGTCATCATTGCATAATCAGTCCTCGTGTCTTTCTGGTTTGCCCAAGCTCATAATGTCGCCACAATTGGTCATTGCCGTATTTTCCATTACATATTATCTTACAAGTCTATCCCTTTTTAATGATGCCTTCGAATTAAATTAATCATTCAAAAGGAAGGTCGCTGCTGTCTTTGTAGTACAAACTCATTTTATATGTTCATTGTTTCTTTAGGTTTAGCTAAATATTATTTATAACAATGATATTGTTTTTGTCATCGACAGACTCAGCAAGAATATTCCCGACTTTTAAATCAGGAATGAAAACGATTTGGCTTTATTAATTCATTAACAAAATTAGCGCTTTAGAGATATCTCACCAATCATGGCAACACTATGTTGGTACTCTAGATCATCTTCAATCCATACGGGGGGTTACTTTCATATTTTTTTTTCTTTCTCGTCTCTTACGGCTTTGGCTTTTTACTGAGCTAAATATCTCTGCATTGACTTTCACATTTTCATTTTAATATAAATTTACATTAACCATTTTTAAACCAGGTAATCTCTTTGTCTTACAAACTAAATTTCGGTTGCAAAAAGTCACAGCCAATAGAGAAAAGCGGATTAAATCGATTAAAAAAAATCAAGATCTAAAAACAAAACAGAAACCATCCTTTAACCACCCGCCGCCTCGACCTAAAGCCCTCTCCACCGCTAGCAACTGCGGTTAAGACAGCATACTTGACAAGCTATACCACTTCGGCAGCAAACCCGTATGACTCCGGGGAGCGCAACCGAATAAGTCATATGACGACATCACTGACGCTTTTGAGAAGCCGGGACTAGCCCTGTTATGTTAAAGACCTATATCTGACAGTGTCTCATCTCCTTCGGCATCCCCAAATGGAATCATAGCCAAAAAGCACCGAGATAGGAGATATCACATAACCAGAGCCCGCAGCTACTATGCCGTATGGCTTCGATTCTTCCACTGCTTGTCACCATAAAGGGATTGGACCTCTGAAACCTTGCTAATCAACCAAGATAAAACCAATGAATCTCAAGCAAGATGAACAAAGAAAAATAAATGATAAGCCATCTCCAGCATCGACTCACGCGCTAGCAGCATAAGACTATGGGCCATGTCGTTTGTACATCTGACAACTCCATCTAAATGATCCATGTAGGTGATCAATCCAAATGATACCATCTAGATGAATTTTTGTTTGTTTACGCATCTCTATTTCTCTTTGATTGAATTTAATAAACAAATGATTTATATATCTTTGCTTGATCTAACTATTATAATATTATGTTTAATTATATGGTGTTTTTTGGTTTTGGTTGGAAATTACGTATTTGCTATTTTAACAGAAAATTGCATTTTACGGTTTTTTTTTATTTTTGCGGGAAATTGTATTTTTCCGGTTTTGACGGAAATTTTGTTTTATGGTTTTTGTGGGAAATTACATTTTCTGGTTTTGCAGAAAATTGAATTTTCTGATTTTGGCGGAAAATTACGTTTTGATTTTTGCAGAAATTGCGGTTTTTGGTTTTGACGGAAAATTGTATTTTTTACGGTTTTGGCAGAGAAAGTGTTTTTTAGGATTTTTGTGGAAAAGTTCATTTTACGGTTTGGCAGAAAAGTGAATTTTTATGGTTCTAGCGAAAAAATCTGTTTTTACGGTTTTGGCGGGAAAACTTTTTTTTTACGTTTTCCCGAGAAATTGAATTTTTCTATTTTAACATGAAAGTGTATTTTTTGATTTGACGAATTTTTTTTTTGGTGAGGACTCCCTTTTACCTACGTGCTCTGTGAAAACTTACATTCATTTGGATAGAATTTGAGATGAGTTTTTCCAAATGTGGTTGGATGACCCATCTGGATATAGCATTTTAATGCATAAATAAACATTGATTTGCATCTTCACCAAAATGAATCACTTGTATGAGCAAACGAACAACACCTACATGTAATTGTCTACTTTAATTTAAAATAAAGAGAGATGTGGCCTGACTGAAATGTTACAAAGATTGTTAGGAAAGTAAGAAATATGTAACATATATTTCTTCTTTAATCATGAGGTTCTAGTACTTATTTCTAGTCATATCCTTCTATCAGGTTCCGTATATTCAATAAAATGAGGTTTAGCATTTGAATTATAATTCCGTTTAGTTCCATTTAGGAGTTAAAATTGTACCATTCCATCCACTTTGTCTTATTCAATAAAAATTCTTATATTTTTATCTTTTTGGAATATAGAATTCTATTTCTGATCACTATAGAGCTCTTTTTGATGATGAACACTGCTTATGGTATTTATATATAGTAAATTCAGTGTTTCTAGCTAGAGAACATGTGAAGACACAGACACAAAGGAATTTATACAACAAGACAAGTCAATATTTATAGATACTTTTAGCGACATGAAGAATGTCACTACAAGAAAATAGCTCTATTGCAACAGAAATATTGCGACGTTAATTTTCGTTAATAATTTGCTATGATTATTGCAATATTTTTGCAATAAAGAATATTTGTTACATTTTCATTATAAATTTATTGTAAAATAACAACTATAATAGACATTGCATGTTTTTGTTACTAAATTGCAATCTTTTGCAGTATAAACAAATATCTTACAATTTTTTCAAGAAACATTCAACACTCTTGGATCATTGCTAATTTGCAAAAAAACAAAAATGCGGCAAAAATGTGGCAGTAATTATATTTTTAATTATATGTCTTTGTAGAAAAACTTAAATGGTTTTCATAAATTAATTACAAGAAATATATAATATATATTTATATTGTATATTTATTATGTACACTATATTTTAAAAGTTTCAGATTCTTGAGATTTGTTAACAGTTTTATTTTATGAATTTTATTTTGTTTTGGTCTAATATGGTATCTTAATTAACTTGCCCGCTTCTCTCTAAAAATCTTATATCGAGATACATTTATTTTTGAACTGATAAAGTTTTAGTGTACTTTTTGTTTCTTCTCTGCCAAAGTTCATGTTTTACAACATGGGATAGATCGTAGATCACATGAGGAAGATAAGATGCAGAACAATCACAGGTAACTTCTCAAAAGTTTTTTTTTTTTTTTGAAAAAAACTTCTCAAATTTCTTTTGCGTCATTGTTGTTACTAAGTTCAAAAAAGGATTTTTAAGTAATCTATCTTGTTACGTAATTCTTTGGCAACTATTAGAATATTTTATTGTGTCAAATGTTGTTCTTCATTTACCGTTTTGACTTTTAGTTTGTTTTGAGAATAATATATTAACAGAAATGGATAACTCATTATCAAGATTCACTTAGATTTTATTGTTTCCATATATATATAGAGAGTTTATACGAGTGTTTTTAATAATTTTAACTTCTGCACACCGTGGTTCTTCCAAAGTAAATCATCTACAGAATTTTTTTTCCAGATGAATCAGATGGTAAATGATAGTCATAGACTCATAATCAAGAAGCAGCCTAGCCAATGAATATCTTAGGTGTTCTTAATCTTTCTCATATGAATGGATCATTGTGGTAAAGTATTCAGAAAAAAACAGATACAAGATATTTCTGAAGAAAATGCAGATATCAAAGAAAGGCTGAACAAATTTGAAGGCTTGAAAAAAATGATAGTCATCCTTTGTCCAGCTATTGTATCAAGGGGTGTCAACAACTGAGTTTTAATTGGCTGCTTTAGTTATTTTTCTAAGGTTTTATTAGTTTTTTTTTTAGTTTTAAACTATCGTTGGGTTTTCTTTATTAATGCATTTTTGAAATTTTTAATATTTTATTTAATAAAGTTGGTTATCTGAATTTTTTCTATTATAAAATATATATAATCTAAAAATAAATAACACATCTAATATTGCTACAAAAGGATACTAAAATGATTAATCTATGCAAAACAGTTGATTTCTAATAATTATATTAAAATTATTAATTGTTAACCATATGGTAATCACCGTCAACAAATATTTGCATCAATATTATTTTAAAGTAATTACAGAAAAGTTTGAAAAAACAATTGCTATGTAGCTTTTTTTTATTGATATTACTACATTTAAAATTTTTGCAAATTTGCAATGTTTTTTGCTATATATTTTATGTAGCAATGACTTGCCACCTTTTGTGGTTACAAAATTACGTTGTAAATATACAACAAAATTGTCATAAAAACTTGTTGCAATAATACGACATATTTAGCAACAACTCAATTCGTTGTTAATTTTGCTATGTATATGCAACAAATATGAATTTGCAACATTCAAACAACAAGAAGTTAAAATTTCTCACATTTTTATTGCAATTTTATATTTGCAACCGTATATGAGCATATTGCAACAATATAACACTATTGCAATATGACTGTTTTCTTGTAGTGTGTATGGGAAAATGAAAAGGGGAACACAAACGAGTTTTTGTATTCATAATGAAACACACGTACACACAACATAGGCATAAACTTGGGGGCAAAGCAGTGATAAGTTTTGCCCTCGATGTCTTATTGGAAAGCAAAAGACGCTTGAACAATATAAAAAAAGGACATATCAACGGTTGAAAACGAATGCTACACATGGTGATTGCATGAGGTCATTTCAACGATCAACAATAGCAGTGACAGTGTTTCTCGCTTCCCTCCACAACGCCACTAACAACTGGAGGACTCCCGTATTTGGTTTTGCAACAGTTGAAGCAATCAGCATTTGTACCTAGAAACGGCACCGGTCCGCACTCGAAGCAAAATGTTTGAGCCTCGGTCTTCAGGATTTCTGCATGTTGACATATTCATCAGCGTAAGAAAACTGAAGTACAACTACAAGGTATGATAGAAAAGCTTGTTAAATTACCAGTGGAAGCTACCAAGAGGACGACCAAGAGAATGGTGAAGCTGACAGAGTTGATGTTCTTTGCCATTTATTTTGGGTTTGCGTTACTTTTTCTTTAACTCTGTTTTTTTTGTGTTTCTCTTCTCAATAAACTTATATTTGGTAAGACATATCATATGTGTGGTTATCTATTTATAGCAAATAGTCTGAAACTTTGTCATCATTGCATAATCAGTCCTCGTGTCTTTCTGGTTTGCCCGAGCTCATAATGTCGCCACAATTGGTCATTGCCGTATTTTCCATTACATATTATCTTACAAGTCTATCCCTTTTTAATGATGCCTTCGTCTTAAATTAATCATTCAAAAGGAAGGTCGCTGCTGTCTTTGTAGTACAAACTCATTTTATATGTTCATTGCTTCTTTAGGTTTAGCTAAATATTATTTATAACAATGATATTGTTTTTTTCATCGACAGACTCAGCAAGAATCTTCCCGACTTTTAAATCAGGAATAAAAACGATTTGGCTTTATTAATTCATTAACAAAATTAGGGCTTTAGAGATATTTCACCAATCATGGCAACACTATGTTGGTACTCTAGAGCATCTTCAATCCATATGGGTTACTTTCATATTTTTATTTTATTTCTCATCTCTTAGGGCTTTGGCTTCTGCTGAGCTAAATATCCCTGCATTGACTTTCACATTTTCATTTAATACAAACTAGATCTTGACCCGCCCAACCGGGCGGGTATTTATTTTATGTTTTTAGTTTTTATTTCTAAATAACATATTTGTAATATTTAAACATAAATTTAGATTGAAAATTAACATTTGTAGTTATAATAAAAATTAAAAGTTTAAAAAAATATTTTGATATAAATTTTAAATTCCTAATTAAAATAATATAGAGATGGGTCATAATTTTTTCCAATTCCAAAATCTTAGCATTATTAATGAAAAATAAAATAATTTATAAATAAATAAAATATATAAACATATTTGAAATTAAAATAAATTTGTTAAAAAAAAATCTTACGCCATTGTTGTTTATTTCTATAGTTTGACCCGTGGCCGTATAAATATTTGCTTTCACTTCAATTTTTTTCTTTCTTCTAATGATAATATCTATATATATATATATGTAAATTAATATGTATTACATAATTATTAGTATAACATTTTAAAACAATTTTTTTATTTATAACACTTTAAATAATTATATTATGTGATTTTCATCGTCTATTATATCACAGTGTATCATATAAAAATCTAATATTTATAAACTAATTGGACTTATATTATAAAAGTGTTATACTAACAATTTATAAATAAAATATTTTATATTTTATTTATATGATATATAAATTGATTTTGATGTGTGATTTTTATTTTATTATTTTTATTAATAAATATTGAAAAATATTTAATGTTAACAAAAAATCTATAAGGAAATTTATTTTGGTTAAGATTCATTCTATTAAAGAAATTTATTATTTAAATTAGGAAAAAACATTAAATACTTAAATCTATCATTTAAATAAGGAAAAGACAAAATTCTCTACTATCTTTGTTACCAAACAAAATTTAGTTTTTTTAAAGACTCATATCCCTATTACCAAACAAAAGTTTAAAGTAATTCTACATTAATAAGATAGATTTACATCTACCATCTTTAAACCAGGTAATTTTTTTGTCTTACAAACTAAAATTTCGGTTACGAAAAGTCACAGTCAATATAGAAAACCGGATTAAATCGATTTAAAAAATCCAAGATCTATAGATAAAACAGTAGTCATTCTTTAACCACCCGCCGCCTCAACCTAAAGCCCTCTCCACCGTAAGCAACTGCGGTTAAGACAACATCCTTGACGCTTTTGAGAAGCCAGGACTAGCCCTGTTATGTTAAAGACCTAGATTTTACAGTGTCTCATCTCCTGCGGCATCCCCAAACGGAATCATAGCCAAAAAGCACCGGGACAGGAGATATCACATAACCAGGGCCGGCAGCTACTATGCCGTATGGCTTCGATTCTTCCACTGCTTGTCACCGGAAAGGGATTGAACCTCTGAAACCTTGCTAATCAACCAATGAATCTCAAGTAAGATGAACAAAAAAATAAATGATAAGCCATCTCTAGCATCGACACACGCGCTAGCAGCTGAGAGGCAAATGACGATTTGAAAAAAAACAGGGTCTAGAGAGAGAAGGAGGAGAAATGATTTGATTACTTTAGCTTAATTTCTATCATTAAAAGCCTTTAATATTTATTTCTATTGGTATGGCTCAGTTTGATGCATTTTTTTAAACTCCATTTCCATACTATTTTCAACTTATGCTCTGTTTTTTATTTGTATATGAATTTTGAAAGAATCTATTCAGTTTTGATATATCCGATGGAATATATTAAAAGGTTTTCTTTATAGGAATATAAGAAATATGTAACCTATATTTCTCCTTTAATCATGAGGTTCTACCGTTCTAGTACTTATTTCTAGTCATATCCTTCCATCAGGTTCAATATATTCAATAAAACGAGGTTTAGCATTTGAAAATTCTAATTTCGTTTGGTTCCATTTAGGAGTTAAAACTGTATCATTCCATCAACTTTGTCTTATCAATAAAAATCCTTATATTCTTAGCTTTTTGGAATATAGAATTCTATTTCTGATCACTATAGAACTCTTTTTGAAGATGAACACCATTTTTGGTATTTATATATACTAAATTTGATGTTTCTAGCTAGTGAACTTGTGAAGACACAGACACAAAGGAGTTTATACATCAAGACAGGTCAATATTTTAAAAAATGCTTTTTAGCGACCAGAAGAATGTATAGGAAAATGTAAAGGGGAACACAAACAGTTTTTGTATTCATAATGAAACACACGTACACACAACATAGGCATAAACTTGGGGGCAAAGCAGTGATAAGTTTTGCCCTTGATGTCTTATTGGAAAGCAAAAGACGCTTGAACATAAAAAAAAAAAAAAGACATGTCAACGATTGAGAACAAATGCTACACATGGTGATTGCATGAGGTCATTTCAACGATCAACAATAGCAGTGACAGTGTTTCTCGCTTCCCTCAACAACGCCACTAACAACTGGAGGACTCCCGTATTTGGTTTTGCAACAGTTGAAGCAATCAGCATTTGTACCTAGAAACGGCACCGGTCCGCACTCGAAGCAAAATGTTTGAGCCTCGGTCTTCAGGATTTCTGCATGTTGACATATTCATCAGCGTAAGAAAACTGAAGTACAACTACAAGGTATGATAGAAAAGCTTGTTAAATTACCAGTGGAAGCTACCAAGAGGACGACCAAGAGAATGGTGAAGCTGACAGAGTTGATGTTCTTTGCCATTTCTTTTGGGTTTGCGTTACTTTTTCTTTAACTCTGGTTTTTTTGTGTTTCTCTTCTCAATAAACTTATATTTGGTAAGACATATATCATATGTGTGGTTATCTATTTATAGCAAATAGTCTGAAACTTTGTCATCATTGCATAATCAGTCCTCGTGTCTTTCTGGTTTGCCCAAGCTCATAATGTCGCCACAATTGGTCATTGCCGTATTTTCCATTACATATTATCTTACAAGTCTATCCCTTTTTAATGATGCCTTCGAATTAAATTAATCATTCAAAAGGAAGGTCGCTGCTGTCTTTGTAGTACAAACTCATTTTATATGTTCATTGTTTCTTTAGGTTTAGCTAAATATTATTTATAACAATGATATTGTTTTTGTCATCGACAGACTCAGCAAGAATATTCCCGACTTTTAAATCAGGAATGAAAACGATTTGGCTTTATTAATTCATTAACAAAATTAGGGCTTTAGAGATATCTCACCAATCATGGCAACACTATGTTGGTACTCTAGATCATCTTCAATCCATACGGGGGGTTACTTTCATATTTTTTTTTCTTTCTCGTCTCTTACGGCTTTGGCTTTTTACTGAGCTAAATATCTCTGCATTGACTTTCACATTTTCATTTTAATATAAATTTACATTTACCATTTTTAAACCAGGTAATCTCTTTGTCTTACAAACTAAATTTCGGTTGCAAAAAGTCACAGCCAATAGAGAAAAGCGGATTAAATTGATTAAAAAAATCAAGATCTAAAAACAAAACAGAAACCATCCTTTAACCACCCGCCGCCTCGACCTAAAGCCCTCTCCACTGCCAGCAACTGCGGTTAAGACAGCATACTTGACAAGCTATACCACTTCGGCAGCAAACCCGTATGACTCCGGGGAGCGCAACCGAATAAGTCATATGACGACATCACTGACGCTTTTGAGAAGCCGGGACTAGCCCTGTTATGTTAAAGACCTATATCTGACAGTGTCTCATCTCCTTCGGCATCCCCAAATGGAATCATAGCCAAAAAGCACCGAGATAGGAGATATCACATAACCAGATCCCGCAGCTACTATGCCGTATGGCTTCGATTCTTCCACTGCTTGTCACCAGAAAGGGATTGGACCTCTGAAACGTTGCTAATCAACCAAGATAAAACCAATGAATCTCAAGCAAGATGAACAAAGAAAAATAAATGATAAGCCATCTCCAGCATCGACTCACGCGCTAGCAGCATAAGACTATGGGCCATGTCGTTTGTACATCTGACAACTCCATCTAAATGATCCATGTAGGTGATCAATCCAAATGATACCATCTAGATGAATTTTTGTTTGTTTACGCAACTCTATTTCTCTTTGATTGAATTTAATAAACAAATGATTTATATATCTTTGCTTGATCTAACTATTATAATATTATGTTTAATTATATGGTGTTTTTTGGTTTTTGTGAGAAATTACATTTTCTGGTTTTGCAGAAAATTGAATTTTCTGATTTTGGTGGAAAATTACGTTTTGATTTTTGCAGAAATTGCGGTTTTTGGTTTTGACGGGAAATTGTATTTTTTACGGTTTTGGCAGAGAAAGTGTTTTTTAGGATTTTTGTGGAAAAGTTCATTTTACGGTTTGGCAGAAAAGTGAATTTTTATGGTTCTAGCGAAAAAATCTGTTTTTACGGTTTTGGCGGGAAATTTTTTTTTTTACGTTTTCCCGAGAAATTGAATTTTTCTATTTTAACATGAAAGTGTATTTTTTGATTTGACGAATTTTTTTTTTGGTGAGGACTCCCTCTTACCTACGTGCTCTGTGAAAACTTACATTCATTTGAATAGAATTTGAGATGTGTTTTTCCAAATGTGGTTGGATGACCCATCTGGATATAGCATTTTAATGCATAAATAAACATTGATTTACATCTTCACCAAAATGGATCACTTGTATGAGCAAACGAACAACACCTACATGTAATTGTCTACTTTAATTTAAAATAAAGAGAGATGTGGCCTGACTGAAATGTTACAAAGATTGTTAGGAAAGTAAGAATAAATCTTTTCATATTACAGTTATAAAAATATCTTTTGCATCAATTTAACATTAAAACAAAAAAAAAATAGTATTTCTTCATAGAATATCATTACAACCTAATTATCCAAAGATATAACAAGCAAACAGAAGAAAAAAAACATTTTACTATATGATCTTAATTTTCCTGACATCAGTTTACCAAAAGTACAATTTTCTACAAACATTAAAACACACAAATGAATTACAGAGATTACTTTATGAGATATTTATTTGTAAATTGTCTATTTCAGTTTTAGTATTAAAAATGAATTACAGAGGTAAGGTAAGTGGCATAACGAATTACAATCCAGCTTCAAATGTTTGAAAAAAGAAAAGAAGAGAAAAGTCTTTCTCGGAATATCATTTTCTTCAGAGAAATATGAAACACTCTAATGAAACAAGTGGGTTCTCTAACAACTCTGCGGTGGTATAGCCGTAGTTTTGATATTGTTTCTGATCCAACGTGTTCTTATTCGGATCTAACTTAACCCGACCCGGAGACTGACTACTCTTCTGAGCCCTTACCCCACCCACCCGACTCTGATTCGAATCCATCACGGATCTATTCGTCGCCGGCGATCTCGACCTTCTTCCGGATCTCTCACCCGGGTCTCTCATACCCGACCCGACTCTCTCTCCAGTATTACACACTCCGTTGTTTCTCTTACGAGAAGATTGATCGGTTATTCGGGTCGGATAATTACTACCAGTGACCCGGATCCGAGTTTTAGCCGGGGATCTCTGAGATTTCCTCTGCTTCACTTCTTCCTCACCGTACCCATTCATCACAGCCGTCGAAGAAACACTCTCACTCAAGCTCAAGCTACATATCTCCGAAACCTCTGATCCTTCTTCCGGGTCGTTCAAGACGGGTCGGGTCATACACGAGTCCGGAGTAACTTTTTGTTTTCCCTCCTCTCTTCCCCGGATCTTCCTTTTCACCGGATCATCCATGGCTGAGTTTTGGACACCAGAGGAAGTAGTGTGAAATGTTGTCTCCGACAAGACTTCTTTGACGACTGTTTCTTCTTCGACAATGGTCGTGTTCTTGTTGGACCCGTTCTCATTGGTCCGATCAGCGGTGCCGGAGCTAACGCAACAACCCATGTGAGAGAGAGAGGGTGAGAGAAGACGATCTCGTTTGATCAGAGATGGAGAGTAGTACTACTCTTTTGGTTGTGGGATGACAGCAGAGGGATCATTGTGAAGTTAGAGCACGTGAAAGAGTATTTATTGTTAATATTTTGGGACAGTTGATAAATTGATATGAGTGAAAAAATAATACCAACTACCCTAAAGTTTTTAGCAAAAAAAAAAAAAAAAAACTACCCTAAAGTAGCTTTAGTTTTCATAATGACAAATAGTAATGGTGAATAAGCCCCATGCAAATTTCAATTTCTTGACTTTTGTTTATAATTACGTTAAGAAAGGGTAAATTTTCATAAAAATACTACCAACTTAATTTCGTTCAACTTTTTAATACTAATTTTTCTTTTTGCTACCAGATTTAATACACAAATTAATTCTCTTATTTTAATACATTTTGTTTTTTTTTTGTCAACTTTACATTTTGTTTTTCAAATGTGCTCATTTAATAATAAGTTTTAAATAAAACTTAGAAAATTAATCTCCAACATTCAAAACCAATTCTTAAAAAATCAATTTTTATTTTAACTTTTAAGAATAAAATAACTAAATTTTGAATAAAATAACTAATTTTTCCCTCAAATTCCACTTGTATTATGTTAGGTCAAGCCCACAATAATAAAATGAATTTTAGATGAGATCCATTCACATCCCTTAAAATTTTGATTTGTTACAACTTCTTAAAAGTGTAGATGAAAGTTCAAAATAGAAATAGTGTTGAATGTTGATTTCGTCAAAAACATAATTAAAGATCTAAAAGGTATATATATATATTTTCTAGTCACATGCATAACATGGTTTCAGATCTATACAACTCCAAACATGGTTCATCTCCCTTTTTAATTGTCATTGAACGTAACAACTTTTATAAACAATATCGAGCTTCCAGACAATAATTATTTTAGTATAGATGATACGTAAGCTCTAAGAAACATTTTGACAAAACTAAAGCTCTGTAAAAGCAGGTGATAGTTTAGTTCTGTGATATTATAATTCATGAATCCAAATATGGCTGACAAACGAGATTGGAGTATTTAGAACATCTGCTTTTAATAAGACAGATGTTAAAAACAATGATAATAACAAAGGTGAAAGAATATATAGGTTATGTCAGAGATCTGAGATCGTATTATATACCCTTATATATAACACTAGTTAGTAATATGCATCATTACACGGAGTAAAATAACTAATTAGATTATTTATTTTAAATTATAATAAAAAATACAATATAACTTTTTTAAATTAATATTCTATAAATTAATATATACTAAAAATTTATATATATAATTTTATAGTTCTAAATTGAGTATTTGGTTCAGTTAGTATATCGATAAATTAATAATATCTATAAATTAATAAAAAATTATAATTTTGGTGTAGTCTCAACATTATTAATTTATAGAAGTTTCACTGTATGTCATATATTTTTTCAAGTGATGAGCATTCAAATATCTGTTCGGATTTAGTTGATATATTCGGATTTCGGATTTTAATGTTTAGAGTTAGAAATTTAAATATGATTCAGATATTTACAATTTTTGGTTTGAATGTGTTTTGTATTTGGTTCGAAGCATTGCATGTTCAGTTTAGGTTCGAGTTTGGGTTCCTTTTTTAATTATGTAATTTTTTTAAAAAAATGCAAATATAATTAATCTTCAAAATCCAAAAGTAAAAATAATAGAAGATTTAAAAATTTAAATAATATAAGACCAAATACTAAAATTTACATAAAATAGTTTAATTATCATATTTGATTATTTTAGGTATATTCATATTAATTAGTATCTAATAGATATAAAATTTAAATGAACTATTATATTTAGGTATATAATTGTGTTTTCGGTATCCAAAATATTTTAGTTTGGATTGGATTCAGATCTCGTTATCCGGATATTAAACTTTAGATCCATTTGAGTACTTTATATGTTTTACTTTGTGTTTAGTATTACTTTCAAAGCAAGTTCGGTTTGGTTCTTCGGATCCAAATATTTTATCCAAATTTATTTTCTTCTACTAATATAAAGAAAAATAAATAAATGTAAAAATAATATGTTGGGCTTATTTTACAATCATAATTATTGGACCACACTTTAAGAATATCATTAAAATGGTTGGACGTGGTGTCAATAGTGTAGGGCAAGATGTAGTCTATAACCAATAACGTGTACTTTTACAAAAATATTTGGTGAATATAATAAAACACAATATAATTGAGTAAAATGGGTTAGAGTTGCCTCGGAAATAATGTGATCTCTTCACTCGATACATGAATTCTGTTTTTTAATCAATTTCGTGAATTTTCTTTTTTAAAAACTTTTTCTGTTTTCTGGTTTTTTCTACAATCTGATTATATTTCTAATTCTTTGTTTGATATGAAAATTATGTAAAGAAAAATAATATTTTGCTAAACTAAGATCTAACTTTTTGTGGTGTTTTTCATCTAAATTTTATTAATTTATAACCAATCATAATTATTTGTTTCTTTTGTATGCATAAACTTCAACCATGGTGCCAAGTTCGGCAAAATACAGAACTTTTAATTTCTAAAAACATTTTCATTCTGACATTTTAGTTGATGTAAATTTTAATAATTTTGTAGTTTATTTCTTTCAACAATTATATTATTTAGTATTTCTCTGGAGAGAACTTGAATTTACTAATACAAAAATTAATAATACGAAAACTCAAGAGTTAATTAAAAAAATTAGTGTATAAAAACATTAATTTGTCTGCAATATAATTAAGAAATTAGTGCATAAACACAATATATTTTTATTATTAAAATAATATAAATGAATGTGAAACTGACATGTAAACATTTTTACGTTAATGTGTGTGAACACATTTTGCAAAATGATTCTCCTTGATATATAAGGGATTAGACGAATCTACCAACCAGAATAGCATGTTACCACTTACAACATCTATATATTTCAAACAAGTTACTGCATACCGGGTTCGGGCTTAAAGATTGGACAGGGCCGACAATAAAATATTGCAGCACACTTAAGTTCAGACCGACAGTGAAAACACATTCATTCTCTCCCCTTCAACTTATTTTCTTGTAATAAGCATATGAAACTCAACAAATTTTAAAATCTGGCAAATCATAAATACATATATACGACGAGATACTCATAACAACCTCTAGTAATCTAAGCGATGAAGCTACAGAGGAACAAAACACTTAATAATGCAAATATAGAATTGTTAACATTCTTGAATGGAGTTTGCGCTGGAACTTTGAGTGTTGGACTTTGTGTGTGCAGGTGCGGGTACGGGTGCATGGTGAGCAATGAATGTAGGTACATTGTCTCCTGGCATTAATACCGAGACCCCTTTTGAGTACACCCCTATCTGGAGATCAAAGAAATTAATATCCAAACAATTTCATTGAGCAAATAAAAAGAGATCTAAACGACTAAACCTCTAACCGTGTTGGAAAAATGAAATGTATTAAGTTTCTAAGTTGATTGTAACAAAAGTAATTCAATTTTATTTAATTAGACCAGGACTTTAAACAATTACACATGTTTTGAATGATTCTAGTTCTGATCACTTGGTTGGTTCCGTATGAAAGTGTAATATGCCAACCCCCAAATGACTACCAAAAGTAGATGAGTTTTTAAGACAAAAGGATAAAGATTTAATCCCAATAACAGTTTTACTCAACAAAAACCCACTGTTTTTGAGTGAGATTTGGCGTTTCAAGAATCAAATCATCTCTCAAGCAAGTCGACCTACATTCATTCAAGTATTGTTAAGTTGATCCTTATTGCTAAAACTTGAAGTGCTGAGAGAGAAAGAGAATCTGTAATCTCTATGGAGCTATATTATTATTCCCAATTAGAAACATGTAAAATAAGAGGAAAAGGTCAGTGGGCCATTTTGTGCTCCAAGGAATGTTAAAGTCAAATATGGTAGAGACCACATTTTTTAGCTCCATACGCACAGAATCCACTTTTTCTTTCACACTCATAATTACTTGCAAACCAATCAATGCCAGAACAAAACTACACTTCTATCTTGCTTCCTTTTTCCACTCCTCTTTTGTCACTATGGTAAAAAAAAAAAAGAACAGAAATGATGACGAATCATTTCAAATTTTCAATGAATGCATCACCAAAAGTATCCGTGTGTGTATGCGTGTGACAAAACTTATGGTACATTGTGTAAAAGCATGTGTGTGGGTCAGTTTATTCCTATGAGTACACAAACCCTATGATGTTTTCTTGTTTTGCTTTTTGTAAAGAAAAAAAAAAGATGTTCAAAGCAGTTAAAGAACTATCTGGATCACACCCCTATCACATAAAAATCTAATAAAAAAAGATTTTTATATTGCGAAACTATAGAAATGAGAAAAAAAAAACTTACCTTGGGAGATTCGCAACCAAACTTCGAAAATGCAAGGCCATTGAGCCCCACCCGTGACTCTAGACCCGAAAGGACCTGTCCCGGAGAAGAATGTGAGTTATTAGTGGTGGTTCGAATAAGATTTTCGAAGATGGCCATGACGATGAACATTGAGATGAGAATGGCGGTGGCGATAAAACCAAAGGAAACAGCGTTGACTGGATCGTTGAACTGAGATCCCCATTTCCCCTCTTGTCGGATATTCGTTGGAGCTCCCACCGGTGGCCATTGATGGTTCTGATATAGTGACGTCGTTTTGAAGCTCTGTAGCTCTCTCATGTTGTTTGTTCTTGTCGTTGTTTTGGTATTTCTTGTTAGCTGTATTCACTGTATTTTGTTCTTGGCTCAGCCATGGCAAAAGAAGGGAGAGAGGGGAAGTAACTATGAGCGATGGGTGGGAGATAAAGTCAGAGAGTGTGAAAGCTTTAAGGTTTTTAAAATATTTTTAAGTGAACTCTAGTAGCTTTTTAGGGATACACACAGTGGCGGAGCCACATGGTGAGTGGGGGTGGCGGATGCCCCGGATGATTTTTATAAACTCTATGTAAAATTTTGATAATGATCTTCATGCCCCGGTTGATTCTTTAAAGAATTTTGATATGTCTCCCATAACATTCATCTCTAGATCCGCCCCTCGATACACATGTTCCCTTTTCTTGCACAGCATTTCTTGAAAATATTTTCAAAGAAAGAAGTGTTTATTTAAACAAATATTGAAAAATACTTTAGATTTAAACATACTTGCTAAAAGATGCAAAAATAATCAAAGAGTATTCTAAATATGAAATTTGTTTATTCCAAAAAATAATGCGAAAATGTGATATTAAATGAATCATGAATATAACATATTTCCACTTGATATTGTCTATCCTTAGGATATTTTCTATTAGACACAAAGTGTTCCACATCGGTAGTTGGAAGAAATCATTAGTAATATATAAGGTGGATGAACCACTCTTATTATAACCAATTGGTTTTAAGTGTGAAACTCATATAGCTTAACATGATATCAGAGCCCAATCCAAACAATCAAATCCGATTCACATCCAAAGTTGGTCTAACGATTCTTGCCCGAGCATTCCGAGATTGACGCTCAAAGAGCCATCATTTCGAGGGGACGTTTTAGACACAAAAATGTCTTACATCGGTAGTTGGAAGAGATCATTAGTAATATATAAGGTGGATGGACCACCATATTATAACCAATTGATTTTAAGTGTGAAGCCCATCTAGCTTAACATTTCCAATCAGACTCTAACTTTTACTCTAAAATTTAAATAGATTATGAAGTACAAAATGCTTCAGTTCAACTCATATCTTGGAATTCACTTCATTTATAGAATAATCTATTTTTTATTTATTTTTTACTTTATTATAAAGTGAAAAAATGGAATAAAGTTGAATCATTTTTACTTCATATACCATTTTACTCAATTCTTAAGAAAAAGATAGAATTTTACAGATACTCTTAGATCTAAATGGATCATACTTGAAAATTGTACTTAAACAAAGATTGAAAAATACTCCTTTAGCTATCTTATTCCAAATATAAAATGAAGTTTTATTTAGAAAAGTAATCAAAATCAGAATATGTGATACTCATAAAAGCCAATTGGTAAGAGAATGGGTTAGCCCATGTTCAACCTGATAAAGAAGGTGCGTCAATCTTTCGATCTACTGGGCCAAAGTCTCCACCAAACCGACTCATGAAACTCCTTTCTTACCGACAATTGACAGTCTACTATAGTATGGTGCAGTTTATATACCCTTAATAGACATGATAATTAATCCATGTGTGAACTGGTTTACATTATTTACATCATCCTTTTAATTATATCATCTGCTATACCTATTCTTCATCTCATCTTTGAAACCGTAATTTAACGCTCCACGACTGTCTGTAGTCTTTTTGTACCAAACAATGAACAGAGGAGGAAGAAGACTGTGTTGTGTTTCTTGAGTAAACAACGGCATAAAGAGTTGTATTTTAATGCTTTGGTGAGAACATGAGAGAGATGCTACAGAGCAAGAAACAGGATTTCTTTGGGTGGGGGGGGGGGGTTTCACTAACGAAAGACTTCATATTGGAAGTCAAGAACTGTCAAGAAGATATCAATGATTCAGAATAATCTCCACACTACAACACAACAGATGTGAACTTCCTCTTCATCCACAAGATTCAATGTTTGTCAGTGCCAGAAGAACAGGACCAACCTTACCGAGTTAATGGATTAAAAAAGAACCCTTACCGAGTTGATTTGTTGAGGAACAAGCCATCTCTCTTGTTCCTCCAAACAAATCCATATATTGAAACGAGCGAATAACTTCTTTCAAATCAAATGGGCACCATGCAGTGATTCATGGGATATGTTGACAATCACAACATTTGACTAGAGCGTATTATGTTCCCTTGCACATATCCTAAACAATTCCATCCAATGCAGAAGAAAAAGGGAAAGAAGAAAGCATTCGCTAATAAAACATAATGAACCTTGACTTATTGAAATTGAAATGGGAGAGAGGGCATATCATTTGATTGTTGTTCCCTTTAGCAGGTACAAAATTATTCAGACGGGTCTTGGAGCTGGCCAGTAGACAAATCATTGATGTGCGGATACACTGCTTTTTCATCCAGCTGGTTCTGAGCCCAAACCAGCATCTTCAACAAGCTTGGAAGTTTCGGATCTGTTTGTTCACAAACATTAAGTCGGTACATCAATATCATTTACTAGAAAGAATCTGAATGTTAATGATGCTATGTGATGCGAGTTAAGCTCTTTTTTTGTATGGAGACGATAAAAGCTTTTCAATATAGACAAAAGAAAACATGGAAAGTTTACCTTTTTCATGACTCTGGCTTGTAAGAATTGCTGCGTTCACTTCACTTGCTGTCTTAAGACGGTGGGAGATGTCGAGAAGATCTTTAACAGGACAGTTAGAGGCATCTTCAAAAACAAGCAGAGCTACAGTTTTTTCCAGTTCTTGCAGAAACGCTTGCTGCAGAAAGAACCGAACCGAACCAACAAGAAGAGTTAAAACCAGGCATCTTACACAGTCAAACGAGCAATATATATACATAGAAGCTTCGCATGTTAAACGCTATCTTCAACGAGAATCGAGTGAGCAATATAAAGAGAGATACTTACATTTTCTTCGCCACGTGGAGCAAGTTCCTCCTGAGCAAACTCCAAGGCTTCTTCAGTCTTGCCTTGACGAATAAGTTCAATCAACCTTTGCTGCTGAAGATGAAAGAAGAGCTCGGGGTTTGTGTCTAGTATCTGCAAAGCAAAGAAGGATCAGATAATATCTCAAAGAAGAAGAAGAAGAGAGTAGTGAAGTGAGTACCTCAGGATTCAAGTCATTAACTTTTTCAATAGCATCCTCGACATTGCCGTTTTGAACAGCCTTTTTAACAGCCATTCGATCAGTGATGGTTGCAAGATCTATCTCTGCTGTGTTTCCATAAGGAAAAAGAAAGATACTTTAACATGTAAAAGAAGAGTAGAAATGAAAAAAAAAAGGATACGTTTGGTGCCAGACTCCCTTTGGAACTTGTCAGCAGCTTCAACATAACCCTCAGTGACAAGGAAGTTCATGACGAGAGTGTTCATGTCTTCTTTCCTAAGCTTTACAGCGTTTAGCTTCTTCTCCCACTCTTCACGCGTTATCACTTTCTTCGATGTCGCCTTTTTTTTTACAACACATATCAAAATCAAAGTCAACGAACCAAAAAAAGGTTGAAGAAGATGGAGGGAGGGAGGAATCTTATCTATTTATTTTACCATATCGTCGTCGTCCTGATTAATGAAGATCCGAAACAGTGACATTAGAAGGCGAGTACGGGTCTCATATTTTGAATCTCAATTCAACTTCTTACCTGGAGAAAAAAAGACGATCTCTCTCCGATCGGAGTTTATTTCAATTCTCTTTAGCGATGATCAAACCAAGTTGTTAAGAAAGAGTGTGCGACTATTTTTTCTAAGGGAAGAAAGAGTACCTGAGAGAGAATCTGGCGAAACAAAGACGGTGATTCTTTCTGGAGATCTTGATTGCTTCTAGATTTCCTGCGAAACTTTGCTTCCCCTAATAATCTCGTAAAGAAAGTATTGTCGATTGAGAAGAGATGAGTATCTCTTCAGAGGATAATGTTGGCGAACCGTCCATGGACCGATCCGGTTCATACTATTAACGAACTCGGTTTCTTGCTTTGGTTATGTGTTAACCGGAAAGCATTGCTCCAATTATTGATTTGTTGAGATTATGAAAAGGGCAATTTGGCTAGAAAACCATAAAACATAACATATTTGCGTATCAATGCAACAGAAAATTTAATTAGGTATCCGGTGTAAACAGATGCGAGGAATTTACATTCCAGCCCCCATACATAATTGAAGACAATGACATTTTGTTTTATATACATTCCTGCTATGAACATAAATTCGAAAGTAAAAAAGCACGTGTTATCGTGTTGAAACATTACCATTCAAGTTCTGGATTTCTAAAACATAGTCCTTCAAAATGAGTACAATGACAAAGTAAACCCAACATTTGTATTAAGAAAATACAGTCTGATATGATCCCTAAGTGAATTTACACTATCTTTGGAACTGGTAAAAAAGTTTTATCATCTTAAAAAGGTGGCGAATTTTATAGAAACAGTGAGCATATTACAAAAGTTCAAGAGACAACATTACATATTGCACCTTCTTTAGCACAATGAGTTAAGACAATTATAAAGAACATCGAAAGAAAATAATTATAAGATAACACAAACATGTAAAGTCTGGAACAGTCTTTGTTGTAAACTATGATGTTTGGTGTTGAGTTTCTCGATATCCCTCTGTCTTTTAGTAGACAGCACTATCTCCCTTCTTTCATCAACCCTCCACAATCACCTTTAGAATAATGGAAACGTTGTATCAGCTGTTCGTGCGTATAATAACCAGCACCACTGTCAAATAAGAGTCTTGAATCAGACTGTACTGCTGGTGAGCTTCTGTTGAGCCTCTTCCATTCATGGTCATCTTCTCCAGTTTTGTGAAAAACAACAAAGCATGAAGAGGCAGATGAACTTACATTGTACTTCTGGTAACCAGAATCACCTAGCCCAAACACTGCAAAGCGAAGTCGTTGCAACCAAGAGTTTCCCAAGTTTTCTTTGAAGAAGAAAACTCCAAAGCTCTTTCAATAATTTAAAAAAAAAGACAAGGAACAAACAATAAGATACACAATAAACTAAAAGATGCATTATCAGTAGTGAAAATTGACAACGAACCTTAAAATAATCAAGAGAGTCTCTTTGCCCTGTAGTGGGTGGATACAACAAAAACAACAGCCTCCTCATGAGGTAAGCAACTCTGCAGCAAAGAAATGGCAACTTTCAAAAAGAATTATAAAGGAAAACACTTTTATATGTTAAGTCGAAATTCAATCAACAGAACCACTCAAATCTAAGAGGTGATTACTGGTATAAAGAGATCAAACAGAGGAATTGTAAAGGTTTCCTTAATATTAAGCAATCGATAAAGGAAGCAAACAATCTACAGAAGACAATAAGAAGCTATTAAAATCAAATAGATTCTTCACACATACTGGGTCGAATTCATCGATGGAGACGATAGAGGCAGGACAACCACGGTGTTCAGCTTCGCGGCCAATATGCTCAGCCGCATCAAGAGCGTTTCCCGTCTGAGAAGCATACAACAGGAGCAGCTTCTTCCTCTGCTTTTCTCCCATCACCGCCACAACCTCGGGGGAGGGTGATAGATGATAGGTCGGCGAAGATGAAGAGAGAGCGGAGCTGCTCACGAGAAGAGGAACCTCAAGCAGACGTCCACGATACACCTTGGGATGTCGTCGATTGAACTAGGCTGAGGTTCTCCGAGCGGTGAGCCTTAACACCGCCTTTATTCTAATCAGAGAAGAGAAGCTCAAAGGGACATTGAGACGAGCACAACCGAGTCGCATGGGTACAAGCATGACTGACGAGAGGAGGAGGAGGCAGTGACGATCAACCATCCTTACCGGCAAAAGCAAGAATCAGATCTGATCCGTTTGAGTAGCTAGAGTCGAATCAAAGGCTCCTTAGACTTTCTGACGAAACCACTCCTCGTCGGGTACTCCAAGGGAACCTCATACACATGAAGTTCCGATTTAGATCCACCATGGCGAAAATCCAGAACCCACAGCAAGAAAGAGAAGACGTACGAAGGAGAGGCTAAGAGAGATTAAAAATGAAATTTGAAGATTTAATTAACAAAATAAAGAATAACATCTAAAACCTACGGTTGCATAATTATATCTACGCTATAGGGTCATTTTTGGGATATCTGGATAGTTTAACAGTGCATAACCAAATACCTAAATAAACTTTTTTTCTTGTATATCAAGTGCAATTGCTCTTATGAAAATCATAATCCATGTCCAACTTGTCCACATTCATTTACTTTTGAATTTCTTCTTAAAATATTTCGTCTAGAGTTGGACCTTTTTTTATATATTAGATATTTTTTTGTCTATTTTCGAATTATTGCCTATTAACTTATATATTCTACTTTTCAGATTTCTTGAATAATACGGGTTTTTTGGGTCGATTGTAAATTATAAAATTTTGTTATAATTTTATTTTGATTGTGGTTTATTAGGAGATGTAAGGATGATACTATTTAAAAAATACGTTGAAGTCTTTCTTTTTTTTGGAATAACCTGGTGTATTCTGGCATCCACCGAAGTGGATCCAAACTAGCGGCAAGTGTCTATATCAGCCTACATTATCGGCTGGACTACGCCTCGGTCACCGGACGCTGGGAGAACCCAGATTTTAAATTTAACCTCCAGTGACCAGCGGGATTCGAATCCGGGTCCGTATTGGGGTCGAAGCTTCCTCAAAACCACTAGGCCGTCCTCGCTTGCGACGTATGTAGTTATGTTACGTGTGGATCGTGAGAAGGTGGAGATGTATACCTTATGTGATGATCCCAAGTCAGTGCCAGCTCTTGGGTATGGCAACCTTGGCATTTGCCATGGGTTCATGAGTCTACAAATTTTTCAGCGTTATTTTAAAGGCTCAACTTTTATCTTTTAAATTACCAAAAAAAGTCTAGAAAAGAATTTTTTTTCAAATCATCCAAAATTTTCAATTTATCAACTTTTGTACTAAAAGTTGTTAGAAGATCTTGTTAAAATTTATATAAATCAGAAATAATTAAACTCTTCTTACTCTTTTTGTTTATGTATTAAAAGCTATTTTGTCACAAATAAAGAAGATAAGATTGAAACTTAACCTATTGACTAGTTAAACCTAAAATTGTTTAAATATCTAGTTTTCTTTTAAATGAAAGCTGACAAATCCCCAAAATCGACACATAGTTAATCAGAAATCTATCCCTTTTGGTTAAGCATTACTTTTTTTCACGAATTTGATTACACATTGCTAAAGTTATACTTTCTTTTTCTATGAAGTAACTTCATTGAAATTAACTTAATAGGTGATTAGTTAAACTTTATAAAAAATATGTGATATCAGAGCTTAAATTTGTTCTAAAAACAAATAGACCACAAAGTTTAGTGTGTTTTCGCTTACTTGCTATCTTTCTCTCACTAATGTTAATTTACAAAGTTAATTTTGTGCCTTAGAGAATAAAGAGTGGCTTATAAAATCTGAAAGAACTGAATTCTTGAATAGAATTTGTCTTAGTTTTTTTAGTCGAATGATTGGTTACTACTCTCGAATCAATCACATAACAGTTTTATCAAACTCTGATCCAAGTGAAAAGCTACTAACCTTACCACACAAGCCCATGATAGGCCTGGTCTAGTAGTTACACAACCAAAACAATATCACCGCCGGTTATTTTTTTTTTTGTAAACTTGTATCACCGCCGGTTATATTCCCTAATTAGTACGCAACCACCTACTCCTCCACAAATCAGCCCTCTTTCCCACGTCTTAACTTTGAGATCCTTCTGTGAGATTGACATACCCAACGATTCTCTTACACGTTGAATACAGGTAGTCACTCTCCCACGCCTACAACCACAAAGTGTAGCTGCCAATAGCAGCTCTAACAATTGTCATTTACATGAATAAATGTAGCATCCAGCATAGGATAAAAGTAAATATAGATAATCATGTGTTTTTAGAGAAATTATCAACAAATAACGATTTATTATATTTGAAAGGATTAACAATCTTTCCGGATTTCGTTTTCAAATTTTTAGTCTCATGCATGCGGAAAATCGCCCAACTAACATATTAAAAACGAAAAAAATATTTTTTTTTGTTTACAATTGGATCATTTGTCTAGAACGATATTCATTGAGAATTTATTTAATCAGGGCCAGACTAAAAGATAATGAAAATTAAAAGAAAATGAAAATCTCACAACTCAAACTGATGAAGGTTGAAAGCACAAAGCTATATTTACCATTGTACATTTTTGAAATTTGGTTGACAAAAATCTATTATATTAAAACATGAACATGACATATTGATAAATATTATGTTCGACTATATATTTTATTTATTTAAGGAATCATCCTATAAAATTAAATTGATATTAGGATCAAATTTTCCATGAGATTCATAGTTGCAAATATGATTACGAGAAACTAATATAAAAATTAAAATATTCAAAAGTCATTTAAAAAAATGTACGCGCACGTTGAAATGACGGATGAAAATTTAGTACTTTTAAATAAAGGTTGGAAACCCAAAATTCTTTTATTTCTATTCAAGACTGCCTCTCTGTGAAATAAATATTCAAACATAAAAAGTGGATTAAAAAAAATTCTATCATAAGGTTTTGAAGTCTTTTTACTAAGCCGATCGGCTGGATGATTTTGAAATCCTTTTGAAACTGTTCTGATATAGAGACCTCAAGACTTGCTCTTGTCTAGCTCCCGAGTAAAATCCTTGTACATCTTTTCAACCAGTCATCATTCAACCACCTTTTATTAATCCCTTGCCTGCAAAACTTCCATCATATTACATTTCAACCATGACTTTCTTGTTTTGATAAAGTTAATTAATAGTCTATGCCTTCCCAAACACGCGAAATCAGTAAATGTATAAGCATTGCAGATTTATGTAATTTCTTCTAACAGTTAAAAATCATTAATCTAATCATTTTTTTTAAAATTTGAATATTAGAGTATTTTTTGTTTGATTTTTCATTTTGCTTTAGCAATAAATCTAATGTGAAGCCTTTAAAAAAACCAATGTGAAGGAGAAAAACGTTTAAGTGGATCTGGGCGTTAGGATCTTCGGATGGATTCAGAATGTTTTTTTCAAGTCCGGGTCCTAGTTAGATCTAATAGGTACATGTAAATTTTCGGTTTATTTTTTTTCTGGATTCGGATTGGTTCATTTATATAGTTAAAATATCTGTAAAATAATCATATTTTTCGGGTCCAAATCGAATACAAATATTTAAGATCTGAACAAAATATAAAATATCCAAATTCCATCAAAATTAGTCGAAATATATCATATATATTTAAAGATTTACAAAACAACTTAATATAAACTATTAATAGTTAAAATAAAATATTTTAAACTAAATTTTACATTTAAAGCTTCGTATTATTTTAAAATATTATAAAAATAATAATAAAAATTTCTAACAAAATATATTTCAACTAAATCATACAATAAAAAGTATATATAACAAAACACTCATAGTATTAGATGTACATGTTTTTAAGTCGGATATGAATATATTCTTATCGGATCAGGTTTATTCGAATTGATTCTTTCCGAGTCGTTTTTTTTATTTTGATTCTTTAGGATGAAAATATTTTAGATGTAATAGATATTTGTCAATTTTTGGTTTGGTTTTGTATCGAATATTTTAAGATCTGGAGGCACGAGGCAAGGAAAAGGATGACGGCACATATAATATTCACCATGCGATGTGCGTAAAAAAAAAAAAAAAAAAGAAGAAGCAAAATGAGAAATGTAAAGAAAAAAAATATATAAATAAAAAAAGAAAAGATGAGCTGGACCGTTCCTTATTTAAGTGTGAAGAAGAAGACTCTCTCTCACAATGCCTACCTTTTGCAATAGGGAGAAAGCCAAAAAAGAAAGCAACCACCACCGTCGCGTCCCGAGAAAAGTCTCTCGAGACCCAACTGCCCCTCCCCTCCTTTCCTCGAAAATTCCCGTGACCTTCGATAACAAGCCTTCCTTTTTAATCATCACCATCCCAAATCAATCGCTGGATCTACGCGTTCCGTGTTTTCTGCGATTCGCTTATTTTTTCGAGGAGGATAATTGCGCGTTGATTGTTGATTTGTCGTTCTCGATTTAGGGTTTGTTTTCCTCCCTTTTGGTCCGTCTTCGCTCTCTGGTTAGGGTTTTATTCCGTTTTGTGATGGGTGAGGAGGGTTCAGCGGTTGTTGCCCTAGGCGGCGATGGATTTCCTCCTGATGATTCCGATGTTGGTTTTGAGTTTGAGGACGACGATGAAGATCTCACTATTGACTTCGAAACGATTTACCGTATTCTAGATGAGAAGCCGCCCGATTTTACTGAGGTAGGGACCTTGAGGACATCCAATTTCTTCGTTGTTATTGAGTAACATAGAGAACTCTTGTATATTGATTTTGTATGATAAATAGTTTTTGAATTGTAGTGAGGATTCACTTTTTTTGATTTGAAACTAAACTTGTGAGTGAATGACTTTTAGGGTAGCCAAGAAACTTTATCTCCAGCTGGTTCCTCTCCTGACGACCTCAAGGGTTCACACTTGCAAAATGGTATTCTGCTAACTTCTATGTTTATTAGCTTACTTCTTAAGCTGTTATTGCATTAACTTCTATGTATTTTTTTTTTTTGTTAGGAACTCAGATGGTTGATTCCTTTGCTTCGCCTTCTGGGACTGGGTTGTCTGGTTCATTTGATGACCATGTCAAACTTGACTCTGGCAGCCTTAGTCCTTCAAGTCTTAAAGATTGGTTTTCTGTGAGCCAAGATGAGAAGCCTATCGAACCCTATGCTTTTTCTTATAACTCCAATGCTCTCAGTAACCCTGCGGATCACTCTTCTGCACAAAATTGCTACAATACAAGTGGTGCTTCCTTATCCGAACATACCCCCAGTTTCGCATTTCAGTTCTTTCCCAACAAAGAAGAAGCTGTAAATGATGTTGACTCTCGTGTGAGCGAGTGTCTGTCGGATGGTGCCAGCCGGATGGTTTTTGATAAACACGGGAGAGTAGATTACGGATACTTAGACAGGAAACCTGTTGTCGATTTCTCTAGTACTGGACCCTCAGTTCCTCTTCCCTGTGCCAAACCGTACAATACTTTTGACAGTCACTTAGCTGATAATGATGTTGACCGGCCTGATAATTGTTCAAGCAGTTTTCTGCGTAATAAAGCTGCCCCTGTCGAGGTTAAGCCAGAGGCTGAGTTAGATAAACTGGTTTTTAGTTCAGTTCCAAAGGCAGAAAACATTATTGACCCTGTTAATGCACCTGGGGAAACCAGTCATTGGTGGTCTGGTGCATCTGGCTGTTCACTCTCCTATCAGACAGATATTGAAGAAGGATTCACATTTATGGCACAGCAAACTAGTTTCCCTAGTCAAGACAATGGCAACTCCAATAAATTTTATGATTCAAATGCATGTTTGCAATATGTAGCAGCAGATCCGAGCCCAGCGACACAGATCAATGGGTACTTAGGCTCTCTGACACAACAGGTAAACCAAGAACATATTCAACCAAGGAGCGTTGACTATAATTTCTCAAATGGGAGCTTTGAATCAGTTCAAAATCTATCTGGAGAAAGTATATCCGACAGTGATGATGATTCTGATGTCTACATAATAGAGCCTAATGGTCAATCTGTAAACCCGTATCGACCTCTAGCTATCAAAAGCCCGGTGGTTTCTTCACAATATTCTTCAAGTGGTCATACTTTTAATCAACCTGGAGGCACGAGGCTCCAGTCAAACAAAGAAAATATGATTTTTCAAGCTGCATTGCAGGTTAGCAGCTGTTGATTCTGTTTGACACTCTCACGGTCACTAACTGTATTTATCTCTGTTGAAAATCTGTTCTGCAACTCTGCACATGATTTAGCTGAGAATGTTGTATCTATTATGTAGTTATTTGGATGTATCGCGAGATTGCAATTAATGTTGGTTCCATATTAATCTTTATTCTTGGTTTTACCTCAGACTCATTAAGTCTAATGACATTGTCTGGATATGACAGGATCTCTCTCTGCCTGATGCTGAAGCAAATGTTCCTGATGGTGTCTTGGCAGTTCCGCTTATGAGACATCAGGTATGTACGAAACTATCAAAATTCAAACACTCTCTGAAGATGTTCAAAACTACACGCTGAGAAATTAAAGGCCTCGTGTACTTTATGAACGTACTGTATGCTTAACTATGGAAATTTGGCCCAGAAATGAGGAATGGATTACTATTCAGTTGATATAGTTACGTGACTGTTTCTTAATTGTTATTCCTGGATAGCGAATTGCATTGTCATGGATGTCCAATAAGGAGACAACTGGCTTCCCCTGTTCGGGAGGAATTCTTGCTGATGATCAGGTTATTGTCTTCTGTTTTAATCTTTTTCATGTCAGTATTAACAATTTTCATAATGTTTTTTTTGAAACCTGGTATAATTATCTTTTGCAGGGCCTTGGGAAGACAATTTCCACCATAGCACTCATACTAAAGGAACGGTCTACACCTTCCCGAACATGTGAAGAAAGTATCAAGAAAGAAGTTTTTGACTTAGAAAGCGAGGGTGGAGAATGTGCGTCCTCAGAACCTAATGAACAGAGTGAACAAGTTGATGGAAATAGTGTGGATAAGGTGAGGGGAAGGCCAGCTGCTGGAACGCTTGTTGTCTGTCCCACGAGTGTTATGCGACAGTGGGGTGATGAATTACGCAAGAAGGTAACTAGTGAAGCGAATCTCTCTGTACTTGTATACCATGGGTCCAGCAGAACAAAGGATCCTCATGAGTTGGCTAAATATGATGTTGTGGTTACTACATATTCTATCGTGAGCATGGAAGTACCAAAGCAGCCTCTTGTTGATGTTGAGGATGAAGAGAAGGATGATTTACATAATGGTGAAGGAGCAGCTGGTGACCTTTGCCCAAATAAGAAAAGGAAATATCCTCCCGATTCTCAAAAGAAGGGCTCCAAGAAGAAGAAACGTCTTGATCGCGCATCAGTTGAGGCCCAGTCGGGCCCTCTTGCGAAAGTTTCCTGGTTCAGAGTTGTTCTGGATGAGGCACAGAGCATTAAGAATCACAAGACCCAAGTTGCAAGAGCATGCTGGGGCCTTCGTGCTAAACGGAGGTGGTGTTTGTCTGGTACTCCAATCCAGAATTCAATTGATGACCTCTACAGCTACTTCCGGTTCCTCAAATATGATCCTTATTCTTCCTACAATTTGTTCTGTAATTCAATTAAGAATCCTGTAGCTAAGACCCCGGTGAGAGGGTATCAGAAGCTGCAGGCTATCCTTAAAACAGTGATGCTTCGCCGAACTAAAGGTCAGTCTACTGATAATGAAGCCAAATTGCTTTGAATGTTCATCTTAGGTTGTCTTGTATGTTTTTTTAACTGGTTGACAAATTAGGTTCACTTATTGACGGGAAACCCATAATCTCCTTACCTCCGAAGTCTATAGAGTTGAGAAAAGTGGATTTCACTGAGGAGGAACGTGATTTCTACACCAACTTAGAGAGCGAATCTCGTAGTCAATTCCAGGTATGTCTGTGGACTGTGTTTTTGTTTGTTATGCACTTGAAAATGTATTTATGCATATTGATGTTTGAATTTTTCTATTATTTTATCAGGAATACAAAGAAGCCGGGACAGTAAAGCAAAATTATGTAAATATTTTGTTGATGCTCTTGCGTCTTCGCCAAGCTTGTGATCACCCTCTTCTCGTTAAAGGTGAATACAGTTTTACTTGGGAGGCCTCGCTCGGATTAGCTAAGAAGGAGAATTTCTCAGAAGCTTCATTGCAAATTTGTGGTATCTGCAGTGTAAGATTCTTTTGTCTAGTAAATGATCAGACTACTTTTTTTTTTCTCTTTTTTATTTCCTGATGAATGTGAAAGTGAAATCCTGAAGCATGAGTGAATATTAAAAAAAAACAGAATGCAGATCCTTGAGTTGTTATCTTATCTCTTGTTGTCAAACCATCATATAGATAACTCGACTAGTTCTGAATGTATCTCTCTACTTTACTTTCAGGATTCACCTGAGGATGCTGTTGTGTCAGTCTGTGGTCACGTTTTCTGCAAGCAGTGCTTTTATGAATGCATTACGGGAGATGACAATCTATGCCCGATGGCCAACTGCAATGGCAGACTCTCTGCGATGCCTTCTATGCATGATAGTGCTACTTCGGTTCATGTTGAGACTGCTGACTCTTGTTCTGAAGGTCTTCCATATGAGTCATCTAAAATCAAGGCTGCTCTAGAGATCTTACAATCACTTGCCAGACCACAGGATTTGACAGATATGAAGCAGATATCTCAAAAGGGAGCGGACTCTGTAACGCCACTCAAGGTTGTTGGAGAAAAAGCCATTGTTTTCTCTCAGTGGACAAAGATGCTGGACCTACTTGAAGCTTCTCTTATAAGTTCGCGTATTCAGTATAGAAGGCTCGATGGAACAATGTCAGTTGCTGCTCGCGACAAAGCAGTGCAGGATTTCAACACTCTCCCTGAGGTACATAGCAATTAATGAAATCTTGAGGAATTGGGTTGGTTCGCTTGTTAATGATATGTCAAGACATGATGATAGTTGATTGATTGACTTTATTTTTTGTTTCGGTTACCATTTAGGTTACTGTAATGATCATGTCACTCAAGGCTGCTAGTCTCGGACTGAACATGGTAGCAGCGTGTCATGTTCTAATGCTAGACTTGTGGTGGAACCCAACAACCGAGGATCAGGCTATTGATAGAGCACATCGCATAGGACAGACGCGACCAGTAACAGTGGTTCGATTCACAGTGAAAGAAACAGTCGAAGATCGCATATTAGCCCTTCAGGTATGTGGAACTGGTCGACTTCTTTTGTTTTCTCAGTAAGCAGCCTTTCAAGACATTTTGATCTCTGAACAAGTTTTGTCAATGCAGCAAAAGAAGAGAATGATGGTAGCGTCTGCATTTGGTGAAGATGAAAAGGGAAGCCGACAGTCTCACCTCACCGTAGAGGACTTGAACTATCTGTTTATGGCAGATTAATGAGAGCTCTTTTTGACCAGTGCGTGGGTACATATGATAGGATTTTCTTTGTGCAGTTTATGGAGGGAGAAACTATTGGTATAAACTGACTACAGGTATGGGAATATGGAAATAGGAAAAACTGAATTTGATTGGTGGTTATTCTATTTAGACTTTTAGGTATTGCAATGAAGACATTAAGAGTCCTTTGCTTTTGAATCGCTCATTGTAAGAATACATTTTGATTGGTCAGTCAGGTTAACTAGAGCTTTTACTTCTTCGATATTTTCTCTTTACTCGTTACGTTGCTAAAAGTAGTTCTCACAAATTGTTTTTTTTTTTAATTTTCTGTTTTAGGTAGATACTAGATAGAAGTTTGATATAGATGGAGTTTTAGCGGATTTGATAAAAAAATGGTTAAGCATTTTAAATAGGGCATGTCTTTATTGCTAATTGACAAAAACAATTAATCAAATTAGGATTTGAATATTGGTTTCCAGCTGACATATAACTAAGATGTCTTTGAAAGTACAAGTTTTTTACCAATTTAAAACATTGAAGATCGAATGACAAGAATTGTCAGGCCATACCAAAAAGCAATGCACTAGAAAACGATTTCTAGTAGCTAGTGCTTTCTCCTCAACCGGAATATTCTTAGGGATGATGATGTGGCCCAAGCGAACTCTGAAGACTGGTCTTGTTGCATCCCTTAAGGTCTCTTCAATCTCCCTCGCAAGAGTCAATGCTGAAGTTTTCGCACAACTTGGAATCCTTTGACTGAGAAGATGGCAAGATGCACCTCCTGGTGTAGGTACGGTTGGAAATGAACACCATTCCGATTCTTTGTGTGTCGTGATAATGAAACTACACGATGTTCTTATTGATCTCAGTATCTACACCATGAACAATCTGATAAGTTGGTTCTGCTGCTGTAATGATCATCCCTTTACTTTGCCTACAATGGCCAAGATCATAAAACTTGATCCTGACATTATAACGCTCCGCAAATCCCGTTTTAAAGATATATTATCCTGAATTATCTTCGTTATGATCTATTGCCTGAAAGGGGAAACAAAGAACATATGATGTTTCAAGCTGCATTGCAGGTTTCTGATAGTCTCTAGTCATTAGATGTGTCCGAGTGATATACTGAAATTAAACTATAATGGCATTGTTTGACTTTGATAGGATATCGCTCAGCCTAAAGCTGAAGTAACTCCTCATGATGGTGTATTGACAGTCCCGCTTCTGAGACATCTGGGTATGTGTGTAATTTCTCAAAATTAAAACATTCTTTGTAGATGTCTTAAAATACAAGCTGTAGAAATAAAAAGCCCAGTACTTTTGGATGTATTTGTGTATACATATATGATATATCTGTCATTCTTTTGGCTTTAATGTTTCTTACTCAATGAACAGCTATGTTACAATGAAATGGACATGGACAGAAATTAAAACAAAAAATGGCAATAAATTTTTTTATGGATACTAGTACAGTATAAATTGTTAACGAATACAAAATACTCATAAAGTGAAAACATAAAAGAATTTACATCATATACTTCAGTGTAAATGAACATACAAATATAACATTTTAATTTTCTTATTACGAATTAACCTATCCGTTGATAGATCATTTTCTTTTCAAAAAGTCATAATTAAAATAATATCAAAATTGAAAATTAAAAATTAAAATATCACCAGAAACATATAATGAATCAAACATACCATAAAACTATTACAAAGAATAGATGATAAAACACTGAATAAATGATAGGACACTAAACAAATGTGAAGAGGTAAAACGACAAAGTCGTGTCTGGAAAGATCACAAATCCTTAACTTAGCAAGTTTTTGTTTTTATTATATTTATTTTAGTTTTTAACGAAATAATTTTATTCATTATAAATCATCATCTCTTTAAAGCTAAAATGTGCACTAAACGTGTTCACATATCTTTACAGTCGAACATTATAAATTAATATTCGATAAATATTTCAAAAAGTATTAATTAATAAACATGATTAGTCAATATTTTTTTAGTTTTAAATTTTGCAATTTAAAATATTACACAACTCCTGTTTAAAATTTTATGGTTTTGAACTCTTGCATCTATCAAGTTTCCCTATACTCATTCAAACTAGGGTCGGTTCTTGCAATGTGCCTAAAGTGCAAAAGCAGAGGGTCAAACTTTTTTATCATACATTTTTATCACAGCTAAATGTCAATTTTTAATAGGTTTCACAACTATTTCAATAAAATATAAAATTACATATAAACTCAGGGTCAATTTTAATAGTTTGATCAAGATCCAATAATATTTGGAGCCAGACCTGAAATTTCAAACACACAAAACAAGATATAATAAATAGATAGTAGTATGAATAAATTATACCATGGAATTTCCTCCAAACCAACGAGGGTTAGTGAGAATAAAATTTATATAGAGCTAGTTTATTTTAAGAATCAAGAAACTTGTTAAATTTCAAAAGAGTTCTAAAAAGTTTCTAAATATGAAAACTTTATCAAAATATGTTAATATAATGATTTTAAGAATCTAGAGACTATATGAAAGATTTTTGCAGTTTTGTTTTATGAGTAAAATTTTCTAGAATTCAAGTCTCAATAAAACTAGATTGGATGGAATTATAGAATCATTAAAACCCAATTTGTTTAAATAACAATAGATTTTGGAAGTCATTAAACAATCATTCAATCAATAACAATTGATTTTCGTAAGAATGTTAAAATCCATTATACAATAACAATAGAATTTGAAAATTTAATAGTCACTACAAATTCACATTCCACTAACACCACCTAAACTTGTTCAATATCTTAACTTGACATTTTTTTCACTCTACTAATAAGGATTGAGGTTGTGCCCATCTGTGCATGGTAATGACATAGTAAAAGAGCTTCTAAAGCTTGATTGGATCGCTTAAGCACTGAGAAAAGATGAAATCTTTTTTCACTTGAGAATGGTTTAAACTTTCTTTTGCACTTGACCTTGTATTCAATAACTCCATCTTTGAGCCTCATCGAGATATATAGTGAGTGTGTGTGTCAATTTATCAAATGGCGAAAGGTGAAGTTCTTTCATCTTCTTTTTCTTTCCATGATTAGCCATAGTGAATCTATTCACCTCCTCTGTTTGAAAACTTTCTAAATGCTCTACACACTTCTCTTGGAGTGTCTTCATCAACATTTCCATTGTCTAACTCTTCAGCTAGAGTGGACTTCTCCTCAACTATTCAAACTACTTCATAGTTTTTTTTCTTTAGAAAGAGGCTCTCTAATGGTTATTGTACCAGAATACTCGATTTGAGTTGTTGGAGAGGTTATTGGGTAGGAGACTGCTTTGTTGGTGTTTTAGAAAGCCACCTTCTTGGTGGAGAAGTTTATACAAGCTATAAGAAAGCTAATGAGGGTGTGCCTAAGATCAATGTTTTATTTTCTAATCTTTTTGACACGAAATATTCATGGCAATTTTAGCCACATTTTTTGTAGAAAACTCTTAGTTTTCTATTTCCTACGATTCCAAGAATTGCCACATATTTATTTTGTGGATTTTTGAAAATTATCACAATTTTTTTGTAACTATTTAGTTATTATCACCGAGATTTTAACTAGTGATGCTAAATTATATTCTTTTTTGATGAAATGAAAAATTTATTGATCTTTCTAAAAAGAATTGGCATTTACATAAAGGAGCAAACTCTGTTTTTAAGTATTATCCTAATGTTTGACCAAAAAAAAAAAAAAAAAGTATTATCCTAATGCTGAAACTTCAAACCATATTTTCATTATGGGTTCATACTTGTATCATGTCTTGTATCGAAGAGATCTGATCCTGTTGCGCATGGACTTATAAATAAGGCGAATTTCCACATGTGACTACCAGTCAGATGCCTTCTTATGTTTCGCTTCTTTCACATATGATACAAACAACTCTGAAACACCACCATTTGCAAAAGAATACGGTTTAGTGCGCTGAGTGTGTTACTGCTAATAAAATCCAATGTATCAGTCCAGTCAGGAGCGATCCTGCAGTCTCCCAGTCTACCTTTTAGTCCTTCCCAAGAAAAAAATAGATGGGCTCTTATCTCATCTCCCTCTCCAGAAAGAAAACAACCCTGTTGAATCTCCCAAGCTCGCATACGATCCCCAGTAGATAATTTATTCCTCACTGCCGACCAAACAATGAAAGCAAATTAATCGAGGTGTTCCTTATAGAAACCACACACTTTTGCTACATTTCGCCAGTGGCTTCTTGTCTGTTATTTGATCCCATGTTTTAGCTGATGAGAAGAAGTCTTTGTAGTTGTCATGTGAATGCTTGCAAAGGACTATTTCTCTTCCCTTCTTAGCACTAGGAACCGGTGCATCATGTACCTGATCATGCAATGTGTGAAAGAAACGACTTCGTTTCCCTCTTATGTTCCAGCTTTACTGGGAGGTTTCATCACAACCCTTGCATTACGAGGAACTCCTAGGTAACAAGTACCTATGTATCCAGTAATACTAATCAGCTTCCCTATTTGCAACCAGTAATCAAACCAGAAAAATGCAATCTAGCCATTCCCAATCTCATATCTAATGAAACTGTAAGCTGTTTCCCTTAACTTTAATAGCTTCTTCCAAATTCAAGACCATTTCCCATCCTCCTTAACATCCAAAAAATAATTATCTCTCAGTAAATATTCATGAATCCAAGAGACCCATAGAGATCATGAAATAGAGAAAATCCTCCAAATCAAACTGAATGCAAACACCTTTGAGGAATCTTTCAGCCTTCGAAAACCTAGTCCATCCTCTGACTTGGGGTAACAAAGATCTTTCCAAGCCACTTTAGTTTCGTGGCAGTGGTTAGGGGAGCCAGACCACAGAAAAACACTACACATAAATGTGTATATTTGTAACTTTATACAAGTTTCTCAAATCACACACATTAGACCTTCATTTCTCATTCACACTAACTCTATTTTTAGCATATGAATACATTGCTAAAAAATAGTTCCAATAATCCCCCACATGAATAGAAATGCTTCTAAACACTAGACGACTCGACAGACTTGACTTCCTAGACAAGACTCGACAAGACTCAACTAAGGACTTTTAAGAGTACAAGCGAGAAATTCACTGCATGATGAGTTGGTAGCAATTTTTCAGCCTTGAACCAGTCATTGTTAATAGCTACCGGATTTACTCGGCCAGGAGGTGGCCATGATGTCTTGAACCTCCCGGGCTTTGGTGTAAACCTAGACAATA
The DNA here is from genome assembly GCF_000801105.2 of Raphanus sativus. Taxonomy (NCBI): domain Eukaryota; kingdom Viridiplantae; phylum Streptophyta; class Magnoliopsida; order Brassicales; family Brassicaceae; genus Raphanus; species Raphanus sativus. The sequence continues at coordinate 9,899,225 of NC_079516.1, forward strand.
GCCAAAACACAGCTTCATTCTCTCACAGAACTAGGTTCTCTATTGTGTTCATTGTGGCCGTGAACACTCCTGGTTATCATGAGTGAACTTGGAGAATATAGCCTTTCCTTCATTCTCCTAGAAACGGCCCCATTTCACACTCACTAGGTGATTTGCCATTTGTTTTGTTTAGAGGAGTATCATGTACTACTCCATTCATATCTCAAAACAATGGACACAAATCATTAAAAGCAATTGCTTATCCTCTATTCCTTACATGTAGCACTGTTTAATCATCCTAGGAACTGGGTATAGACCGAAGTCTTACAGTGCTTTGGGCAGATTTAGTTTGACTTAGTTGTCTCCTTGAACCTATTTCTTGGGATCTCCAATCTGATAAGTAGAGTTACCGCCAAACCTCATCTTAATTCACAGGCTACCCATTCCTTTTGATGATATAACAATTTGATCTCATGACACACCTTTAATATAAGTAGGTTGTCATCACAATGAACATAATCTCTTGAGATTAGTCGAGATCAATTGTCTAATGATTTTTGTCATCATTTTCAAGATACAATTAATCATTATACACAACAAACTTAGTGTATGACACTAGTTTTTTTAATCATATTTTGATAACTATCACTAAGTTCATTTGGCCTCTTGCCAATGACTTTATATGGTAAGCAAAGCTTCCCCCACATTACTTTATATGGTAAGCAAAGCTTCCCCCACATTTCTTGAGATAGCTCACAAGCATGCATATTTACATTTAACATCTCCCGAGTTTAAAAAGTTAATTTACAACTCCTTTAGATTTAAATTAAATAAAAGCAATTTCAGAAAATATTACAATTTTCTTTTAATGTATTTCATTCTCAGAAATCACATTTTACAAATAACTATTTTCATAGCTCTATCAAGTTGATGTATAAATCCAACTTGTATATGTTTTGATTTTTTCCAAACATATTTTTTTGCTTTTTTTTGGCAACTATACATATCATTTCATGATATTTTTATGGCATCAAAATCACCATTTTATATGATTTTTCTCAACCATATTGATTTTAGAAACTACAATACACATGTCAGTTTCATTTATATTGGTCTGAAAATTCTCACTGATTTTCAATGGTTAATCTTTTCACAACTTGCACTTAAGCATTGATGAAATATGAATATTTTGATCAATATCAACAATATTATATTTTTTAATGGCAAATGATTCATATGTGGCAGACCTCTCCCAAACTTAATTTGAGGCGTCGACTCACAAATCCATTTCTATTCATATAACATGATCTTTTAAGAATCAAAATGTTATTTAAAACTATGGTTTCACCATATTCGGAACTTTAATATTTTTATGCTCTAAAAAATATCTGAAACAATAAATCAAAAGATGTTACACACATTCTTGATAATTAAAGAAAAGCATCACCATTAACCAAGTCAAATCAACAACATATGACAAATAACATTTTTTTCTTTTTTTCAGAAAACGTTTTACCAGTTAAAGCAATGGAAACCAAAACGTCAACCTTTAATTTCTACTAAAAAGACAGACTTTAAAAAAAAAATATTAAACTCTGCAATTTAAAAAAAAATCAATAAAAATGCTCAACAATCCCTGCAAAATAGACAGAAAGGTTAAACGTTAAACGAATTGGTCAGAAACAAATTCAATTCGGCCAACCGCAGCTTTTCCCGGGTTTGTTTGTTAGAACCAACCAATGATGAACACAGATCCGATTCTGGCATCTTTAACCTGTTCTTAAAAAAATAAACTTTTAAAAGATATCAGTATTGTTAGTGCAAAGCATAAACAATATTTAAAGATTTAAGAGTGTAGGAACCTTATTTCACTACGATAGGGACAACTGATATTTATAAAAATAATAAGAACAAAAATCAAAAATACAATACCGAAACAAACAAATGAAGAAAAAAAATGCAGAGTCGAGATGGTTAATCTCTTTCCTTAAATCTTTAAACGCCCCGTAGTGTGACGGTTGCATAGCGCTCAGATTCCCAGGATACAACTGCAACATTGTTTCTGTTTACCATCACCGAAAAAACAGAATCTATCGACCCTAGTTTTGTGTTGCACTCTCAGACTCAATAAATAAAAATACTAACATGACTATTCAATATAGGAGAATGTGGTTCTCTTTTGGTATTTGCTGTGTGTTTTTTCTATCATGCTAACAAGACATTTATATAGAAAAATAATGAGAAGCACAAGTTTTATTTTCAACATAAAAATGAAACCTCCATGGTGCACTAATGAAGACTTTATTTCTTGTCATTATTATGTGAATTCATTTCACATTTTGACCAAGAAAATAAAGAGTATAATTATTATTATTTGACTCATTCAAACAAAATAATATACTTTAAATGGATTTCTTTTTTAATATATTTGGTTTATAAGATTAAGTTAATGAACATGAAGTCCAACTAACAAATCAAAACCTAAATCCAAATATCTAATGTGTATATTTGTAACTTTATACAAGTTTCTCAAATCACACACATTATACCTCCATTTCTTATTCACACTAACTCTATTTTTAGCATATGAATACATTGCTAAAAAAATAGTTCCAACACTTTCTATTGTATTTAGGCAAGTATCATTTAATTCCTCTAGAACTTGTGAAGTGACCTTCCAAGCTACCATTGACGGAGACTGAAAAAGCTGCAGTGGAGATGCAAACTTGATCCAATAAATAAACTGCAAAGGAAAGGCAATTTTTTGAGAGCTGAGATAATGATTGACCACTTGAATGTATCAAATTCTTTGGCAATGTCATATTTGATTGCACATTGGTTAGAGTTAAACGTCCTATGATACCCATTGACCAGTTTTGAAGCTAGAAACACATTCTCCAACAGCAGCCTTCCTTTGATAAAACACATTGAGTAGGCTCAATTGCTTCTGGTAGAACTGTCTTGAGCCGCCTCACTATTATTTTGGATATAACCTTATAAATAAGGTTGCAGCAAGTTATTGACCGATAATCTTTCTTTGTTTGTGCTTCCTCTGACTTAGGAAATAAAAAAGGATCGTTGCATTGATATCAGTAGGCACGAATCCAAATAGGAAGAACAACTGAACTTCTATATAGAACTCTTTCCCAACAACTGGCACACTACCACAAAAATCCTTAGTGTACCCATCTCCATAGTGTGTCTTGTCCCATACTCTCTTAACCGTGGGCAGAAAGTCTTGATGCTCTGTGAGATAATTAAAAACTTGAAAAATCTCCTTGCTTCATGCTGACTTTTAGAAAGATGAACCATACAGCGTGCATGGTCTGATATTTCTCCTTGTTCGAATCGAGCAAATGATTGGAAAAAACATTTCATCCAGTCACCATTTATGAGATCCCTATCAAGTTTTTCCCCAATGGGGTCTTCATCCTTTTATTCCCCTAAGTAAATAACGCTCCCGCATATACCAAATCAGTAAGACTACAATCACCCACAACTTCCTGAAACTGTGTCATTCCTGCCTGAGCATACCAAAGTGAAGTAGCATGAGAGTGCTCGCCCAATGAAAGTGTTACGTTGAAATCTCTCATTACTATCCAAGACTTATCCAGATGCTTATATGCTGACTCCGTACCTCTTAGCTCGACCCACAACCGTTGTCTTTCCGCTTCACAGTTGGATGAAAATATTGCTGAGCAGATGAATTTCTCATTGGTTTCAGGTATGTGAACTGCACACTTGACAACCTGAAAACTAGTTTGCAACTTGGTGACAACAACCTTCTCTGACCAATAAAACCATATGCGTTCAACCTATATGATACTCATAATTAGACATAGAGGTCCAGCCTGATCCTTGTTTCCAACAAACACGCAAAAAAAAAATTCTCTGCTTGAACCCATCTACGAACTTCCCAGTTTTTGCATGACATATTACTTCAACCCATCTAAGAACTTCCAAAAAGAAATTTATCTGCTAACATTGTATTTTCATCAGAGTTCAAAGCAAAAATGAAATCTATTTTGGTGAAAATAAAAATAAGCGCGACACAAAAAACTAAAACACAAATTCACATAAAATATGTTAAATTAATTTGTATAAAATTAATAAAAATTGATATTAAAACTTTATAATTATCAAAAATTAAAAATGAACATTACTTTAGAATCTATATATATATAACATAATTTAATAATATTATGGTTAAACATTGGATTTATGATAAAATAATAAATTTTGTTTAATTAAATTATACTTAAGAATAGATTTTTATATAGTTAAAATTATAATCTTAGATATATTTTTATCTATTTTTGATAAAATATATTAAATTAATTTGTATAAAATTAATTAATAAAATATGTATAATTATCAAAAAGTACAAATGAATAGTATTTTAAGAATCTTTAGATATATAAATGAAGTTAATAATATTTTTTTAAAACCGGAAAAAAATTTGAAAATCTTTTTTAGTGATAAAATTGTATAATTATAAATAATATCTTGAAAACTTTAAAAATATTGTTAAATTATTTGTTGTTATATTTGAATAAATTTACTTTAATGATGATGTATAATTTACTTTCATATTATAAAAAGTTTACCAAAAATGTAAATAATCATTAAATGTAATTTTCCATGTCATATTTAATCTTAAGTCATGTCATCATTTTAACATGTGATGTTATATTTATTTGGTCAAAATGATTATAGAGAGAACATGTGTCAAAACAACTTGGCAAATAATGTATAGTGGATTTATTTTATATTATTTTTTGCAATGTATAAACATGTCAGTTCAGAAAATTTTCCGTTTCCAATATTCTATCTTTGACTAAAAAGATGGCATTAACAAAATCTTATTTTTGGTCAAGGTCATTAAAATTAATTATTTCCATATATATTACAAAAAAGCAAGAAACAAAATCGAATCATAATCTTCCCATATAAATAGATTTAAAATCCAAGCCTTTACATCATCTTTGCAACAAAATCTCACTTCATTGCCTTACGTCTCAATCACCCATTACATCTTCCGGTCTCTTCTCAAAATCTCACTTCCTAATGAGTCATCAAACTATTTACAGTGTGTCCGTTGCACTGTGTCTTTGCACTCTTTTCGCGTTTGTTTTTTCTGATAGCCCAGAAGCAATGCGAGATCTCGTTACGGATTTGCCTGGTCAATCTGGTGTGAGCTTCAGACATTTCGCCGGCTATGTCCCAGTTGAAAAAAAAAATGGAAGGGCTATGTTTTATTGGTTTTTCGAGGCTATGAGTCTCCCAAACCAGAAGCCCTTAGTACTGTGGCTTAATGGAGGTAGTCAAACTCAGTTTTAGCTTCTAAGGCAACATGTTTATGTTAATGTCTTTGATTAAGCGAGACACGTGGTTTGATTTGTCTATTTCAATTAATTATATAGGGCCTGGATGTTCTTCTGTTGGATACGGAGCAACACAAGAGATTGGTCCATTTCTTGTGGCTAACAAAGGAAACAGTTTTCAATTTAATCCCTTCGCATGGAATCATGGTATACCAAATTTTATATAGTTAAAAGTTCATTATCAATTCATCATATCATTACTATGCATATATACCGTACATATATATATTTTTTGTCTCTAGGTGCATGATCTTTTGGCAACGGATGAAACTTGTTCTTTATATACTACTGTAATTCCATTTCATTTTCGAAAATTGTTAAACTATATAATTAAATGTTAGTAAATACGTTAAATTTGGAAATGCGTGCAGAGGCCAACATTCTGTTTCTAGAATCCCCTGTTGGTGTCGGGTTTTCGTATTCAAACACAAGTAGTGACTATAAAAAGATCGGCGATGAATTTACAGGTATTTATGAATGTATTTATTTTTTTTGTTTAATCAATATGTTCTTCACTTAGATTAAGGGTGACCAAGTACCATGTAATAGATGTCCCATTTTTTGGTGATCCATCTTGTTGTCGTAACTCGTATGAGTGGTGGAATATATATGTGCAATGCGCGCGAATGTAGTTCCAGTCTCCCAGACCTGGTCGGAGCGCGTCCGTACCGTAAATGTTATTTGAAATTTTGAACTCTAAGTTTATTTAGGTTTTACTATTAACGAAAATAAATTGCAGTATATATTTAAATTTCAAAAAGATTTTAAAACCTTTTTCCTTAAATTTTAAGTTTTAAACTGAAATTTATATATTTCTGTTTATCCATGCATATATATAGTTAGCAAATATGTTATATGAATCATGTCGTTAAATTTGAGTACTAGTGATTTGTTCTCTTTAAACGAATTTTAGGAATCTCTATTTTTTTTGTTTTGTAAAATTACGGTTATGTATTTGCTGAATTTGTTTTGATAACATATCAAATCGAATATTACTATATTTTTCAATCGCTATCTTAAACATCAAATATATCAATAAAATTTATTTCACGAGCCTGACGACTGCGTATGAAATGACCTACAGCCAGAGACACATACTCCTTTATCCAAAATTGGTTAGAGAGGTTCCCAGCTTACAAAGAAAACGATTTCTATATAGCTGGCGAGAGCTATGCAGGTTTGAACTTAGTACTAAAAAGACATTATATCATAGTCTATAATTGGGTCAACAACATTGTCTATGGTTTTAATTCATGTTCTCATTTACAAACAAATGCATGCAGGAAAGTATATACCGGAGCTTGCAGAGGTCGTGTACGACAAGAACAATGAAAATTCCTCACTTCATATCAAGCTTAAAGGCATTCTGGTATGTTTGATCTTTATACTACATACAAAAACATCGTCATTTGTTTGATTGATATCTACTACGTTAAGTTGCAATGATATTAGATAAATTTATATCATCCATTACTCAGTTTTCATTCAGAAGTTACCGCTAATTTGATACTTTTCATTCTCATAAGGCGTACAAAAGCATTGCACGCACTGTTTGAACTCTTGTTCATCTACTTATTCCTCTTGATATAATCCTATTGTAAAATTAGTTTCAGAGTATCTATGGAACCAATTTATTTACGGGTTATGATTTGGCATATGGGTGTTTGAGTTTTCATAGAGTTCTAACTTTAAAACCAACTAGAGTCCAACCCTTGCACTCGCACTTATGTTTATTTTAATAGTATCGACATATGAAATTCTTGTAGTTATGGATGTTTGTTTTCTATTTGTATTATATAACAATCATGATAAATTGACGACTTCTAACTGTGTGAATTTTGTTGGTTGCTTATATTATGGTTGGATTATTAAACCAATCAAAATGATATGTTTATATAACATATTCTTTAATTAACAATTTTAATAAAATTAATTATTTTGATGTATTTATTTATAAATAAAAACACCAATTAGTATGTTTAGGTATATTAATAAATCTATTTTTCCAACAATAAAATATTTTATGGCAAATAAAATTTACTGATATTTTAATAAGATAGATATATATTTCTTTAAGTTTTTTATATGCCCAATAAATTTTACTTCTATTTATTTTTGAGGAAAATATTAAGTTAAAATTTATTTGTTGTATTCTTATAATTCAAATATATTATGTGAATAATATTAATCATCAAATTATTTAACAGATATTCTAAAATAACTCAATATGTTTTAATAAAACATTTATAATTTATATTTTATATGTGAAATAAAAAATATATATGTATATATATATAATCATTTAAAGTTGTATGTCATATTTTAAATATATCTGTTTATTTTATTATAAAACTAGTTAGAGAATAATGGTAAGTTTCGTTTTAGAATAATCTAACAAAATAAATAATTTGTAGTTAATTAATGGTAATTTCGTAAAGATGTTTCAGTTTTAATAATATAGATTTCTAATAAATATAGTAATCTATGTCTCTTGTATATGATTTAAAATGATCTCTTCAGGCTGTGGGATTTTACCATATTCAATACCTGGTAACTGGTGTTTTTAGTATCTTAGTACTTTTGAATTTATTATGCTAAACAAATTTCATCGTTCCTTGTATAATTCTGTAAAATTATTGATATTTAAATTCTTAGCTTTTCTTGGTGGTTAGCTTGGAAATCCTGAAACATCAGAAGCCGAAGATTGGGATGGATGGGTTGATTACGCATGGAGCCATGCAGTAATATCAGACGAGTTGTATGGAGTCATAAAAAGAAGTTGCAATTTCAGTAGTAACACTACTTGGGATGTTAAAGAATGCAAAGACAACATAGACGAAGTAATCAATCAGTATCACAAAATTGATCAATACAGTCTCTACACTCCTACCTGTAATGGAAATTCAACGCTTAGTTCATCCCTTGATTCGACGAGATTCAGGACTAATCTTGGCAATTCCAAAATGGTAACCAACTAACTAAGACTATGTCACATTGAATGTTGCAATAAGACTTAATTACTTGTAACTCTCAATAGATGCCGAGGATGATGGGCGGATACGACCCGTGTTTGGATGATTATACGAGAGTATTCTACAACAGAGCAGATATCCAGAAAGCTCTTCATGCAAGTGATGGTATTCATCTAAAGAATTGGAGCATTTGCAAGTACTACTACTCTTGTTTATTTATTTTATTGAACTTTTTCGCATATATATATATATATATATATATTCTTTATCTAAATAATTTATTTTGCTTTTTCTGAGAAACAGCGATGATATTTTTAATAATTGGACGGATTCAAAGCCCTCAGTTTTGCCAATATATAAGAAATTAATCGCGGGAGGATTTAGAATATGGATTTACAGGTACAATTCAAATAGTTAACTAATAAATATTTGATTATCATTATTTTGGTATTTTCTAATACATATACGATCATTTGCTTATTTTCTTTCTTTCTCGTTGGTGTTGGCTCAGCGGCGACACAGACGGAAGAGTTCCCGTACTCGGGACAAGGTACTGCATAAACAAGTTGGCATTGCCCATTAAGACGTCGTGGAGGCCATGGTACCACGAGAAACAGGTCAATATGATAGCATTCACAAAATTACTAATCGGTATCTTAATAAAATAAGAGTTGTTTTTGATCGTCACGAGATTGGTTTTCTTTGTAATTTAGGTTAGTGGATGGCTTCAAGAATATGAAGGTTTAACTTTTGGAACGTTTAAAGGAGCAGGACATGATGTGCCTTCCTTCAAACCTAGCGAATCCCTTGCGTTTTTCTCTGCCTTTCTCAAAGGAGTTCTTCCAGCTTTATCGCCGCAATAGAGAGAAAACAATTGTATTGAAGATTACAATAATAAGCTAATTAATAATATATTATTTTTAATTATTTGACACATACTATCATGTGTGTTTTTTGAATAATGGAATTTCCAGTTTCACCTAAACCACTACAAGAAAACAAGAGAAGTTACGACTAGAAATCAATGAAATAGAATCCATAAAAATTCATAAAAATCCATAAAAATTCATGGAACTCCGAGGGAATAGTATCAATCAATTGGAGTAACATTTTAAGATAGCCGATACCTATCAACCGTTTCAAAGGACGTTTTAGCTCTCCCTTTCTCTAACGGTTTAAATTAATAACGGAAAATTAATTAGAATACTTTTATATAAAACTATATATGCGTCTTTGAAGGTTTTTTCGGCAAACTATATGACAAAAGACAAAAGAATACATGCAAGTCAAAGATAAAAAACCGTTTCAAAAATATACGATGACCAATTCTTTTCTCGAAGTCCAAATGTAACAAACTGAACGTTGAATTATTCCTTGAATATCAGCGTGAGAAGAACAAATAAATAAAGATACGCATATCTATTTCCTGCGAATCTAAAACCAGCTCTTTTTGCGATCTAGTACTATTTTTCAAAGAAACTAAAATAGAACAAATTCTTCATTCTAAATCAGTCTTTCCATTGATCCAATTATTTTGTTTGTTTCTCGTCGGTTCAAAATTGCTAGATGCAACGTTTGGTAGCATCTTGTTCAAAACACGCATACACAAGATACGTAACAAACCCATCCCTACCTAACCCAAACCTGTGTGATGTTTTCATCAGTCATCGTAGGATCGACACCAAGAAGACTATTTCAGGTCTATTACATGATCATTTCACTAGGCTACATATAAACTGTTTTCTGGATAGCAAGAGTTTAAAGCCTGGGGATAGACTTCTCTTTGGGATCGATGCAGCGATCAGAGAGTGCAGTGTTGGTATCGCAATTTTTTCTCCTCGTTACTGCGACTCTTACTTCTGTCTCCATGAACTCATGACACTCATGGAAAACAAAAAGAGAATCATCCCAATCTTTTGCAATGTCAAGCCATCGGAACTCTGCGTTAAGGATGACCGCACACGTCCGGCTGCTGAGATCCGGAGGCTTCAATTGGCTCTCGAGGAAGCAAAATACACCGTAGGACTCACGTTTGACACATCTAATGGGTAGGTTCTTGGGTTCCCCAGTCAAAACATATTCATTTATTTTTTCTATCAAATATATGCAGTGCGTAGTTTCATTGCTTTCTCGCAAATCTTAATTAAAATATTACTCCATCCCTATCAAAAAAGATATTTAGAGAAAAAAATTGTTTCAAAAAATTATATTTTATATTTTCAATGCAATTTTTGTTAAATAATAATTAAAAATTGTGAAGTTTAAAACATTAATGGCATTTTATAAAGTTTTATTGGTTTAAAAATATAAGAAATATAAAATTATAGAAGTTATGCATTTATAATTAAATTTTAATTTGTTTTATAAAAAGTATGAAAACTTCAAAATGTGTATTATTTTAAACGGATGGAGTATTTGATAATCTTCAAAGAATAAACATAACCCAAAATAAGAAAAAACAACCGTTTCAGTTCCTTTATAAAACATTTATTTTCCATATATATAAACTCAAGACATGCTAGGATATCATGACATAGCAACTACATTGATACAACCCCAATTAGACTACATGTGTTTTTAACTATACCATTAGTGTTTTAAACTTGATTTAAGAAATAGCTTATTTAAACTTCTAATACTGTTGTACAGAGACTGGTCAGAGTTCTTGACTATGGCATCGGATGCTGTCACCGAGAATTTGTTAGATGTTGAAGAGGGGAGATTAAGGAGCACTAACCCCAACGTACAAGAACAGATCTGCGTAGGTCGATCAATACAACAATCAATAGTAAAGCGTGTTTTATCTTCTCTTTATTAATTTAATTTAATTTGATAGTTAGTTAGTTTTTTTATGATTTTTTTTTGCTAAAAATGTAAGTATCATGTAAAATGAAAATGTTCAGATATCCCATGTATATTAAATGAGATGTCAATTAAATGATTTTTGATTAGGTGTCAATCATAGTGAGAGTTTTAAAAAGTTTTTATGACAAATTAATATCATTTACAAAATATTCTAAATGATATTCAAATAAGAATTTATTGTAACTAATTGTCAAAATTATAGAAAATGTAATAAGGCTTGGTTAATTCTTTTTATATTCATATACTACATAAAATAATTAGTAGAACATAATTTATATAAATCAGTATATTGATTTCATATTCTTAAAGCATTATATTCGTAAATAAAGAATTATAATAATTAGTCTTAGAGTCTATATATGTCTTATATGTCATTTATAAGAACCAATTAATTTCACTTGCCAAATAATCTAAATTTAATTAAAAATTATGATTTATGGTAGCTAGTTTTTTAAACTACATAAAGAATAATAACATTTGATCAACTCTTTTTATATTTATAAACTACATAATATAATGAACAATTTTTTATAATCTTTAATTATTTTAATTAGATCGTAAATAAAATTAATTCCGAAACTAATTATTATCACTTGGAAAATAACCTACATGATATTACAAATAATAATTAATGGTAGCTAATTTTCAAAATTATAAAAAATGTAATGATGTTTGATCAATTCTTTTTATATTTATATACTACATAAAATAATGAATATAAAAATATTTATAGAAATCGATAAATAATTTCATATTTATATAAAAATATATCCATATCTATAATAATTATTAATCTCTTATAATGTCTATATTATGTTTTATAAATAATTAGGTTTTGAAGGGATTATATTTGAAGAACATGTGAGAGTTTTGATTTAAAAAAAGTGTTTGCGTTTAAGTCAAATAATATAGTGAATAAGGTAATATTATAATTGAAAATAATTCTAAGATGTATTTTTGTTTTATTGATTGTATGTTGTATTACTATTTAGAGGAAAAACAAATAAATATTTGGCAAAAAATATGTAAAAAGTTAGATATAAATTTCCGTGGAAAATATAAGACAAATGAAATATGACTTTTAGCTAATCTCCTACGTTGTTGAACAAAAAAGAAAAGCTGATCTCCTACGTCTGCCGTTCCCCTACTTTTGGTGGTGGTTTGGAGGCTTGGGCTTTAGTGTTTCACAGAACTGCGAGGGAATGGTATCAATCAATTGGAGTAACATTTTAAGATAGCCGATACCTATCAACCTTTGTCTCATATTTTATAAAATCATTTGGCAATGCATAACTTTCGGTCAAGCTCTTACTTCTTATCTATCCAGTTAGCTAAGTGTGTTACTTGATCATATGTCCGCTAAACCATTAGGACTTAGGAGTCACTTTTTCTCTCCTCTCTTCTGTGATGTTTATTTTTTTTTCTTTTTCTTTTTTCTGCTACTAGTTTCATGTATGTGAGTATATCTTATGTTTGTATAAAATTTAGCACACATTAAAACCGAAAAACTTTTAGCCGAACATAACTATAAGAATAATTTTTTTTAAAAACTATTCGAATAATTTTTTTTTTTGAAAAAACTATACGAAAATTTTATAAAGCACATAAAATATTCTTATGTATTTGTCGGCAACAAATAAAACCGTTAAAGCAGAAATTTCCTATTAGTTTCTTTTCTTATGAGAATGTCGTGAAATCGTAATGCTTTTCCCTCATGTTGACTTCTTTTGTCAGTGTTGATATTTTTGTTTAATGACTAGATTAGATGAATTAGGGGGGAAAATGAGATAAGAAAAACAACGAAAAAAGAGGCGGAGCATAAACATGATTGATGGGGACCACTAAGTTCAGACACTGACCATGTGCTGTGGCTTAACTCATCCTTTGCTGTCACGACCCTTAAAGCTTCGAATCCAAAAATAAAAACTAATCAAGTCAATATATGTCTCCTTCTTCACGTCTTCTCCTCCTTCATACCTTCCTTCTTCATCTGAGAAGAAGAATAAGACTTCACTGATTCTCTCTCTCTCTCTCTGTCTTTCTCCATGGATTCAAGAGCTATCCTTGATTCTGCTTTGTTTCAACTCACTCCTACTCGTACCAGGTCTGTCTCACTTCTTCTGATTATGTTTGACTATTGATCTTATTTGTTTTCTGAATAATAGTTTATGATTGGTATTTTGAAGATTTGATCTGGTGCTGTTCTGTGGGGGTAAGAAGGAGAAGTTAGCTTCTGGGATATTCGAACCCTTCATCTCCCATCTTAAGTTCGCAAGAGATCAAATCTCCAAAGGCGGTTACTCCATTTCTCTTCATCCTCCCACCTCTCACTCTTCTTGGTTCACCAAATCCACTTTTGATCGGTATATTTTCACCGTTTTTTTCTTTTTATTTTTGGCAATTTCGAAAATTCAGATTTAATTGTTGTCACAATTGGTTTGTGTGTGTGTGGAAGATGTTGAACAATGTGGCTGCTGCTTAAGTTTTTTCCCTAGATGTTGTTGCTGATCCCGTTTTGCAGGTTTGTGAGATTCGTGAACACGCCGGCGATTATAGAGAGATTCGCGACTTTGGAGAAAGAGATCTTGCAGGTTGAACATTCTATTCAAGCTAATGAGATCGCAAATGCTGAGCTATTACAAGATGGTATTTCATTTCATAGGCTGTAGAATTTATTTATTAAAGCTAAGCTTGTAATGACAAGCATTCCTAATAATGTTTTTTTTTTTTAATTTTCTTTATTATAATCTGCAGGGAGTAGTAATGTAAGAAAGTCCAGTGAGTCCTCAAAGGTAATGGGTCTTTTTCAAATTGTACTGTCTTTTTTTTTGTTCACTATAATTGTACTGTCTTATTTCGGTAACTTTTGTGTTTTGTAATTGAGTGTTTTCGTCTCTTTGTAATAAACAGAGGGAGTCTGAAAATGGCAATGGGGCAGAAGAGGAAACCTCAAAGTAACTCTTATTTCTTGTGGCGGATCATGCAACTGATGAACAAGTAGTCTTGGTTTAGACTAATTTCTTTTTTTTTTTTTGGTCTCATTATAAACAGGATTCAGCTTCAACGTCTTCTTGAAACCAGAAGAACATTGCTTCGGAGAGAACAAGCTATGGCCTATGCACGAGGGGTTGTTGCTGGTTACGAAATTAATACTATTGATGATCTCATACTCTTCGCTGATGCTTTTGGTGCCTCAAGGTTAAGGTGTGTTAACGCTTTACCATTTTGATCAGTTTAACCTTCATCCTTTTTTCAAATACCAAGAAGTTAACCACGCGTCTGTGGTCGGGTGGTCAAGGCGTTCCGTGGATTCCTAAGGGACCCGAGTTCGAATCCGCACCCCACCAGATTTCCACAACGCGTGGCCACCAGAGCTTTCACATTCTCTCTCCGGAGAATGGTTTACCATTTTATTTTACCAAAAAAAAAACCAAGAAGTTCAGTAGCCGAAATCAGTAAACCACAACATATATTATTAGTTTTTTTGATACAATGGCTAGAGTTTGTTCCAGTTGAGCTACTCTAAAAAAATTACAAACTAACTTTTGATCTAGTGGTAAAGGAGTGTCTAGTAGGCAATTCGACACTCTGGGTTCAGCTCTCGTTGGAAATAACTATTTACATTGCTTAGGTTTCCGGTAAAGTAGTGAAGTCACTTTTTTTACCTATGAGCTGTTGTTTTAACCATAAAGGAGTGTGTAGTAGACACTTTGCCGCTCGTATTTAATTCTCTGTTGGGAAGAAATAATTACATTGATTAGGTTTCCGGCAAAGAGGTGAAATAACCTTGATCCATTTCACAAGCACACTAATAACCCTTTTTCATCATTATGCAGAGAAGCATGCGTAAAGTACAAGGAACTATGGAAGAAGAAGCACGGAGACGGGCTTTGGATGGCAGAACTAGCAGCTGTTAAAGCAATTGCACCTGAAGACATGTCGTTACTAGGTTCCTCAGGGATTATCCTCACCAACGAAGCTGCTCCTCTTCCACTAAACGGGACACACTCTTCCGAAAACAAAGGTAGTACCTCTTTTGTAGCATTCATTTTACTTGTAGATGCCTTGACTAAACGTCTCCATTACTAAAGTGAAAGAAGTTTTTGATCTTGTAGACCAACACGCATCTGCTGTTCCAAACTTTCAACCACCAATGGGATGGCCGAACCATATACCTCAGTACTATTACCCGCCTCCGTATCAAGGCTATCCTTACCCTATGATGCAACCTATGCCAGGGCAACAAAACCAAGGAAACATGCCGTGGCCTTCAAAAGGCAAATCTTCCAAGAAGAAAGGAGATCATTCTGATGGAGATGAGTCTAGTGAATCTAGTGAGTCTGACTCGGCAAGTGACGATGATTCCGCTTCGTCTTTGGAAGATCAAGGTAAAAGACATAAGAAAACTTCTCGTCGGTCGTCAAAGAAAAACAGGAAGAAGGCATCTAAAACTGTGATCATCCGTAACATTAACTACATAACTCCTGAGGGAAGACACGGAGACATGGAGGGGAGTGAGTTCACTGAGAACGGTTCCATCAAGGAGAACAGAGCTTATGAGAGTGATGAGATCCTGAAGATCTCAGATGAAGGAAAAAGAAGCAGTGAGAATTGGGATTCTTTTCAGAATATTCTGATGAGGAACGAGGAGGGCTCAGATGTTCATTCGATGGAGGAGCATTTCACACACAGAGGGTCTAAAGGTTTGCTAGACAGTAACAATGCCTCTGGTGGTGATTCCATCGTTTTAACTCAGAAAAACGTAGAAAACGGAGGAGGCGGAGCGAGCTTTGATCATTTTGGAAGTGAGGAGAATGGTCGCAGGGTTTCAAGAACAGAAGAATGTATTTTATTGCTAAAAAGATCAGAAATGGTAGGAGGTGATGAGAGCAAAGACTTGTATAATGATGCTACAAGGGGTGACTCGTTAGTGAAGAAGTCAGGGAGTGGAGAGGATTGGTTCACTGCTTCTGATCACCGTGGAGTGAAAAAAACAGAAAGCAGTTACGGGAGTATGTCGTTTGATGAAAGTTTGATGGTGACATCTGGAGGTGGTTCTGATCAGAGCAAGAAACAGGAGTTCGTTGATGATTCCTTCATGGTCCATTCATCGAGGCATACTGGTGATGATGTTTACGACTCTCGGTGGAGACCGGACATGTCTGCTGATATCGACGTCGATAACGGTCAGGCGAATGAGAAGCGTGAAGTGTCTGGCTCATGGGAACCAAACGACCTCTGTATGATTCCTGAACGCGACTCGGGAGAGTTTTTGGATAATGATCACTCCATTGACTTCTCTGTGGAAGCGAACGCAAGGCTAACGAGTAACGGAACAGCTCAGGAGAAAGAAGAAAAGACAGTCTCAAGCGGCGAGAAGAAAACTAATGGGAAGAACCCGGAAGCTCGTAAGTCTAGGACTCCAGTTAGAAACAGAGGTGAAACCATGTCCAAGAGTGTAAAGAAACCGGTAGCAGCTAGCAGAACAATGGCACAGAAGAACAAGTTTGAAAAGGTAACAACAATTTTTTATCATTGCAACCAATGAGGGAGTTAAGTTAATTTTGAGATGGTTTAGGTTTTGCCTTAGGGGATGTATAAGCCTTCCATGATCTCCTAGTCCTTGGAAAAAAAAAGAAATCTTATAATTGCATTTTCTTTTAACGGTTTTATTGTTACTTAATCTTTTTGGGAATGTAGGAAGAAGAGATGAGGAAGAGAATAGAGAATCTTGTTTTGGAAAGGCAGAGAAGAATCGCTGAGAGATCAGCCGCCACTGCATCTCGAAAAGCTTCGAACCGAGCTCCTTCGGTTCGTGAAAGGACCACATAAGAGGTTCAAGTAAAAGACATTGGATTCAGTTAAAACCGTTGAAAACAAAAAGGGATGTTCTGCTGCGCCAACTTTAGGTGTACTTCAATTTTTTTTAATACATTCATAAATAAGTAAGGTGATGGTGATGGTGATTCTGATACTCCTTCATTTTGCATGTGTCACGATTATTTGTTTATTAATTTGTTTTTTTCTGAATATTGGTTTGTAATTATATATTTGTAATTTGGATTAGAGGTGCTCCACCCAAAAGTGACAATTTAATACATCCCAGTTTGTTTCATTTAACAGGTCGGTTCTTATCAGTTTTTATTTTCTCAAAAGAATGTTGTATTGCTCAAGCTTAAGGTGGTATCTGAAATCAGACGGGAACAGAATAACCAATGTAATACAAATTTTTATGAAAGGATTTTGCTATTTTAGCTAGTGAATCACAAGAGACATTCTCAGTGCGAGGAATAAAAATAATCGAGAATTCTGAAAACCTAATCTTCAGCTTTGTTAGCTCCTTTAGCTCAGTAGAAAAGTTCAGCTATACTCTAGAGTCTAGGATCATCGAAATTAATTCATTACTGTCTGTTCCAAATGATTGATATGTTGAAAATTGTAACATGCACTACATTCTTCATGATAATGCCTCCAATGCCGAAAGTAAAGGTGATATCCTCCTATCCTGGTTCCTTACACCCATTAACTGAATCTCACCTTCTGCATTTTTCCATGTCTATCCATCTATCCATAACCACTAAAGAGTGCGTCATATTTCCAGGATATCAATTAAACACATTTCTGAGTTATTCGTCTGTGTTGGAGGTTGTGTTAATGTTGATCCTTCCTGTTTTTGATTTGATGCATACCAAGCATGACATTCATATTCAGCATGTCGGACAATTTCTAAAGGGTTCTGTCTATCCCTCTAAAGAGTTTATCAATCCTTCTCTTCCAGATGTACCATAAAATCTAAAAGTATGGATCTTTATCCAATTCTAGATCCTCAATATCATTCTTTCTCCAAAACAGGTAGTCCATATTAGTGAAATGGCTGGCACTAGGGAATATCATTCTTATCAGTTTTAGATGAATATGTAGCTAGATGTAATCTAATATATTTAAAATAAGTTGAATATTTAGAAAATAAATTCATATTGTGTAAAAGAAAGCATGCATAATCAATAAAAATACATATTTTTGTTCAATCATTCTTTAGTTTCCTAACGAATTAGAAATATGTTTTTAACCCCAATTATTTTTTTGGGGAATTTTCTAAATATGACTCAAAACTTGATTTTAAATGCAAAACCATACCCAAATTTTAATCAAATGCAAAACTGACCTAAAAACCTTGTGAAATTACAGTCAGTTCCTTGTGACCAATCAAAAAAACAGAACTCTTTTTTACAAATATAGCCCCGGAGAGTCTTCTGAGTCTTCTGAGATAATGCAAGTCGTCTAGACGACGTCCATTAAATCTTCTGGTATAGTTGATCTTAAAAATAATTTACAAATTTTGTAAAAAATATTTTGATAAGTGAAAAATTAAAATCATGTAATTATAAACAGTTTTAAGTGATATAAATTAAGATATAATATAATTGAATTGTTTTCAACATAGATGAATGGAAATAGTGAATCATGATATTCTTTGGTTTAGGGTTTGACAACATATGTTGTAGTATTGTATGTATTTTCATGGTTAGATTTTGGAAAGTTTAAATGTTTTTTTGAAAAATATTTTTTTTTATCTATATGTGTTTATTTTTGTGTATAGTAAATACTTTTTAAGTTTAATTTGATTTTGTGAAGTGTTTAGTTAGTTATTGTTATTTCATTTCTTCTCACTGGCTTATTTTATTTTTGCAGGTTTTTTATTTCATGGTTCTCATCTTCCATTCTTTTAAAGATATATCTATACATCATATTAACCTCTTGTTGCTTAAAACTCTCACCAGTTGAAAACTCATTTGGTTGTTTTAAGCTCTTACCTTATTTTGACATTTAATGCACTAGAAGATTTCATGTAAGTCTTCCGCAAGACTTCTTGTAAGTATTCTGGAAGATTTCTGGATGAGTCTTCTCCCATGTCTCCTTTGTCATTACAAATCTTAGTGTTTTGATAAGTTTCTATATCTGATTTTTCTTCATTTGGTATCTCGTGATTGCTTAAAACTCTTACCTTTTTTACAAATTATCATTTTTTGAAAAGATCAAACTTTATATCAATTTATCATTTTTTTGTCTCATGTCATTCTAACTAATTCATCTAGTTTTGTAGGTTTTTCACTACATGGTTCTCATCTTCCACTCCTTTAAAAGTAGATCTATAAATCATATATTTTTAGTTGATAACCTATGATTCATAAAGCTCTTATATTTTGAAAACTCTTTTGGTTGTTTTAAGTTCTTACCTTATTTTTTTTATATTTTAAAACCACTTGAATACTTTTAGATATGCAGGTTTTTCAGATCTGTGACAGACTAAAGAGATTTCCAGGAAATTTTTCTCGGAAGACTTCTAACATTTAATGCACCAGATGACTTTTTGTAAGTCTTCTGAAAGTCTTCTGGCAGAGTCTTCTCCCATGTCAAGGGGAATCCAAGCTTGTCTTTGTGGAGGAATAATCTATAATAGTTTTGTTTATGGTGTGTTTTTTTATTTGTATTTGTACTCTTTCAGTTGTGAGTTCTTTTGCAAATTTGAAAAGATATTAATGAAAATTTTTGGTAAACATGTTCATGTCTACAATATTATCTTGCCAAAAGTATTTGACATTTTTGAAATTATTGATTCAACTTCAATAGCAAAACACAATAACACAAAAAAAAAAAAATCAAATTTACTACAACTAAGTAAAAAAACTTTACAAGAAAACTTATTCAAATTCACAAAAAAATCAAAAATTACATTAGTTCAAACGTATAATAGTTTCACTAGAAGTCTTGTGAGAAGTCTTCCGGAAGACTTATTCTGGGAAGACTTCTAGGAAGATTTATTCTCAGAAGATGTCTCGAAAGACTTAAATTTAAAACGGAAAATTGAAATTTAGGCTGGAAATTCAAATTTTAAGTGAAAATTGAAATTTTAAATTTCATAAAAGTTAAAAAGTATATCCTATGATCTAAGAAGACACATTAAACCAAATGATTTAATATTCTTGAAGTTACTTAACACTTTTGAAAGTTCAAAAAAGACATCTTAAAATTACTTAACAAATATACAAAAACTAATGTAGAAGACTTTCTCAAATCAACTAGAAACTTTAATAAATATGAATATTAGTAACCTCGTCAATATCACCAATTAATTTATAAATCTCATCTATAGCCCCAATATTGACTAATATGCATGAATTAACAAGAAAATTTTAAACAATTTTTATAGTTTTAGAGAAAATGAAAATTTATTAAACATTGACGCAGAAGACTTCCCCATAAGTCGTCTATTTGGGTCATTTTTTCAATTGAAAATTTACAAAGGCAGACTTCCAGAGAAGTCTACTCTACAACAAACTTCTTTGGAAGTTTTCCTTTGTAAATACTGGCTTATTTTTGTCAACAAACAAATCTTGAATATACCATAGGCGACCTCCGCTAACTTGTCTGGGATATACATTTTAGTTTTGCATTTGACCGGATTGTGTTAAAAATTTTATTTTTCATGGACGAATTCCATGTAAATTATTTCATGTTACTTTTGTAATTGAAAAATAAAACTTAAATATTTAATTTTATCTGGACGACTTACATGGAAGTCGTCTGGTAGACGACTTACACGAAAGTATTCTGTAATAACCAATGTTTGACTAGAATCTTAGAATAAAATCATGGAAGACTTCGGTGTAAGTCGTCTACTAGACGAATTTCGTGTAAGTCGTCCAAATAAAAGAAAATGTTTAAGTTTTATTTTTCAATCGCAAAAGTAACCTGAAACGACTTATATGGAAGTTGTCTAATTATAATAAAATACTGAAGATTTATTTTTCTTTCGGACGACTTACAAGTAAGTCGTCCAGGAAAAGTCAAATTATTGACACTCTCGGTCAAATGCAAAACTAACATGTTTATCCTAGACGACTTACCGGGAAGTCTTTTCTGGTATTTTTGAGTTCTTTTGTTAACAAAGGAAAGTGGATGACTTCCATAGAAGTCTTCTCTAAAAACACATAAAATTCAATTGCAAAACTAACATATGCATTGACCGGAAGACTTATGTATAAGTTTTACATGGAAGTCTTCTCACAAACAGATCTGTAAAAAAACTGATCTCTTAGTTTCAACTAGTGAGATAACTTGTTTAACACACAGAAGTCTTCTCCAAGCACTCATAATCTCAAAAAAAAGTGACCCACCAAGAATCATAAGCTTCAATGGCTCTATGAACCATATAAAATTTAGAATCAAAATCTTGGATTTTTGGTGATGAATATGGAGAGAAAGTGAAAGAGATGTTGTTTTGTTTCATAAGAATTGAGAAAGAAAGAGTGTAAATCGATTTGAAGTGCATTAAGAGATTCAAATTGGTTGTTCATGGTGGTTGGTGTATTGAAGGCAATGTCAATCTTGTAAATACTTGAAGTTGATGAAGTTGAGAGAGTAAAAAGACCATTTTGGAAAAGAAAAAAACTTAATTCCATTTTCGTGAATAATCTAAACTTGTGGTGTAAATATAGCAAATGAAAATTTTAAAAAATCATATGTTAGTTCTGTATTAGACTTTGAGTTTTGGGTCAATTTTGCAAACAGTCTTTGTTTTCTTTTGATACAGTGATTCTTTATTGGGCTTATTTTTGTAATAGCCATATTTTAAACATAAATTAGGTAAATAACAGTGATTTTGACATAATGCAATGTTTGACATTTAAGCTTCAAATTGTCCGGTTTTGTCCTTACCTTTAACAAGTTTCCAGTTACAAATGAGAGATTACATGACGTCGTTTTTTTTTCTGTGGATCACGTAGTGTGTTTCTGTGGCTCTAAACAATCACATAACAATATAGCGCGTGTCCCACCCATATTTAATACATATGATGTAATGATGAATAAAGTTACATACATTACTATTCTACGTAGCAAATAGTATTGCTATTATATATAGCAAATAATATAGATCATGATATACATGCTTCACAAATAACAACCCCAAACTTATATAAACTATTTTATATCAATTAATCACTAAACCTACATGAAAATATAAATCCAAATCCAAATATAAAATATGAAAATAAGAATACTAGT
This sequence comes from Raphanus sativus, assembly GCF_000801105.2. Taxonomy (NCBI): domain Eukaryota; kingdom Viridiplantae; phylum Streptophyta; class Magnoliopsida; order Brassicales; family Brassicaceae; genus Raphanus; species Raphanus sativus. The sequence goes on from NC_079516.1 coordinate 9,921,492, forward strand.
ATTAATTGGTAAGCTACATTATGTGATAGTAAACTGTATAATATAAAACTCAAATTACAAGAAATTGCAGTTTCATTCTATGTACGGTAGAATAGAACCAGGAAAAATGTAGTTGCAATCAAAAGAGCATCTCACTAATTTCTCAACTTTTGAAATGTCTAAGATTAAATGATAGTAGTTAATGATTTCCACAATGTTAATCCCAATTTTTCAGAAACTAAACCTAATCCAATAATTACTAAACCTTAAATGAAAATATAAACTCTAATCCAAATATTAAATAGTAGTATGAATTCAGAAGCTAAAGTGATATTAAACCATTTATTGTAAAACATGAATGCAAATAAGATGTATTTCCATTTTACATGAATCAAATAGAATAGAAACAGTTAAATGTACTTTTACTTAGACACGGTTGTACTATTATTGGCTTCTCGTCTCGCAGGAGTGAATGCCACAGTCTACCCACCTTGCTGACCATCTTGCCTATCCAATTCACAAGGTACATGACCTTCACTTGAGTCTACCGCCACTTGGGATCCTTCTTAACCTTAACATCATCTACTTTAACTCCACCATTCCATGTGTTTTGCTTAAATGGATAATCATCACCAATTAGTGCAACCATGTTTTCGACAGTGTCATCTTGCTTGTCTTTCAACCCGCTATACAAATGCTCTCTCCAAAATCATCACAAAATGGAACAGAGGAATGAAACGGCACGTTATTAGTATCTAGAACTAAGATTTTCCATCCTATATATTACATGTTTAGATAGTATAGAATTTATCTATATGGAACGGAACAAATGTTGATTTTGGAAAAAAAGAAAATATATAAGCCTGAATGATGTGACAGTATTCAAAAATGTTGATTTTTGGACATGCATTTTAAGCATTTTAAGTGAGCAAAACATCAATTTTCTTGTAATTATATGTATATTATCTAATTTTAAACCATGTGTATAATTAATATAAGTATTTTGAATAAAATTAGAGAAGTAAACTATGAATATATGGTTAATAGTACATAAGTTCAGTTATTTTCGGATATCCATTCGGGTTCGGGTATTACCCGTTCGGGTTCGGATATCCAATCTCTCATAATTCAATACCCGTTCGGGTATTTTGCTACTTCGGTTCGGATTTCGGTTCGGGTTTTTCGGGTCGGGTTCGGATGCCATTTCGGATATCGGGTAAAGTGCCCACCCCTACTGGTCTCTTCTCAAAAGTGAAAACTTTCATATACTTACTGTCGCAGTCCATATTAAATTTTCAATTAGCTAGTTCACAACCCTAAGTCAAACATGTCATTACTAGGCTATGTCTTAGCACAACTTTCGAAACAAAGAATATATCATGAAGTTAAACATAAATATTTTTTGTAGAACATATATGGTTTAAAATTGATTATGTCTGATACTGTATAATCAGAAAAAATAGTTGTTAGTCACATCAAATATAAGCCACCACATGATCTTGCAGCTAAAGAATACTAATTAGGTGTTTTATGCATCATGTGAAAAAATAAAAAATTTAAATCTTAAAATTAAATCATATTTAAAAATAAAATAATTGTTTTAAATCTTAAATTTAAATCATATTTTAAAATAAAATAATTGTCTGTTTACTATTTATTATTAAACTCTAATTTTACTATATGTAAAATTAAGATAACATAAATAATTTATATTTATACATATTTTTAATAATAGATATGTAGATATATTTAAAATTACAATCTTGGTAAGATTTTTATCTATTTATTTTGATTGAATTATATTAAATAAAATTCTATATAATTAAGAGAAAACTTTGCTAGGTATATAATTATCAAATAAAACTAAGTAATATTTTTGAATTTGTAGATATTAAAAAGAAACTAATGATAATAGGATCAAAAAAAATTTAACTGCATAAATTTTGTAGATTTGTTTTAGTAATAAAAATTATTAAATTATAAAAATAGAACTAAATAATATTTTAAAAATTGTAAAAATATTATTATATTTCTATTTCTACTATTATATTTGTTTCGAATAAGCTATCATCTTCTTATGATGACCTATCGTTCTCATTTTGGTTTGTTATAGTTTATGTTTTTTTATCAACGAGTGGATAATTAACTCTTATTTTGTATTTAAAAAGTATAGATTTTTAAAAGATATAAGTTGTGTTTAAAATAGTCATATAATTTATGTAGTTGTCAGTATGATAATATTTTAAATATGTGTGGCCATGTAATATCTTTGATGTTGCTGACAATCATGTAGTCTACGGATAGACTTTCTCCCAGATATTCAAATGGATCGTAAGCATGAACCCATATCCGCGTAGCCACGTGTGGAGTTAATAATCTCGCACTAGAGAAGAGTTGAACCCTGGCCTGCACCATCAAGATACTCTTTTTCTAGTGGAGATCACTAGACCACCACAACATGATTATATAGTTTATGTTTTTTTTTATCAAAGAGTGGATAATTCCCCTCTTATATTTGTATTTAAAAAGTTTAATTTAAAAAAAAAATAAGTTGTGTTTAAAAAAGTCATATAATTCATGTAGTTATCAGTATGATAATGTTTTAAATATGTGTGGCCATGTAATATCTTTGATGTTGCTCAGAGCCGTACTCACTTGAGGGGAAATATTGCTTGGATAGCAGCTGAAAGTGTTCACACCGCTCTGATAACAGAACGGGTGTAACAATGACACATAAGTAGAGGGAAAATAACAAGGTGGGATAGAGTAATTCAATCGTTTAAAACTAATTTCCGATGATATATATCTATATATATATTTAGTAATCACACAGATAGAAAGAAAAAACAGAAAAATGTATAACTAAGAAAAGGACATAGGTTTGGGAAGGGATTAGAGATTATTTTCCCTTTAAAACGACATGCATAACATTTGTTTTCCTTTGGCTCTCTCTTTCTTGAGAAAGTTCCATAAGCCCCAGAGCCAAAAGCATCTATTGAATCTCAAACCCTAATTGGATTTTGTATGCACGACCAGATTGTTATGTTTTCTATTAATTTTGCAGCTATATGATGTGAATAAATCTTCAAACAATCTTTTTTTTTGGGTTAATTTTTGGTGTGAAACAAACAAGGCATCATAATGTTGTTCGGTCGTAGATCATCGAGCAAGTTACAGGTCTTGTTCTCATTTTCTTGATTGAGTTTATTTTAAAGTTCTCTTGATTGATTTTAGTTATTCATATCTACAAAACCTTTGCATGTTTTCAGGAAATCATTTAAATGGTTCATTTTTTTTTAAATGGTTCATAAAAAAAGTCTTGCTTTAATTATAGAGACCCTTAATTATATGACTTTGTTTCCAAAATGGCATACCAATATTCTCATAAATCCTTCCTCTTGTTCATGTTAGATCATCACACAATCTGCATATTTTTTTGTCACATGAAGGCTTTATCCTTGTTCATTTAATCTGTCTACATCTAATTTTTACTATAAAAAGTATCAAAGTTCTAGCCCTTCTTTCTCTGTTTTCTAAACAAAAAAAGTTCTAACATTTTTTCTTGAATCACATTATCAGCCAGTAAATGGCCACCAATCTTCGCCTAAAGCTAGCAAGATTAACAAGCAGGATAAGCCATTGTCATCACCTAATGCTTCGTCACCTTTGCCGATAAGGTCATCTAAGTCAATATTATCAAGACGTGCTTCTTCGAATCTGTCGCCAATAGGCATCTTCAAGAATGCTTCTATTAGAGAAGCAAAGAGCCCCAAGGCTAGCAGCTCGCCCAAATGGACATGCAACTTTATTCTTATGGTCGAGCTTCGCAGGAAGATCGTTACCTTTAGAGATATCATTGATCTTCCTCCTCTTGACGGTTCTCATTTGATGTGTGTAAACCACAAAGTTTGTTATCCTTCTTAATCAACGACCCTTCATATGTTATTTTGACTCACTTGTTTGTCTTGTTGGGTAGATGGTGATGTATACAATGAAAGATCTCCTTATTTCAGAACAGCTCACTTATTTCAGAAATAAGACGCACAAGTGTCGATAAGGTATTCAAAAACATGAGCTAGTATATATGTATTTCTCTGTTCTAGGTCTATATACCTTGAATTTTATTTAATGTTTGCTCCCAAGGTTCTTGACCATTTCTTCAGTGCTTTGAAATCCATGGGAGATTCATGGATCGATAACTCCGAATGGATAGCTAAATCTAAGTATTGGAGTAGCAGTGTGGGAAAGAACCAGTCGGATCGACTAGGTAGCATTTACCTTCACGCAAAAGTCATCTTACCATCTTGAATTGCAAACTCTTTTTTTTTAAATAGCCTTTCCTTTGCAGTGGAAAAGGTGTTAGCAATATTAGATGGACTGATCAAGATGTCGAAAGAGAGGTTTGATATGATGGAGATTGATGAAAAGGAAGAAGAGAAGAAATATTTGATTACTCCAAGGACTGCTAAAACATTGAGCAGTCGAGTTTTATCTCCATCTGAATCATTCTCCGATAGCAGAAGCTCGTTTTGTGGGTCACCAATCACACCAAGATCAGTTCTTCCAGACCCGATGATGGGTTCGCCGGGAAAGGATGGAGACTTTGCAAATTCTACATCACATCTTCTGTGGAATATGAGAGTCCAAGCACTTGAGAAACTTAGTCCTATCGATGTTAAGCGACTCGCTATTCACATTATGTCACAGAAAAGGCTCATGAACCAAATCAAAGCAACGTAGAAGATGAAATTAATGTTATTGAACAGGACAAGCAGAAGACCAGTGACGTAGAGAGCAATGGTGTGAATATGGAGAAAGAAGAAACTGTTGTTCTTGATGAGCAAGAAGATACAATCATGAAAGTCTCTCCACTTGATTCAACATCTGAATCCAAACTCAATGTTTCAGATAAATCTGATATTTGGCCGGAATCTTTGCTACCACCTCCTTCTCCTCCTATATCCATTACCAAAACTGCATCTTTAGAGTCTTTACCATCTCAACCACCCACACCACCACCTCCTCCTCCTCCGTCTGCACCACTGATAGCAAAGGCTGATGATGTGAGCATATCACCACTGCCACCTCCTCTGCCACTTCTCATCCCTTTACAAAGCTCTGTTCCACCACCATCACATCCTCCTCCAGTAACTGTGGTGGCCGTACAACCACCGCCTCCACCTACACCTCCAAGAACCCCAGTGGCACCACCAGCACCACCTCCCCCTCCTCCAAGGACTGCAGCGGCGCCATTACCACCACCTCCTCCACCAATGCAGAACAGAGCACCACCACCACCTCCAATGCCTACAACTAATAGAGAAAGTTGTGGGCCACTGCCTCCACCACCTCCTATGCCTCGAGCTAATGGAGCAGCACCGCCTCCGCCACCTACTATGGCAAAAGGAACAGCACCTCCTCTGCCACCGTCTCCTATGGAAAACGGACCAGCACCGCCTCCACCACCGCCTCGAATGGGTGTGTTGAGCGGAGCGGCTTGTCCACCGCCACCACCAGGAGCAGCAAGAAGCTTGCGTCCCAAGAAAGCAGCTACAAAACTAAAAAGGTCAACCCAATTAGGGAACCTTTACAGAATCCTTAAAGGGAAAGTAGAAGGTGGTGATCCTGAGGCGAGGACAGGAGGCAGAAGCGGAAGAAAAGCCGCCGGAGCCGCAAGCGCTCCCACCGGTGGAAAGCAAGGAATGGCTGATGCTCTTGCTGAGATCACAAAAAAGTCTGCATATTTCCAGCAAATACAAGAAGATATTGCTAAACACATGAAATCAATCAATGAGTTGAAGACTGAGATCACTAAGTTTCAGACTAAAGATATGACTGAGCTTCTTAGCTTCCACCGACTTGTTGAATCAGTTCTTGAAAAACTAACAGATGAGACACAAGTAAGAAAACTCTAAAACTTCTTCATCTTATTATTATCATTTATTCGTCCTCTGTTTTTGTGATTCTTGATTGCAAAAATATGTTTAAAACTTTTAGGTTCTTGCGCGATGCGAAGGGTTTCCACAGAAGAAAGTCGAAGCAATAAGAATGGCTGCTGCATTGTACTTGAATCTGCACGGAATGATCACCGAGCTACATAACTGGAAGATAGAACCTCCTTTGCATCAACTTCTTGATAAAGTCGAACGTTGCTTCACAACGGTAATTATCTTATTCTATTGCTTACTCAGATCCTTTTTTCAGACCATTCCAACAATACTTTGTCACTATAAAATGATTAATGTAATAGATCAAAGGAGATATCGACACCCTGGATCGAACCAAAGATGAAGAAGCTAAGAAATTCCAGAGCCACAGCATCCACTTTGACTTCAATATACTTGTTCAGATAAAGGAGACAATGGTTGATATCTCATCGAGTTGCATGGAACTCGCATTGAAGGTAATTAACACCTATAAATATTAAACCACTTTCTTTGTAAACCTTTTTAACCAAAATGCATATTGGGTCGAACTCAAATTAACAGGAAAAGAGAGATGCAAAGCTTGTGTCGCCTGGTGCAAATCCTAGCATGAAGAAGACAGTAGGATCTGCTAAAATGCTATGGAGGGCATTTCAGTTTGCATTCAAAGTTTACACATTTGCTGGAGGACACGATGATCGAGCCGATTCTTTAACCAGAGAGTTGGCTCATGAGATCCAAACTGATCCTCATGAACCCATGATGATTCCATCGTTCAGATCATCACACGTTCCAAAATACTATTCCTTTTTGCCCTTTTCAACACCTTGAAAATGTTCCAAAATGTTCAAAATGGAACGATAAAAAATAGTATATGTATATATAGATTTAACTTATTGTTTTGACTTTTGAGTTTGTAGTTTTGAATCCCTCTAAAAAGACTAGGTTTTAGAGATTTCATGGGAGCTGGGAACTGGAGAACCTTTGTTGAGTGAAAGACTGCAAAAACATTGAATCAATCAGTAAAGGAAGACCTTTTTAATTGCCACAATATATAATATGATTTTGTTGTTATAAACTGTTTCTTTCTTTAAAGGTACCGGTCTAGATGGTGCGACAACACTTTTTTTTAATTAATCTGAAGATATCTAAACATATAGAAATATCAGACTAATTCTCAAGAGTAGATGCAATCTATGAATGTACACTTTTTTAGATATTCAAATGAGGTTTAAATCATGGCTCCATATTCACATAGTCACGTATGTTTAGTGTTGTGTGATTATTTTAAACTTGGATCATTTAGCTTCCTAACATCCACCTAATTCTAAACAACAAATGTGTAGATAATTAATGATATCAGTCTTAACATTGCATCCAAAAAAATGACATCAACGAAATTTAACACAAATTGATGATAAAAAAATGTTTATAAAAACCACAGACTGAAAAGGTTAATCCATTTTTTTGAAAATTTTAATGAATTCTTTGGGATATTTATCCATCTGATTTTAACACCTAGAATTTGAATCTATACCTTTTATATTTATACCTATCCTTTTGTATGTTGATTTTGTATCATTTACTTATATCAATAAACTTGTAGTCATTTAATATTTTCTTCAATTTGATATATATATATATATAGCAAAAACATATCTAAAATTCTACACGGTTTACAATATGTCTCAATTTTTCACAAACGTTATCTAAACTTTCACATTTTACTACTCTTCATTTGCAGGCTATTCATGACTTGTATTCCCCAGCTTTTATTTTATATACCAATTTTTTTTCCTTTCAAAGAAAGAAAAAGAAACGTAAATAGAGCAAGATCCAAACAAACGGCGATAGTGTGGTCTAACCACTCTTTGAAAATCAATAAGAATGTAATCCAATAAATCGTCATATATACATGCATATGTAGTCCTGTTCTTCTTCCCTATTTAGCTCTGCAAAATTCTTGTGTTCAACTCTCTATATCTCTCTTCAAAAATGAAGCTCTCTTTTCGTTTGATCTCAGCAGTTCCGCTTTTGTTCATGCTCCTTGTCGCCACAGGTTCAGAATTCATATCACCATAATATTTCTAAATAGAAGTCTCATGTCAGTATGTAATCATCTATCTAATATATGATTTTACCGAGTAATCTATGACCCATATCTTAATATTCTTCAGTGTTTGGCAATATTTATGTATAATCTTGTGTATGATTACTTTGTGTTATACCTTCAGGGATGGGTCCGGTCACGGCCAAGGCACGCATGTGTGAAACGAGTAGCCAGTTGTTCAATGGACCGTGTCTGAGCACAACCAATTGCGCCAATATTTGTCAGAATGAAGGTTTTCCAGATGGTGACTGCCAGGGATTCCGCCTTCGCTGCATCTGCAACAGACCATGTTGATGAAAGACAAGTTACAAAACGTAAAGATAGACCATGTTGAACCATGATCATTTTATGTTTTTTCTTTTTTCTATTTTACCCTTAGTCTTTCAATTGACTTAAGGAGATATAAATCTCGAATGCCCTTTAGTTTGTGTATTTATATTTTCTTGTGAGGTTAAATTATAATAATACAATTTAGTAAGTTGTAATAAGTTTTATAAACTATGACTTATTGACTTGTGCATCTTTCTTCCCTAGGAGATGTATTCAGTCTATAAGTTGAAGTGATTTGCTTTTTTTTTTTGTAAGTTTTTGGATTATTTTGGATCAATTCAGAATTAACTATGATTTTAGGTAAATCACTTTAAAATCTCATCTAACACTACGAAATTTAATTTTTAATAGAAAAACTCAAGCAAACACTTTAACGATAGATGAAGCAACATTAACAAACCCCCACTACGATTCATGGAGAAGACAAGATCAACTCTTATACAGTGCTCTCATAGGAGCGATATCGATGACGTCAACCATTGGTGTCTAGCGCCACTACTAATCACGAGAAAAAGCATGGTGACATATGCACTATTGAAGACAAAAGGCCATTGCTAAGTTAGTCAATAAATAAGCATTAAGCTTGAAAAAATAGTGATATAATTATGTTATATTGAAAAACGGAGAACGTGAGAAAGGCTAATTAACCTAAAAGCCACACTATTGTGTATAATGAAACCCTACGATATGTCTCCACCTTCATTAAAGAGAACCAAAAAAAAAGATCTTCCTTAACCGCCTTCAAAGCCGGCGTCGAGCCACCACAGGAAGATAGCATAGGATCGTCATCTTTATGGCTAACATCGTTGCCTGACGAAATCATTTTCAACTGCTTAATCCGTGTCCCAAGATGCTACTACCAAAACCTAAGTAGTGTCTCCAAAACCCTAAGGTCTCTAGTCCACTCGCCCGAGCTCCACCGTTTGCGATCCTTCCTCTCTAATAAACCCAAGGACTCAGTCTATATCCTCTTTCACGTTGACAAAACTCTCGTTTACCTTTGGTTCACTCTCCGTGAGATTGAGAAGACGATACCTAAGATTGAATATCGACTAGTTCCATATCAGAGTCCGATCCGTTCTAAGTATATGTACCGATCTTATACCATCCAAGTGGGACCAGAAATATTCTTCAAAGGTGGATATATAAGACCTTCGACGAAACTTGGATTCTTGATACTCGATCTGGAGATTTAACAAAGGGACCAAACATGAACGTGGCTCGCACGTGTGAAGCCGTCGTGGAGAACATCGACGGGAAGGTATATATTATGGGAGGATGCGACGATGATATCCAAATGGAGGTCTTTGATCCGTATTCGCGGGAGTGGACAGTCGCGGAGAGTCCGAAAAAGAAACTGTAGTCAATGAGGCGGTTACGTGCGTCAGTAAATGGGAAAGTTTATATGGTGAAAGGTGAGAAGATCGTTGTATACGATCCTAGAAAAGGCCAGAGATTTAAGAAGGTGAAGATGCCGAGTGGTAGACATGGTGGTGGATTGTTTTATATGTGTGCTGTTGCAGATGTGCTTTATTGTTATTACTAGGGGCGCGCGTGCGGGGTTGTTGACAGTTAGACGTAGTGTAAAAAATTGAAAAAAGATTATATGAAGTGTTTGGATTGATTGTTTTGTTTAGATGAACACTGTTAACAACTGAGAATAAGAGCAGATTTGTAATACGGAAGACATAATGGGTTCTGGACAAAATTAATTGTATGATGAATGTTGTGTTGGGCTTTAATGGGTTTGAGTTTTAATTTATTAAAATCAAAATCCATTGAATTTTTGAACATTGGTCGGGTTCGGTTGGTGTACGTCGACGAAGAAATAGAAAAGCTTTTTTTTTTTTTGTAAAAGGGATAGAAAAGCTTTCTTTTGTTCAGCTTTAAGAACTTTGGATGAATGAGTGATTTGTAGTTCGATTTATATTTTAATTATTTAATATTGCAAATCATACCGATGGATTGTATGTTTCGAGGTGGAGTTAATTTTGGTAATTTTTTATTCATTCAAAATCTTAATCATGATACTTATAATTGAAGCTTATATATGTTAATATATCCACCCTTCGACAATAATATAACTTTGAGATTTAGATTAATAATTAGATTTAATTTTTCTTTTTTGGTGACTTTCGTATAGATAGTTATCGATTAATTATGCTATTACAATGATGAGAATACTATAAATACGATTTTACAGCTGATAATTCTATCACCCTGTGAGAATACCCGCCTGACTGCACCACTCTGAGTCATCCTATGAGATCCATGTTCGATGGTACGTCTTGCACCAAACTGAAGATCTCATGTAACTGGTTTCTCCATAATCTGCATAATTTGGTATTTTCTGGGATTTGAACCCCAGATCTCCGGGTGTAGAAACAATTGAACCCTTAGTCAAACCACTGGACCAAGGGGGCTTCCACGACTTTCGTATAGGTAAGCTAGTAATTTTGGCTTACTGAAACACACATATCAAACAGTATAAACTATTTGTATAAACCATATCTAAAAGGATGAAAATTCCATAGACGATAAAACGTTCTTTGATAACTCTATGAAGGTAAAAGCATGAATTGGCGTTTGAAACATTGGAGGTATACCCTCATCTATGACTTCACTACTCTAAAATACTTGTGCAAATAACTGGAAAGGAAGATGATATACCATAGTTGGTGAGAAAGAGTCATATCCTCAAGGTACATTGTCTTTGACATGAAATCAATCCCAGTAGTTGCCTGCAAAACGAAGACCTGTCAACGAATTTTAAAGAGGTCTATTAACCAAATCCATTGGTTATGCCAATTTTTTCTTAAGAATATGTTGAAAAATAAGTCGAAAAATAAGTGGCGACAAATGGTGGACTCCATTTCTCTATACAGTTCTTTGTTGCTAATAATGTAAGGTATGTAAGAAAATGAACACTAAGTAGGTCTGGACGCGGATCGGATATCCGGATTTTTGAAGGTATTTGTGGTTTGCTTCGAATGTTACGGATATCTAATTTTCCGATTTGCTTTGCTTCGGAAAAACGGATATTCGGAAAAATGGATATCCGGAAAATAAATAGATATTTGCAGATATTTGCGGATACTTACGGATATCTCATTTGTTTTGATTAATACAAATAATATTAAAAATTCAATACAAATTTGTTTTGTAAAATATTTTTTTGCTTAAAAGATATAGTGAATCTACATATTTTGTAAATTTTTAAACTTAATTAATAATTATAATAATACAAAACTTAAAAAAAATATTATAATTGTCATAAATGTTTTCTCTTCTTTTATATAATACTTTTATATAAATAATAATGTGAATAGAATCTCTCAAATCATATGTTAAGAATAATAATTATATAATTTTATATATCTAAAATTTTAAATATAATCAAAATATACATGTATTTATATATTGACGGATCGGATCGGATATTCGCTTCCCAAAATTTTATTATTTGTGATTTGCTTCAATTTTAACGGATATTGAGTTTTAATATTTGCTTTGCTTCGAAAGCTTACGGATATTCGGAATTTTCGGATTGAATATTAACGGATAATAAATCAAATCAAATTTAACGGATAAAATGCCCAGCCTTAACACTAAGGGGTAGGGGAAGTCAACTAACATGTGTAGAAATTAGAAAGGGTGGCCCGTGGCCATGAAAGCACTGAAACGAAGAAACAGTAATAATTTATAGAAAAAGGTTTATAATTATCGTCAAAAATACAAATGCAACAAATATAGGTCATCATCACCTATCACCACTAGCCGACAAAAAGGGGTACCATTCAACTCGGGTTCAATTAGCGTTTTTTTATCACCAAGATTCGATTAGCTTTAGGCAAAATATGTAGGATATGTGTCATCTGACCCGTAAAGAAAAATCTATTCTTTTAGATATAGACCAAGACAATTAAAATTTTAAAACCAAGACAATTAAAATTTAAAACCAAGATATAAACTCAAATTGGAAGAAGATATATAAACTCAAATTGGATTCACATCAGTGTTTCGTCCGTGCATGTGAGCTTCATCTTATCTATATATTTATTATTATATTTATTATTAATTCTAAATTCATCATAATAAATTATTTTTATACTTTCAAAAAGTTAAAATTGAACATCGATTTATAGTTTCATCAAATATATATAAATTTGTTATTGAGTTAGAAAAATCGAAAGCAGTCAGCGTAATATAAATATTTATAAAATTCTTGTACTTAACTAGTATTTATGGATCCTTCTATTTTGAATTTTAAAATTTTATAATTGAAAATAATATTTTCACATAATAATACAATATATAAATTATTTTATCTATATTATTTATGAATTATTATAAGTCTTTCTTTTATTTAGTTGAATTTGTTACAAACTAAATATCATCATGTTGTTATCAAATCTTCAGTGTGTTGGTCTGTTGGGATTATGCTAGTTTCATTAAAAGTAGATAAGATGAGACTACAAATATTATATAATGCCTTGTATTAATATGTTTAGGTGGATTATTTTTTTGTAACATCCGGTTTATGGTATATAAAATTTTTTTAATAGAATTGATTTTACTATCTATGTCATTAAACTGCATTAACACTTCTAGTCACACATCTTAAGAAATTCTAGATTCGTGCTTTAGTTGGAGTAGTGGAAAGATAAGGAATCTATCTGCGAGTGAGACCAAAGAGAAAATCACGTGGTGATTTTAATGTCAGTAAACAATACTTTCGAGTCTTCGAAAAATTAACACACCGTTTGTCACACAAAATTGAGATCACACGCCGAGTGAACATGCGTGGAAGGTCCATTAGTCATGGGCGGCCATGGTATTATAATTGGTATCAAACAATTGATAACAACACATAAGTCGGATAGAAATCCTACGACACACAAGAACTCGAAAAGAAGACTTCCGATAACACCTTAAAGCACGATCCCTAGTTTTTCGATGGCGCATTTGAGCAAGAATCCTATACCACTCCCAATATGGTAGATCAGAGAGACTAACCGGAAGAGGAGGTGACTTACCTTCCCCATGCACTGTCACCTCTGGAGAGCTTAAAGCCTAGCAAGGGAGATCTAGATCATGATCTTAGCCTGAGGAAAATTGCTATACTCCAAGAGCTCCTCCCTAAGAGCCGACTTATCACCCTCCAGAAAGGACACCAACTTGCCGCCACTCCAAAATAACACCATCATCAGAACTCAAAATGGTTGGTCTAAAAACTCACAAGAGGAGACCTTGAATAAGTGAGCAGATCAAAGCAACATAAGTGCATGAATGAAGGAAGCAGACAGAAAACAAAGAGAAAAATTAAAGCTTTTCACACTGTACATTTAAATGTGATAGACTTCGTCGGATTTTCATGGATACCATCATGATGTTGTTTGAATCTTCCTTACTGCAAAACCATCTGTGTAATGTGAAAATATATTTTTCTTTTCATGCTCCATTCACAAAGCAACATGTGATGTCTTTAAGATTTTGATGACTTAGGGCCTGACTGGTGTAACCGCAGCGGTTGCGGTTGCGGTTGCGGGAGTTTGCAGGTGCGGGTGGTTGCAGTTTGAAGCGTTTTCTAGAGATTTGTACGATTGGTACAGCTGTTAGAAATTGTTGCGTTTGCGGGACTCTTATGACTGGTAAACTACCAAACGCAACATGTGTTAAATAATAATTTAACAATATTTACATTTTATGTAATTATAAAATATTAAAAATCCTAATAATATGATAAATATAAAATTTATATTGATAAAATCATATTATTCAATTTTAAAAATTTATAGAAAATATTTTAGTTTTGAATTTTTATAATATAAATTGAAAATATAATATGAATACATTTTACAATTTCTATTATTTCAATTGAAAAATTTTATTGGATATTTTTAGTATTATTTTTATTTATTCTGTTTTTAAAGAAAAAAAATTTACCCTCCCGCAACCGCCCGCAACCGCAAACGCTAGCTGGAACCAGCTTTTGATTTTAAGAGGTTCGAAGCGGTTTGAAGCGATTTGTAGCGTTTTCTGTGATTGTTTCAAAACGCCAACAACCGCTATGAACCGCAAAAGCTGCGTTTGCGGGTGGTAGCGGGAAAAGCAGTCAGCCCCTTAAAAGGTGTACAATATCCTCATGTGTTGTGTTTAAATCCTTTAACTGTGCTTCAACCAACAAAATTCCTTCGACCTTGGCGATGTGTAAAATCTCTTATGAATTTTCATTTTTGTTTTCATAAACCTTCTTGTTTCTGCTCTTTCAAATATACCATAATATTAGTGAAAATTTCAAATATATAATTTATTTACAACAAATTAGCACATTTATAATATTTTTAGTTATTTTTGCTGGTTTCAGTGGATAGTTCGGTATTAGGTTCGGATAATAGTAATTTGAAATCCAACAAAGTCAGATATAATGAAATCCAGGATATCTAATCAATCGTCTTAATATTGATTGGATTACCCAAAAAGGAAAAACTAGAGATTCGTAATTATGCACTAGTCAAATGTACTTGTGTGTGAATATGTCTTTTATGTAAGATAATAGCTTGCTGAGTAAGAGACAACCACATGTCATAACACCGCATAAACAAAAGAAACAAATAGAGAGAGAGAGAGAGAGAGAGAGAGAGAGAGAGAGAGAAGAATTACTTACAGAAAGAAAATATGAATCTGGCTCCGATCTTCTTGGCTTGTTGTGTTTTATCCTCTGTTCTCCCAAGCAACCTTTCACAAGGTAATTATCATACTGAGAATTTCAGTTTGCTCATAGAACTATAGTGTTATCAAATCGCCTTGGTTCCACTCTCTTTTTCTTGTTGTTAATGAATTAGGTGAAGAATTAAGATTGAGCACTGCACAAAGAAAGCCGTGGTGCCCATCGAGAAAACAAGTGTTCAATGGTTCATGCTCAGCGGATGGAGGACAACAGTGTTTAAATGACTTATTAAGTACATGGGATCAAAGTGTAAGGCTCAGCCCAATCTACTGCAATTGCAATCCTAAACCTAAAAACAAGCGTCTCTGCAATTGTCCTAATATGATTTGTCCATAGTAAACATGATTCGCTAACTTTACTTAGGCAGTGGTTATTTTGTTAAATGGCGTATAAGTAGGTATCGGTGTCCGGGTACTTGTTTGGGTTAGGCTTAAGTTTTTTTGGGTTCAGCTTCATAAACTCCGTTTGGATATTATTTCAGTATGAGTTGTTCAGAAATTTTTACATGTCGTATGAAAATAAACATATAATGAACATCTGATGTACTTATTTAAGTTTTAAACTAGATCTTGACCCGTGCGACCGCACGGATATTAATTTTCAGTTTTAGGTTTTATTTATTTATACTAAAGAGTATATTTGTAATATTTGATCGTTTTATATTGACTAAGGTAGGGGTGGATATTTGGGTATCCACTCGAATTCGGTTAAAATTTATTCGGATTTGAGTTTTTTTGAGTTTAAAGATTCTAACTCTATTCGAGTATTTATAACCTTTGGTTCCGGTTTGATTCAGATCTTTGCGGATTTGATAACCCGTTTAAACTATTTTTAAATTTTCAAAATTTATATATCTTTAAATTTCTCTAAATCTAAAGCCAAAGTACCTAAGTTAAAAATTAAAAATAGGTTTAACTTGAATATTTGGATGAAGAATAAATATATATTTTAAGTATTTTTGATGTTTTGATTATTGTCTATCTACTTTAAATGTTAACTTTTGATTATTTTTTATATTTCAAATATTTTAAACAACTTAAAATAACTTATATCTTAGAGATTAATTCGAAAAATAGCTAACATATTGAAGTATATAAATATGATTTAAATATATTCGAATATCCAAAATATTTCGTTCGGATAAGGTTTGGTTATGGTTCTCTAGATACCAAGTTTGGATATTATCTAGTTTCGGTTCAAATTTGCTAATACTTTTTTCGTTCAGATTTTTAAATGAAAAATTGATATTATAATTTCCAGAATTGTTTGTCTAATAAAAACATATATTTTTTTTTTGAATTTGACATTGATTTAATGGAGAAGTTAATGAAGTGTATTAAATTCAAATTTAATTTTGGAAATCACATTAATCTAAGTGGAAAAGACAAAACATTAAAATAGGAAGTATCATTTAGTTGTGTATTTAATTTAAATATAATTTTAGAAAACACATTAATCTAAGTGGAAAAGACATCATTAAAATATGAAGTATTATTTAATGTCAGTGGCATACCATTGTAATTAAAAGTGAAAACTAAGGGGTATTTTATATGGGTACTTCTCTTTTAATAATATAGATATCTTATCAAATATATATATATACTAGAAGATGGTCCGCACCTTGTGCGGATTAATATACATCCAATTAATTTTAATTGTAACATAATTTTTGTAAAATTTATATATATGCATGATACTGTAGAGTATTATCATTATATTAACTTATGTAATTTGGAATCAGACACTTTAACAATATATTTTAAGGTATTTAGATGAACAGATCACTCTCCTCTAAGAATCAGTCTTCTTATATACGAAACCAACATCCTTATAATACTACTAGGCCGACCTTGATGCCATACCATAGTGTTTAGGGGTCAACGTGGGAAATCAACACGTTGTGGAAACGGAATATGTGATTTTCCTAAGAATATTTAGAATAAATAATACTATAGTTGAATTTAAAGAAATAAATGATATCCAATATATCCAAATAATAACCAAATCGACTGTAAAAAAATAAAAACGACTAGATATAACATATTTAAAATAATATGTTTAATTAAATTAATATAATATTATTAATATAAATTATGCACACAAATTATAAAACTTAAAATTACAAATCCACAGAAATCAATTATTATAATATATTTATTTTATAAATATTTATATCCGTGCATGAGCACGAAAAAATTACGTAGACTGTGTTTTTGCTAGGCGATTATCACGTGCTCGTGCACAAATATAAACATTTATGAAATTATTAAATTATAAGAATTATTAGATATGCATGATAAATTAAAAAAATCAAAGTATAATTATGTTACCATCTTAATTAGATATGTACTTTCTAAATATAATATGTCATATTTATTGAAATATTTATTTTTTTATATTGAGTTAGTTTTATTCTTTTAAACTAAGCAATGATTTTTTAAAATTATGTTAAAGTAGAATCATTGTTTCTTAACTTCGAGTAGTTCAGTTCATCTTCTCTCTTTTTTTTTTTATCAATTTTCAGTTCATCCTCTTATTTGCATATATATATTGTAACTTTTTTATATATGATATATGTAGTTTCAGAGAAAATAGGAAAAGTATATCAAATCAAAGTTGTATTAAAACACATAATTTGAAATAAAATTCATGCACATTTATGAATATATAATTAAATCATGACAATTGGTTGATTTGATACTTCATATTTTAATTAGTTTGGTAATTTATATTTGGTCTATTAGGTTTTTTTAAAAATAAATAAAAATATTTTATTAAAATTAGACTAAAATAAGAATAACCTTGTTAGTTATATTTTTCTTAGATTAAATAATATATTTTGTAAGATTGTGTATAATTTGATATATGTTGTTTTTGATAAAATAAAAAAACTGAAGTGTTGAGAAATTCATAAGATAATTACACCAAAAACTTATAATCTTTCTCTCCATCAATTTTCTTATATTCAGTTCAGATCAAGCAATATTAATAAGTTTAATTTTCATTCTAACATTGTTTGAATTGTTTATTCAGTTTTCAGTTAATATTTATAAAATAAAAATAAAAATGATAGCTTATGATAAATTTTTGTTACAAAAAATTATAATCATTTAGTCAAACCATCCTCGTAAAAATAATATTTTATCTTTTTATTAGCCTCACATTTTTAAATATTTATTTTGTTTTAAAGTAGTCACACATATATTTCTTTTGGTGAAAATGGTATTAAATAATCAGTTTATGTTTTTTAAAATTGTTTTAATCATTTGATTAAAATATAATTATATTAAAATTATTATTTAACAACAATATCTAAATTATTATTATTTTTTTAATTTATTTTTTTAAAGTATACATTAAAGTTTTTATATATTTACTTTTTGTTTATGTTAATAAAAATAAAAAAAAAATAAATTTTTTGTTTATATATAGAATCTATATATATATATATATATATATATATATATATATACCGTTTATTATTTATGTTCTTTGTTAAAAACGAAATTTAAGTTAAAAACTCATTAAATTTTTAATAAAAAAAGGAAATAACAATAATATTTTTTATTCTAAATATATTAAAATTTGATCAATTTTCTTATTTGCATTTAGGTCGTTAATGTCTTAGATATGTAAACATGTTTTGCACACTTGTTGTCTTTATAAATGCGAAGGAGTGAGTGACAACTCATGAGTTGTTCCTTCGCCTTTGTGCGTGAGCTCTTCATAGTATGCCGCATCTTTCTCCTCTTCCATAACCTAAAATGCATCCTTTCCTTCTCTCTTTCGATCATGTCCTCGACTGTGTTCTTTTTTTTTCCCTTTCCCCTATTTGTTTGTTATTTTTTATAGTTTTCCCCTCTTTTTTATTTTTTTTCTATTTATTTGTTTTTATTTGTATATCTAATATATAGATATATATGAAAAGTTTTGATCATTTTCTCCCCGAGAGCCTCTTTTGTGCCAAAAACTTGAAAAGAGTCTATTTTGAAAAATTGCACTACTTTTAATTATCCTCTCTTTTTCTTTTACATCTAAATATTGGTTAATATATGCGCGTTCATTATATATATACTGGTGATTTTCCCGTGCTCATGCACGTGTATAAATATTTATAAAGTAAATATACTATAATTATTTACTTTTAATTTTATATTAATTTATAATTTGTAAGCATAATATATATTAATAATGCTATATTACTTTAATTAGACAAACAATTTTAGATATGTTTTATCTTGTTGTTTTTGTTTTTTTACAGTCGATTTAGTTATCGTTTGGATATATTGGTTTGCATCTATTTCTTTGAATTCAGTAATATTATCTTATATTCTAAATATATTAAAATTTTGATTAATTTTATTATTTTCATTTAGGTTGTTTGATTGTCTTAGATATGTATATATATTTAGGAAGACTATTTGTAGTTTAAGATATATTGTGTTTAGAATGAAATAAAAATAAACTAAAGTGTCGGATTCCAAATTACATAAATAAATATAACAATAATATTACAAAGTCTCATGGATATATCTAAATTTTACAAAAGAACTAAACTGTAACAGTTGGTTAATGTTTTATCTTCATTTGGTAATATGTTTTGAGTCATCCTATAATTTATATTTATAAAATAAATTATTACTATAAAAATTAAATGCTCTTATTGTAGCTAAATCTATGCTATTCTTTCAAACTCAGACTGAAGTATCATTATTTTTATTATAATTAAGTCAAATCAAATTATTTGTATTTATCATTTAATGTGCATGTATTTTCATATATTTATCAAATTATATGTTGACTTTTTAAAAAATATTTGAAAATAAAACAGTGGTCAATAGGAAGTTACATACATAAGTAGCTGTTACATTTTTCGAAGCTCATTAACACATATCGGTATTTACAATAATTAAAATATATTTTAAATTCTAAATAAATTTATGCCTTAGATTTATAGAATGGTAAACTGAAATTTATTATAAATAATCTTAAGAGTCTGAATTCAAATTCGCTTTGTTATTTTGATTATGGTTATATCAAGTTCCATAAACATAAAAACATAAAAATATTAAAAATATAATATTAAGAAAATATATAATTTAAGTAATGATAAAGCATATAGTTATGTTATTTGAAATATTTTGTAATTATTTGATCAAAGGATGTTTACTGTTAAGAAACTTTTTAGTTCTCTTAAAAAACAGTAAAAATTGTTATTGTATTTGAGAAATTATATTATAGAAGTAAAATATGATTTATAGATAAATATTTTGCTGTAATTGAAAGATATTGTAGTCAAATATATATATGAAAAAATAAAACATTTCAATAATACTAACTATAAACTATTTTTAGTCAGTTTAATATATATTAGTTTATGTTACTTAATTATGTAATCTTCTAGGAAAATATATGGATATATAAAAATATTTCTATTACTTTGAAAATATGTATTTTTCAAAATTATGTTTTAAAATAAAAATACTTCTTTTTCTAATATCAAGACTATCTGTGTGAAATGTTATTTTTATGAAATCACATTTTATACAAATATATATTTTTATCTAAGAAAATATAGATATGAAGAAAGTATTTTATTACTTCAAAAGTATATTTTATGTTATTTAAAACTTTTTAAATGGAACATTACTATTTTATGAACTTTTTTTTTAATGAAATCATATTCTATAGACATATATGTTCTTTTTAAAACTTTCTTTTAAGCTTTATAAATGTTTTCTTTTTTTTATTATATATCTTATTTGGAAACATTTTAAAAGGAAACTAAATAAAAAACCAATAATAATATTTTAAATATATAATTCATTAAGAGTATCAATGTAATCAACCATCATGAAAATTAACTTGATTGTGGCAAATAGTAAATTGACTTCTCAGATAATATTATTCGAGAAAGGAAGAAATACATTACATCACATTTTTGAAATCCAAACACAAAGAACTTCCGTGGAAAAAGGAGTTGAATAAAAGAACATAATAAACAGAAAACGTTTTAGAACTTCAATCATCCAGTCCAAAGTTAGTTAACAAAGGCGCATTTCCTCCTGACCTCACCTTGCTTCCCGGTAAGAATCTCGACGAAACCAAGTTTGACCATTGATTCTGAGAAATCTCTGTTGAAGGAAGCCCCACGGGTCAAGACCTGCGCCTGAATGTAGAGGTTGGTGTCAAGGTCATCGAGAAGTGTTGCATCAGATGTGAACAAACCCTTCTTCTGAGCCACAATGTTGAAGTAGTGAGAGTCAAATTTCTTGGCACTGCCTGGGTCCATATCCACAGGGGTCTTGAAATCAGTTGGCTTGCATCTTTTCTTCAACGCCCTAACGTAGCTAGGGTTCATCGCTGGGTCAAAGTCGCCTCTGCCCGTGAAGTTATGGATACGGTTGTTGATGATAGCGCAAGAAGACACACCTATGGTGTGAGCCCCTGTTCAATCAATCATTTGATAGTCAGCTGGCGTGATACTTAAATTAAGATTTTTTTGGGTCAAAACATGTTTTAAATTAAATTCTAAGAGGGAAAATCTCCGAAATTACACATTTTAAATTTTATTTTAAAATAGCACTGAATAATAAAAATTCTCAAAATATCATTTTATACTAACTCTTAAATCTTAATCTCATTTCTACTTTCTAAATACTATAAACTCTCATCGCTAAACACAAACCCGATAATAAAATATATTTTTAAAAATTTTAATTGGTGCTATTTTATATATAGTTTTCTCTGTGTAATTTTTGAATAAAAGGTGTTATAATACTATTTTAGGGTATTTTCTTTAGATGATTTGTATATAAATACCTGAGAGGACGACTAGGTCTTTAGTGTTAAGACCCTTGTCGAGGAAGTTTTTCTTCAGTGTCTTTACATCGGAAAATGGAGATGGTAAATTAACTTCGGAAAGCTTCGAGATGCGTCCGTCCCTCCGCCCCAATGGAACAGGCCACCATGGTCCTCCGATCTAAAAAGAAAAAGAAACCAATCAATGAGAAAAATAAGTTTAATACGAACACTAATGTTAACTGGTTTTGGAATGATAAATCATTAGAATGCAACATGTTACGTACCACTGCAACAGCGTCTCTAGCGACCAAGGCAAGAACATCAGCGCAAGAGACAGCACCACGACAACCCTTAATCCTGTCGAGAGCTGACTTGGCGGCATCAACCACTTCGTAGCCTCTCACTGACAAGTTGGGCACAGCGTCTCTTTCCGCATCTTTGAAAGGTGATTTCAGAAGAATGGAACCGTCACATCCCTAATGTGTACATGAATAATATCCACAAGTTAATTTATGAAGGTGCAAACTATACTATATAAAGGACTCACGTAAAACATAAAGAAAAATATTAACTTACTCTGACAAAACAGTCGTGAAAATGCATCCTCAGAAGGGCAGCAGCAAGAGTTGGCCTGCGAGAGACGTATTGAAATGTGACACGGCGGACAATGGTTTCCACTTGTGGACACGTGGAGCGGTAGTAGTCAAGGTCAAGATCACCCTGCATTTTTGGGTTCCTTTGTCCATTTTGTTTCCTAAGTGGGTTCCCATATGGATTTGCAAGGGAAACTCCAACAATGCCAAGAAGAACCACAAGGACAAGTAAGTTCTTCAGCGCCATTGTTGTCTCTCTTCTTTGTTTGAGTATTAAAGCTAAGTTTAGGGATGAAGAGAAACGAGAAAGCCTCAGGCTCTTTTTATAGGAGGGCGTTTTGAAAAGTTCCGTTGCTAAATGTCAACACATGAATTAGATAATACCCATTTGCAAATATTAATCATATCTGTTTCTTTATAGAATCTCCGAAGAACATTGCATGCCTCCACGATCATCCTGATTTTGTTTGATGCTTGAATAATTCAACTCTCAAGAATATATAAAACTCAAAATTTTGAAATGATTATTAACTTTTCTGCCTTAATTCTCTTTTGCTCTACGGAAAGTCTACGGAAAGCAAACTCTGTTTTTCATTCGAAGTAAAATAATAGTATTCTAAAACCAATGCTTTGTTGTTATTTGTTAACCTCAAAGTGATTATTATCTAATTGCAATTGTATGAAAACAAACATAAAAATAACAAAATACATCTAGGTGATTGCCCGTACTCATGCACGGATATAAATATTTATAAACTCAGCCCCAGTCAGATCCAAGTCAGATCCAATTGCACTCCTAAACCTACCAACATGCGTATCTGCAGTTGTCCTGATATTATTTGCCCTTAAAACATCTATTTATAAACGAAAACTGTTGCTCTAATTTCTTCCCTATCAAACAATATTACTGTAATGATGTTACAATTTCCAATGAGAACCCAAATACAATATGCTCACATCTCAAAACATATTTGTAAAAAGGTTTGTTTTGGGTACCAATGTGCAGTTTCCTTGTGCAACTTTTTTCTTCTACTCAAGAACTTGGGTTGGTTGATGGAGGATGTTGCCGGGATAGATAAGGGACTTCAGCTACTATCCCATAAATGTCTTCTCCTATAGTCACTGTGTTTCCAATTGAGGCTGCTTGCTTCTTGATGTACCCTAACCCGAAATGGCTAGATCCGTTTCTTCCCTTAGTGTAGCTAGTTAGCTTCCCGACCTGAACATAATGTCAAGAAATAATAAAACAAAACGTAGATGCTATTCTTTGTTTTGGAGTAACTAAGATATGAACACAATGGTTCAATACCTTTTTCCCGTCGAACGTGATGGTGCTGCCTGGTTCTGCTTGTGCAGAGAGTTCAAGTCCACACAACCTTTGTTTGATTCCATCATATGTTATAAGTCTCGCGATAGTTTCCTGCCCCTTATAACATCCTAGGATGTTCGAATTTTTGTTAAACCTGGGCGCTTTCACTTTAGTTCAGTAACTAAAGCTTGTTGAGTACCTTTGTTCAAAGAGATTGAGTTCCATAGACCCGCTTCCAGAACATTGAATTCCTTGCTCAGTTCTCTCTCAGGTGCTGGTCTTCCTGCAAAACATCAATGCTTTTAGCCTGAGAAACATATACCTAATGTAAAGGCAAAAGACATAAATAATAGTGTTGTACAACACTGCTTTCAAATATGCGAGCATCTGTAGAGCTTGTTGACTAATATAACGGTAAAACATGCCTTAAGTTGTGACCACAAACTCAAGACATAAGTTTTTTAGAGGTTAACATGAAAATACCAAATCGAGAAACACTAAGGGGGCCTATATTTGGATAATAGTCTTTACTAACCTTGAATGACTCTAAGTTTCTCCCAGGCCTCAGAACCCATTGGAACGGCACCTTCAGATAGAAGAGTCTTCCAGACTGAAACAGCACCACCAGGTGACATTAACATGGTAAAGCCTTCTTCTGAAATAAGACTCCCGACCCCAACTGTGATTGGCATTCCATCGAACTGAAAAGGAAAGGAACATATGTCTACAGTGCCGCTTCAAAGGATTTGTTTCAGAGTTTTTTAGAAAAAGGCTTACGCTGTAATGCTTATGTTTGCCATATGGCTGCCCTATAAGATCTCCCAGATTCAGTTTAGACATAATCTGTTTCAAGTTCCTTTAACATTAGCATAAAAAAGAAAAACAACTTATTTGAGCTGTCATGGTCACTCTGCTAAAAGAAAGAAAGAATCTTACTTGGTTACATTTCGGTCCTGCTAAAGCAAATAAGCAAGTTTGCTTGGTGATATCTTTGATCTCTACTTTGTCAGCAAAAAAGATATACCTGAGAAGATGAAGATGAGAAATAAGTGACATCAAGGTACTCAAAGTCAGAGCCTTAAATCTTCAAAGAAACGTTATACTCAAAGCCTTAACATACTTGTTTAGCATCTCAATTATGGTTTGGCACGTAGTTGGAGAAACCATTAGCATTATTGCGTTTTTCTGAAAGGGAAAAGAGTCAACTTTTTTTTTTTTAATCATGGAAGATTAAGAGCACCTGAAGGAGAATCCAACCTAATAATATCACACTCCCAGAAGAAAGAAAGTGTTATTACCATTATCCAGGCATGTGCAATATCGATGGTTCTTGCAGTTGGGGTAACGAATACAGTGTCACACCCCTTAAGAAACGAGCAAACATATCCACAGAATTAGTTACTAGTGACAGATGCCAAAAAAAATCTACACTCAATCACCTGTCCTTCGTTAAGGCATTCGAAATTTGCAGTGGTTTGGTTGTGAAGGAAATGAACACGGTCATCTCCACTAACTTGACAGCAAAGATCACCACAAAGATTTAGCATTACCCGAAATTAAAGCAAAAAAAAAAAAAAAGAGTTCCAAATGTTATACCTCGTATTCTGCCAAAATGCGAGAGGTCCACGACCTGTAAATCAAATTTTGATCAGAACAAGAATCATAATGCAAAGAAGTCAAAAATTTTAAAGAAAGAAAAGAGAAGATTACCACAACTCCGTTATCAAAAGCATCCAAAGCCTCATCGTCGTTATCAAAACTCTCAACAACACCATCTTCTGACACTATCCCTCCACCAACACTTATTGTATCCTTCGCACAATCCATAATTGCAATCAGCCAAATTTACAAGCAAACTCTAGAAAATTAATAAACTGATTTTTTTTTTTGTAACTGCTATCTGCAATAGTGAAATTCAAGACTATAATATTCAAGAAGTTGCTATCTGCGGCGGGCAGCAGTTAGAAGTGACACAGATAGGAAGCTTACGAGGAGATCGTGATCGATCGGAGGCGGCGAGAAATCAAATTCGGAAGGCGAGACGCATCTGAGCCGAAGCTTCGGTTCTCCTCGAGAACCGCTATTTCGGAGACGAAGGGAGCTGCGGCTAAGATTTGTCCCGTGGTAGAGACATGGAAGCAGAGCTGTAGCAGTGGCGGTGATGCCACCCGTCCTCATCATCGTGTGTCCGTACAAAGTCTTTAGAAGATTTTTTTTTTTTTTAAGTCGTATCTCTCTAACTGGGGTTATGAGTGTTATAATTGTGATCTAGTAATCCCCTGCACATTATTTCAAAAGTTACTTTTGCAAATTTTTTTTATGTCGTTTTGATAATCATTTTCACCAAAAGAAAAGTTATTTCAAATGTTGATTATTTCTTTTTCTAATATGGTAATGATTTATATATCACCGCTCAATTAAATATATTTAATATAACAATAACTAATATAATAATAAAAGTATAACAAAATTTACAAATTTCAAAATATTTTTAATTCTTTCTATAATTAAATAATATTATTACTAAAAAAATATTCAAAAATTATGCAATTTCTTAAACAAAAATATAATTGTTCTTAACACCTTTAATTTCATGTTGATATATACAAATTTTAATAATCTTATTTAATTTTACGTTTGATAATCACATGATATTTATCGGTTATACAAGTTGATTTATTATCTTTTAATCAAAATAAATATTCATATTCTAATAACAATTTTATAAAAAATCGATATATTTTCTTTTTATATTTGAAGTGGAAATATGAAATAAAAAATTGAAAATGTATCTAAGATTGTAGTTTTAAATATACATATATCTATTAGTAAATACAAGTTTAAACTAGACAAAATATTATTTTATCTTAATTTTATGTATAATTAAATACAAATTTATATTAAAAATTCAGTAAGAAAATAATGAAATCTAAAATATTAACAAAATTTTATATGAACGGGAGCTAGCAATCCGGATCGTATTGAAAAGGTTAGTGAGACACATCATGGAACTATTAAATGTAATTTAAATTTAAAATTTTAGTACTGCACATTATGAAACACCTGGTATTAGAGCAAAGGAGACAAATATAAATAGAGAAAATGAACCAAAAATTTCACAAGTAAATAAAATACTAAAAAATGCAATGCAGTGTAACATTTTTTTTAACAAATTGGAGAAGATAAACACACACCAAATTTACTATTTTGAATACTAAAGAGAATAAAACATTAAAAATACTTTTTTTACTTAATTAGTATTAAAATATCTGAAATAAAAGTAAATCATTTTTCCACATAGATTATATCTTTATATGCATTATAAAGTTATAAAGTATGATTAAATAATATAGAGTAAACAGAAATAATTTTTTCTTTTTGTCGGGTTTATTATGCTATTAGAAACAACGAGAAATATAACATTGACAATATTACAGCTGACCATTCTATCTGCCTTATAAGAATTCATGTCTGACTGCATCATCCTGAGCCGCCTTATGAGATCCATTCCTGACGGTATTCCTTACGCCATACTGAAGATCCCTTATAAGACTTGTCTCCAATAATCTGTATAATTCGCCTTCTCCGGGAATTGAAACCCAAACCTTCTAATATAGAAATTGCGTCGCCTGGGATTCGAACCCCAGACTTCGGTGTAGAAGCCTTTAAACCTTGACCACTGGCCACGGTACTTCCACGAAACATAAATAATCTAGAATAGAGAAAATGAGTGAAAAATCTCAAGAGTAAATTAAAAGTAAAATGCAACGGAACATTTTTTTTCTTCACAAATTGGCTGGGATAAACACGCACAAAATTTACTCTTCTTTGAATACTAAGAAAATAAAACATTAAAATAATAATAAAAAATTTCTACTTGATTGGTATTAAAACAAGTGAAATAATCTATTGAGATTTGGTGTGTATCCACATTAGTCATAAGTTCCATTCTCTATAGAAATTAAATTATTATTATTTGGCAGCCTGAGTTTAGACGTTGATCCATGTGATTTACATGGTGGACCGTAAGAAGATTGGTTCAAACCTCTGACATTAGTCGAAAGATATTTCAAATCACTGAAACAACTTTGAATTTTGTAGAAAACTAGGTATTTTCGTATACCATGTGCAGTAAGGAATTTTTTAAAGCTAACTTATATTTAAAAATAAATTTTATTAGATATTATAGATTTTACTATCTTCTTACTAATATTTAATATATATTTGATATATATTAAATCAATTTGTATAAAACTAATAAAATGATATAAAATTGTATAATTATAAAAAAAATTAGCCTAAATAATGTTTATAAAATTTGTTGATATATAAGAAACTAATAATCTTACGATTAGATATTTAAATTTTAAAAACATTGTAGAAATTTTTGAAAATTTAGTAATACAATTGTATAATTATATAAGTTCTAGTAGCCATATCATATTTGTTTTGTGAAACTGATTGTAAAGAGAACATGTGACAAAATTACTTCGCAAATACAGTCCAGGGGTTATCATATCAAATCACATATAGATCTCATTTTTATTTTTTAAGTTTTACTAAAATCACTAAAATAACTTCAAATTTCACCTAAATCCAACCAAAATTAAAACACTGCAAAATCTCCTGGAACCTTTAATTCAGTGCGCCCCTCCCCCTCCCCCCCCCCAATTTGTATAAAACTAATAAAAATGATATAAAATTGTATAATTATAAAAAAGCCTAAATAATGTTTATAAAATTTGTTGATATATAAGAAACTAATAATCTTACGACTAGATATTTAAATTTTAAAAACATTGTAGAAAATTTTGAAAATTTAGTAATACAAATTGTATAATTATCTAAGTTTTAGTAGCCATATCATATTTGTTTTGTGAAACTGATTGTAGAGAGAACATGTGACAAAATTACTTCGCAAATACAGTCCAGGGGTTATCATATCAAATCACATATAGATCTCATTTTTATTTTTTTAAGTTTTACTAAAATCACTAAAATAACTTACGAATTTCACCTAAATCCAACCAAAATTAAAACACTGTAAAATCTCTTAGTTTAGTGCGCGCCCCGCCCCCCACCCCCTCCCCTCTCTTAGTACTAGGGGTGGACGTTCGGATACCCGTTCGGGTTCGGATCGGGTATTTCGGTATAGGAGTATAATACCCGTTCGGGTATTTTTGAATTTCGGGTCGGGTTCAGATATTTTTAGTTCGGATTCGGTTATTTCGGGTCGGGTTCGGATATTTAGATTTTAAAGAAAAAAATTATTATTTTTTATTTTTTAAGGTTCTTGTATTTAAAAATTTAGTTTTCGATTAACTGACTTCTTATGTTTTTAATAGATTGAATTATTAATAGATTTGGAGGTAAATTTCAAAAATAAGTAGACATTTATTTGGCTATTATTTTTAGAATTTGGATGTAACCTTTGTTAATACATGAAATAAAAAGCTTGATATTCATTTTAAGTGAATATCAAATCATTTTTTCTCTATAATTATATGTATATTATATAATTTTAAAGTATGTGTGACATTAATATATTGTATATTATATAATCTTAAAGTATGTGTGACATCAATATAAATATCTAAACTATTAATACTGAAGTACACCTATCTATATCCCCTTATAGTTGCTCAAAAATTACAACTAAATGCCACTATGTTAAAACACAGTAGTTTTGTCTTATAAAGTTTGAGAAAATCGTGGCCTGCTATACTAAGTAAATAACACTTTTTCTGGCCTTTCAATCTATCAAATGGCCCACGAAAATATGACTTTGTAAGATTAAACATTCCTAAACCACTCCTCATTTCACGAAAATATCAAAACAAATCTATCACCTTAAAACAAATCGATCACCTTAACTGTCATTAATTTATATTAATTAAACATTCCTAAACCACTCCTGATTTCACGAAAATATCAAAACAAATCGTCATAACTACTCAAAGATATTCCTAATTCTACTCTATCAGAATCAGAATATCTATCCTATTAATTTAACATCATCTCGATTTTAAAAAAAAAAACTTGACAACCAAGTTGTTAGTATTTCCAACTGATTTCACGTAAATATCAAAACAACATCTCCAAATTTCTAAAAAAACTTGACCACCAAGTTGTTAATATTTCAAAGCAACTCGGATATTCGTTTTTCCTTTTAGATTTGAAACATAATAAATGTACATTTAATTAAATAAAAGATCTTTTGCCTTTGATTTTGATTTTAAATTGTAACTACCTAAAATAAACGATAAAAATTAATGACTATAAACCTAACCTACGCCATTTTATCTCCACCAGTATAAATATGTTCTCATCTATTCTCCAAATCATAAAAAAAATCGCACAACCTAAAGCATGTCAAAGATAACGACTTTTGTTCCTCTCACAAAACTGAGACCTTTGAAAGACTATGGCGTGTTCAGGTTAAATGTTTACATTCATGGAAGCAAAACACCCCTTTTGCAGGTGATACTTTTGAGATGGTCTTGGCAGATGAATGGGTAAGTTTTGTAAAACACGTTTTTCCTCTTATTGTGTTACTAATTATTCTTAAGTTCTAATATGACTTTGTTTTTTGTTAGGGTAACAAGATCCATGCTACTTGCAAACGCTCTCTCATGCACCGAATTCAGCGTTTCTTACCTTTAGATTCTTGGGGTGTCATTGAACATGTTAATGTCAGTGTAGTTGGTGGTCAATATCGAACCACGAACTATAAGTACAAGATGGTTATTGCAGAAGATGCTGTAATATCGCGTTCAGATTTAGTTGATGATAGGAGTTTCTTATCTCTTGCTACTTATAACGAAATTGAATCATGTGAAGCAAAAAATCAAGTTTTCCTCATAGGTAATCTCAATCTCACTTATTTTTCATAATTATTATTAGTAAATTTTTTTAGTGGAGATAAGTTCTAACCTATGTTTCATATTTTTTGACTCTCAGACGTGATAGGAAAAGTTCATGAACTGGGTGACATCCAGACTGTACGAGTTTTTGGAGAGGATAGAAAGAGGGTTCAATTCCGTTTACTTGACACAGAGTAAGTTTTCACGTACACACTTTTATTTTTCCTTATAATTATTTTGTTATACAGGCTTCGATTAGTTTATAACATGCATTTTTTCATTAGAGGAAATTCTCTTCCATGCTGTCTGTGGGGAACCTATGCAGAGCTACTTGAACCATTTTGTGAGACTGCCAAAGATCAAACCATTATTTGTTTGATCCGGTTTGCAAAAATAAAAGAATTTAGAGGTATTTGTTTAAACCCTTTTAACATAAAGTGACATTGTATTTGATGTCTTATTAAAATCGATTGTTAAATGTTAATTAGGAGAGATGCAAATCACTAATGCTTTTGATGCTTCTCGGGTGTTCCTAAATCCAATGATCCCTGAAGTTATGGATTTAACTGAAAGGTTATTTTTTTTTTGTTATCATCAGTATATTACTGTCTGCCTATCTTATTTAACTATTTCTAATATCACTCGGTATGTCTTTCTAACTTAATGCATTCTAGGCTGTCAATTTCTGATCTGTCTGTGGCTCTGGTCGAGAAAACGTCTGGGAAAAAGGATGGCAAAAGAATTTCATATGACTGGAATAACGCAGAGATCAAATCCATTTCAGAAATCATGGACTCCAATCAGGTTGATTTTTCCTTACTTTTTTTATAATCGTTAGAATATATATCTAAAAGAGAATTTCTCATGTAAAATATTTAGGTGGACTATTGCAAAATCGTGTGTACTATTGAGGCAATAGATACTGATTGGGCTTGGTTCTATTTTGGTTGTAACCGTCACCAAAAACGTGTCAATAAACTTCCCAATGTGGATTATGCAAGCATGACAAAAAAGGATAAGCCTTTGTTCCGGTGTGAAATTTGTCGTTCTAACATCAGTAATGTGGGACCCAAGTAAGTGAATGCTATTTACTAAAACCATTTCTCATACTCTTTTTTTTGGAAGTTATATTCTTATATATATGCTGTATTTTGTTTTTTCAGATTTAAGCTACACTTTGTTGTAAAAGATGACTCTGGAACATGCACTGCAATGTTGCTAGGCTCTGTTGGTAAGTCCATTGTTGGTGTCGATGCTGAAGAATTATGGGATGGCTCTTATGAGGAGGTATATTTTTATATAAATATTTTTTTTTACTCTTTCTCAAACCTAGAACAGTTTAGATTCAACCACATATATTCCTACTTTCTTTCTAGATTGAAGATCCAGAGATTCTTCCAGAACCTATTCTATCTTTGGTGGGGAAGTCTTTTTGTTTTGGTGTTTCAATTACCTCAGACAATGTCACAAATGGATCAGAGACTTTTGTGGTTTTAGAGGTTTGTTCTGGAGATAAAGTTTATAGTATCGATTCTCACTCTCTATCAACTTCTGATATGGTCACAACTTCATCTACAATGTCATCTGGATCTGTAAGTATTAATTTTTATCAACTTTTACCCTACTCAGAGTTGTTAATGTTTGATCGATTTGATTAACAATGACTATCTTAATTTTAAATGGATTTAGATTATGATGTTGGATCAAGTTTCCTCAGATGAGTGTCCAACTCCTATAACAAAGCGCAAGGAAGATCTATCTGACCTACAGGACCTATCATCGGCTTCTAAGAAACAATGCAGCAAGATAATCAAACAAGAGAATAACAAGAGTGGCTAAGCATGGACTCGGGATTCATGTTCGTTTGCAATCCTTACCAAACCATAGTCTTAGACTAAAGGTTGGTTGTCCGGTTATGGTACTGAGAAACATAACACCTATTGATGGCTTGATGAATGGGACTAGACTTCAGATCACTCAGCTCATGGACTTTATGGTTCAAGCCAGAATTATAACAGGAGAAAGAGTTGGGGAAATTGTTGATATTCCTAGATTGTTGATAACTCCATCAGACACGAGATTGCCTTTTAAGATGCGGAGAAGGCAGCTGCCTCTTGCTGTTGCTTTTGCAATGACAATTAACAAAAGTCAAGGTCAATCGCTATCTGAAGTTGGTCTCTATCTACCTAGACCTGTTTTTTCACATGGGCAGCTATATGTTGCTGTTTCTAGAGTGACTTCGAAAAAAGGTTTGAAGATTTTGATTTTAGACAAAGATGGCAATCCCCAGAAAAAAACTATGAATGTGGTTTTCAAACAAGTTTTTGACAACCTTTAGTGGTCAAGGTAATACAGATGTGTTGCAGTGATTTATTTATCTTATACGGTTTTCAATTTTTTTTCCTCTCTCCTATACAGAAAAACAACTAATATGAAATTACATGTTTTTTCTTTGCAGGTTTGAGCCCTTTTCATTTTCTCGTGGGTGTTATAATGCTTTCTGATATTGTTATTTTTAATTTATTCAAACAATTTTTGTTATTTTTTCAACAATTCATTTCGATATCATTGTTTTATTACTAAAGCTATCAATCTATTGCATCATATTGGTCTTTCTTACCTATCTAAACTATTAGAGTGGTTGTTTTATAAACTATAATTACCATAGACGATGATATGCAACACTCGAGCAACAACAAACATTTAAGCAAAACTAAAGCCGTATAACTCAATCTAATAACTACCACTTCCACCTAAACTTCTCAGGCATTAGTTAAATTTTTTCATAGATAAGTAATTACCTTGCTGGTCCGTTTGAGTGTTGTTCCATGCAGACTAATGTCTTCTCTTGCAACTCCTGATCTTCTGTTCTCATTTTTCCCCGGCCTCTGTCATATTTTCAGCTGCTTTCATGTTCCTTTTGTTGTCTTCGGATTCAACTCGATTCCAAGTCCCATTGGAGAACATCCAGTATCATGTAATATAATTAAAAACAATTAGAGAATAACATGATGATTTTGTAAAAGAAAACTAAAACTTCTCAGACAATAATAAACTCCTAAATAATCATTCTCTCTTTAGATAACCAAATTCGGATCAAGACAATTTTGGCTACTTATACTCGTGTTGCTCTGTCTGTAATACTGTCACTCGGTCTTTGTTTAAAACTACCAGTATAACAAAGATAAAACAAGTGACTCAGCCTTCTCTACAACCTAAATTAACAGAATCATCAAAATTTCCATTTCTATCACTAAGTAGGAGAAGTCTAACCTGTATTGGTATATGTAGATATATCACTTGCATCGTCTGTATCCTTCTCATTTTCATCATCAAGTGTGGTTGATATAAGACATAAAACACCTATCAGTTTTCAAGTTGCAATTTTAAAGGATACGAAAACTATTTTGAACTACTTCACTGAGTTGTTATCTTATGGTTGACTCATTATCATCATGGAGTCGACCATCATCTATAGCTGTAGCTGTTTCGGCTTCCATCTTAGCAGCAGCGTCCCTTGCAGGTTTCACAAGCATGTACTCCTTCACTGAGTTGAGCACCTACGGAGTCAAGTAGCAGAAGCAGAAAAAATACGAATTTTTTTTTATAATGAACTGTAAAGTGTTTTGTCATATGCGTGAAGGAAAAGAGTAATGTGAGGAGAGCGGAAGAAAGTTTAAATAGTGTACCAGGTATGTAGAAACTTCACCAAAATTCAGTAACAACTTCAGAGAGTTTTCAACCAAAAGCCCCTCAACAACACCCTGAATTAACATCAATCAAGCAAACCTTAGAACACACATGGCTTAAAAAGTTAATACACCAGCTGCAAATATGATATGATATCATTTATAAGAGTCAAAAAAATAAATATGAGTTTCTGAACCATTCTAACTGTGGCATGAGTTATGACTTAACTGGTAGTAACCATAATCGGGTTTAATGGAGACTTCAAAGTTCATCAAATCATCTTTGCCATTGAACTCTGATATATCTACACCAATTAAAACAACTGAGAAACATTTTAAAACTTTCGAAATAAAGATAAAGATCAAACCATATAAAGAAACAGACCTTTGTGAAGACGAAGTTCACCACAAGATTGCTTCTTAACTGAAGCTCCTCCTCCTCTACTAGCGTTCAACATTTCCGGATTCACCCACCTACCACAGAAATTAAAATCTTATTTAGAAGAGAAGTAAAATAAGTATTTATTAAGAACACTCGGGATCACTAATCTTAAAATTATGTGGAATTTTTAGTTAAAGCTTCTACCAATACTAATGATCTTGATGCTGGATTTTAAATCAAGAGAATAATTATTTGAAATATTATTAAAACAATTTTTTTGTTAATCGGGATATCAAGAATGAACAAACAAGTTAACTTCAAAGCAGTGTTTAGGTTTAAAATACAAACTCGAAATCTAATATATTAAAAAGAAAAAAACACAGACTCAAGGATAGAACATGCACCATTGTTTGTAGATGTCTTCCTCGATGTTGAAACCGTCTTTCAAAATCCACCGATTTGACTTTTCTAATGCTTAAAGACGATTATTGAAGTCCTTTAGACATGGAGATGACTGATCTGTGAACATAACAACAATCGATTAAGGTTAGTGAAGGTTAGGGCTTCAAAAAAAAAGGATTAATCTGATTAAAAAAACACCAAGACAACCTTTGATTCTGTCGGTTCCTAAACCAGGTTGAAAGGTAAGACAAATACGGCCATGAGTTTGTAACTTGATTCACGTTTTTTGGGTTCTGTAGAAGAACATCGATAACCCCATGTGGAAGAGATAAGAGACAGAGAGAGAGAGAGAGAGAGAGAGAGAGAGAGAGAGAGAGAACTTGACCGACAGAAATCAAAAAAGATAAATAAAAATTTTAGGTAAAAGGAAAATATATCTTAACCATTTTTTTCTGTTTCTTTTCGCGGACAAAATAATTTTAGTGGGCTTCACACTTATAACAGAACATGTTTATTTAATGGGCTTTGCAAAACAACAATTTAACATCACTAACAACAATTGTAAACAGCCCAACTCATTTTAAATTTTTGATACATTTCCATTACTTTGTCAATTTTAGAAATCATGTAATTAAAAATTTAAAATATGTAAACTTACATAAACAACTTATAATCAGATTGAGTCAACAAAACCCACAATAATATATTTTATGCTTATAAAAACGATATTTAAATATTTTTAAAAACAATTGACCCGTGCATAAATAAAATAAAATTTTTTTAATCAAATACTCAACAAACCCAAAGAAATACACCAATATGAAAAATCAAAAATATGAAAACCTTAAATTTTATGTTTAACATTTACTCATCCCAAATATACACCCGCGCGGGCGCGCGGGTCCAAAATCTAGTTTTAAATAAAATGAAAGATGAAAACTAGAAATATAAAGGTAAGTATATCTATGTTCGGTTATCTTTGGATATCCATTCGGGTTCGGGTATTACCCGTTCGGGTTCGAATATCCAATCTCTCTTAAATCAATATCCGTTCATGTATTTTGTTATTTCGGTACGGATTTCGGTTTGGGTTTTTCGGATCAAGTTCGGGTGCGGCTTCGGATATCGGGTAAAGTGCCCACCCCTACTTAGTACTACGAAAAGTCTAGTTCACTCCCAGAAATATAGCTACCCCTACCCTCTCACGTCAATGCCACGAACCTCTTATCCATTCTTATTCGATCACAGCGAAGGAGCAAGTCAAAATAGAAAAACTCACATCCACCCCACCCCTACTTAGTACTACGAAAAGTCTAATCTTTGGGGTTTGTAAAACTAATCCCAAACTCAGTATTTTTCTTTTTAACGGCTGGATGGAGTGGACGGATTGACATGTCTATTTTAATCCTAGTTTTATGCTGTCAATAACTAGTTGCGGATTGCAAATACTTGCAATAGAAGTTTAATTTAAAACTCATTTTCCCCAAAACAATGTCATAAATTTCTTTACCAACTGTTTTTACCATTACCTATCCCAAATGCTTGTTTCTCTGACCACTGACTATACAAGTAACAAGGAACAGAAAACCAAAACCAAAAAACGATATACAGCAAACAAAGGAATATATTTAGTCCACTACAAGATTATCATGATGAGCGTTCGGAAGGGAAGTATCTGCGAACGCTTGAGCTTCATCTTCATCTCTCGCATCCCTAAACCTCGAGAGAAACGAGTTAAATCCTTCTGAGGAAGCACCGCCTAAAATCCGTAGTAACATCGAGCTGAACGAGCTCATAGCACCTGCGTGCGGATTAGGCTCTACAGGAATGTTGGCGTTTGCTGTGTTCACTTCTTGCTGTTGATGCTGCATTGGATTCTCGACTCCTGCATCCGCTGCTGCTGCTGCTGCTGCTGGAGATCTTGTTTCTGTGTTTTGGTTTGGGGTTGTGTTGTTAGGACCAGACGGAGCTCGGTTTCTTGTTGTTGTTCTGTTCAGCCTTGTGATGTGAAGAGTTGACGCTAGGATTGTTGAGGAAGTGATGTGGAAGTCTGGATGCTGGTGAAGATGTGACTGTCGGCTTTGAAGGAATCTCTGAAGTGCCGGTACCTGCGGCTTTTGTGTTTTAGTTTTCAGATAAAAGAAAGAACTTTCCATTGAGAGTAAAAGTTTACCTCAAACCGGTTCCAGAAGTACAAAATCAAGTGTTGCATGAATGCACCGGTTGTCATTAGCGCTAGATAAGAAAAGCCTGTTGAGAGAGTTAAGCAGTAAGTGACATATATATTTTGACGTCTCTGAAAAATATAGACAGTAGTAGTTAGTCAGCCAAAATAATGTATAAACTTAGTCCTTACCATAAGCGTACGAGAAGAAATAAATGTGGAACACCAAGAAGTAGAGCAAAAAGAAACGCGGGAAGAACTTCATCGATATTGGTGTTCTAACACTACAACATTTGGAACATAGGACTTTTTGTTAATTATCAGTTAAGGAACAAATTTGTAATTGCTTGCAAGAGACCTCGATATATACAGGTAAACTGAAGCAAAAGGACCTAATAACCTTATCAGGGTGAATAATTCGCATAGCCAGACAAGAACTAGGACCATGAAAGCTAACAGCTGATCGTCATAAAACTCAAACAGGAAGAAGAGAATCCCAATCATTATCTGCAATTTACAAATGATTATATTATGTCAGTCACGAGACAATCCTCTGAAATGTTGGAATAAGAAAAAAATAATGCATACCGGTACAAAGACGAGGGATTCAATCACGTGCACAAAGATCAACTGAAACGTTGGTAGCCGATGCTGAGCATGGTGTTGAAGCTGCACTGCAAAAAATAAAATTGATATCCAAACATATAAAAAACTTGAGAAGCAAAGATGGGAAACCATCGGGTAGTGAAACAGAAGAAAGACAAACCTGTGAACTTCAACATGCGAGTTTGCGTCTCTCGCAAAGTGAATGACACAGACATTGTGGTTGTGAAAAACACAAACAGAGACATCATAAGAACACCACATTTTGTCACCAAGTAATCTGCATAAGCCCGGAATAATCAGATCTATTACTTAGGCAAATGGTTATGCTGAACTAAAGAGAAAATTGCAAGGGCTACTAACGCCACATTAAAGAGATTTGAAAGAAGTAAGGTAAACTTTTTAACGTATGCTGTTAACGATACAGAACATGACATACCTCCAAATTGCGAAGAACCTTCAGAAAGTTCTTGGGAGTAACTAAGATTGTAAAACTCTCTTGTCTGGAAGTTGTACATGTAACCTGCAATGGATGAAGTTCGCAGTTATATGAGGTGAATTCTCCAGCTTTCACAATAGCATATAGATAAAAAAAAATAATCAAAAGGGAAATGAGCAGGCGACAATTACAGTCTCTTTCTAGCGTAAGCTAAACTTTCAGATGGAAATAGGTTGCACACAAGCTACAAAAGCAGGGATAAAATAAATGCGTCCTCAACACAAGGAATTCAGGCCTAGAAGGATGCAGATATATTACTTCGCTCTGCCTAATTGCAAAATGAAGAGATCCACAAATAGTGAAACTTGCACGGGGTTTATCAATTGACAAACAGCTAAAACCTACCTTGACCAGCAGAGTTCTGTAAGCTATTCATTATAATTGTATCATATCCTACAACTCTGTTGATAGTAAGTTGCTGCAACCTGCAAAAGTAATTTAACTTTAATTTTACGAAGCTTATCATCAGGATCCAGCCTATCCAATTAAATTTAATTGTTTCCATAATGAGGACCCATAACATGAGTATTACCTGTTGCCAAAGCAGGGATGTCGAGCCGATATGCTTACATTCGCAGTGCGAATGTTGTGCCGTGACTTTGCTTCATCAGGCAGCAGAAAGTAACCCTATATGGAAATACGACAAAGCCACTGTCAGATCGAACCAGAATTTCAACAGAAGAGTTCCTCATTTTTAAATCTTCCTCAACAGAATAGATTATTCTAGGGTATTAGATTCTCATGGATCTTCCACCAGTCAGCTTTGAGTTCTTAACAGAGAACAATATTACCTTTTCCATAGTATATAGGTATGTTGGCTCGAACTCTTGAGTTCTTCTCTCAAGCCATTGAACTGTCACAAACAATCAACTGACAAATTAATTTCAAACATACCAGTACGTGCATACATCATCCCACCCAAAGCAGAACAAAAGTTTCTTCTTCTAATCACTAAACCTCTTAGATGAAAATTGAAACTTTTGGTAATTTGCCTATCTGGAAACAAGAAATGTTAACAATGTAATGTATGGATCCAGATTGTATTTTTCATTTGTAAAAAAAGCCTCAGTATTTTCTGATAGGTTCACTAGATAATGAAGAACAAAACCACTATAGATATATAATACAGATTCTATTGAAAAGGCTTTTACCTGCATAGTAGTTGACCTTATCCATATACAGCACATGAAACAATTTGGGCAAATCAAGATTCAGCGGTATAGCAACAATGTTCTGCATTCAAAATTTGAAGAGCAAAATAATTGGTTTAGTCAAAGACAAAAAGAAAAACTAACTGAAACTCAGCAGATCATAAAGAACTGTGCCACAAAAATATAGATATCTTTTAAAGAGCCAAATCCGAAGCTAGGCCTAAGTTCATTTTCCTCAGAAAACAAAGGGAGGCAATAATGCAAAAGTTTCACACCCTAACAATAGAGCCACTTAAATCTTCCAGTAACATATATTTCCGACCAAAAGAACCATGCTAATTGCTGCCATAAAAACTAAACAGAAACCTCGCAGAGGAGATGAAACGTCTATATATAACAGCCGCAAGCAGTATCTAAGTCATATTTTGAAAAACAAAAAGGTCAGATGAACTAATTATTCTAAGTCAGTTAAGAGACAACTCACCCATATTTTTCGAACACCTCTGAGGAACCGCGCTGTATGCTGCAAAACGAAAGATATGCGCCTATAGAACTTTTTGGGAAAACGAAGAATAGCTGCTCTGACAGTCTCTTTTGCAGACACGGAGAAACTACTCCGGGGCTCTTCCCTGTCAACTTTGACAAATGTATTATCAGCACTCTCTTCACTGGCACAGCTTTCTACAAGATTTCAAAAAAAAGAAGCAGCATCAGCCCCTGCAAACTTTAAAGATATTTAGGCATTCTATCTACAGCCTATACTCCTGAAGATAAAGAATATCACCTTGATCATTCTTTGAGACTTCCACGTTGTCAGCTGAAGCTTCAACTTGAGGAACAACACTACGTGACCACAACCCCGCGCTTGTTATCTATACAAGAGACATAAATTAGAAACTTTTAACTAAAATAATGCAAGCTCGTATAAGAGGAGGGTACATACCTTGATTTGTAGAAGCTCTGCTTCAGATAACTCAACTCCAGTCAGCTCACTTGAACAACCAGGCTTTCCAAGAAAAATAGTAAAATGTGAATTTTGTATTTCAGACTTAAAGTTCAAATATTTTTTGAGATAATCGTTCTAATTATAAGCCCTAAACCCTATCCAATAACCCAAATTTAAAATTTGTCACAATCGGCTAACCCTAAATGTAGTTTCACTACAAAACAGACAACAAAATAAGAATAAAAAAAGAGTGAATTTTGAGTACCTGTTGAACATAGTTGGCGTGCATAACAACGAGGATGCAGAACAACGTGATGGCGAGGAAGAGGAAAGTATACTCTAAGAAAGCCCTAATCCTAGGATTTAAGATCTGTGAGAACCTCTCCTGAACCCTTATAAACGTCTGCTCCGGATCCATCTTCGATCTTCTTCTTCTTCAACGAAAGGAGTGCGTCCACATCGATTTCGATTTTGCTCCGCAGCGACGTCGATGTTCGTTTAATTAAAGATTTTTTTTTTTTTGAGTAAAGCTTAATGATTGAAAGCACCGCGAGTGAATTATACTATTAGTTAGGTCTTGGCAATCCCAATCGGAAGAACAGAAATAATAAAACCAAATTCAAACCAAAATTAATTAAATATCTAAATACATTCAAAATTTTGATATTTAAAAAAATAAACTCGATCCGGATTCAAGTATTTTAAGTATCTGAATATATCCAAAATAAATTTATATATCTATATATATTAATTATTTTTAGCTTTGATGTATATTAAAAACATATAAAATATATATAATATTTTAAAATTGTACAAAATACTTAAAAATATATACAAATAGTCAAACGTAAATATTTAAAATAATAAAAATATACTCAAAACAATCAAAATACTTAAAATAATTATTGATTCTCCATCAAAATATTCAAACCATGCATTTATATGTTAAGTTTAGATATTTTAACATATGTTATTCAATTTATATGTAATATAATATTTTTTTTATAGATTTTGAGAAATTTAAAGTATATAATGAATTTTAAAATTAGAAAATAAATAAATGGATTATCCGAATCGGAACAGAACCCGCATTGATCCGAACCGAATCCAAACCAAAATTTAAAAATACCGGAATAGGGCTGAAATTTTTTACCCAAAAAACTCGAATAGATCAGACCAAATCCGAATGGATATCCAATTTCTTTTTAAAATAGTTTATAAAATGCATTCTCGGATTTCAAAAATAAAATTAAAAAAAGATATCGAAAAATAAAATAAATTATAAAAAGTTGAAAATTGAAAACATATAATTGAAAATATAAAAAGTTATTATTTTATTTTCTTTCACTCTTTTATCTATTATTTTGTATTTATATATTTAGGGTATAAACATCTTTTACCTTAATGAAACATTTTCATCAATTCTTTTTGTGGCAAAAACTTGGAAAAGTCTATTTGGAGAATTATAAAATTCGTTTA
>NC_079516.1:9963548-9979656 GCF_000801105.2 Raphanus sativus
TTTATGAATTTATTTTATAGGTCTTTGTAGTCGAAATATTGGGTTAGTTACTTACATATGCTAAAATATGAAAATCATCATTTAATAGAAACTTTCTATATTTAACTTAGAGACAGGGAGAAAACATGACCCATAGACCAAAAGTTATTTCAGCAAGAGAAAAAATCGACAATCCTTAGCACGAATATCTAGAATTATAAAATTCAAAAATTATGAAATTTTAATAAATATTTCTGAATTAGATAATACTATTGGAAAATAAAATTTTTTGAAAAGCTAAAGCTAATTATTTTCTTTTCGTCAAGTACTTTCTTTTAATATATATATATATATATATTATTATTTATCTATGTATTGTAAAAATATTATATATTAATTTTTTCTGTTAAATATTTTCTAAATATTTAACAGGGAGCCTCTCTAAAATTAGCAAACCGTCTCAAAAGTTTTAGAAAACTTCTTAAGAAACACCTGTCCATTAGTTCATAGTAATAGTCTATCCCCTACTTTTAGGTTTATGAATCTATTTTATAGGTCTTTGTAGTCGAAATATTGGTTAGTTACTTACATATGCTAAAATAGTGAAAATCATCATTTAATAGAAACTTTCTATTTTACCTAGAGACAGGGAGAAAACATGACCCATAGACCAAAAGTTATTTCAGCAGGAGAAAAAATCGACATCCTTAGCACGAATATCTAGAATTATAAAATTAAAATTATGAAATTTTAATAAATATTTCTGAATTAATAATACTATTGGAAAATAAAATTTTTTGAAAAGCTAAAACTAATTATTTCTTTTCGTCAAGTACTTTTCTTTTAATTATGTATATATATATATATATATTTATCTATGTATTGTAAAAATATTATATATTAAATTTTTTCTGTTAAATATTTTCTAAATATTTAACAGATCTTTTTTATTGACTAATTATTTAATAGATCTTGATATATAAGACCTAAGTTATATTATTATTGTTTTAGTTTTGATATATTAAAAACAAAATCTACACATATTTAAAATGTAATAATTAAAATATATGATTTTTATGTAAACCAATTTAGAAACAAATATGATATCCTTAATCAAAAGAGCCCATAAAATATGTATTATATTTATTCAATTTTCTTTAATAGTTTTAACGTAGATTCTTTTTTGTTTCTTATAGCTATAATTAATAAAATATCAATTTGAATGGTTGAATATATAAAAAGATGGCTTACCATAAAATATGGATTCCATTTTACTCTGACTAGAATCAAATCTATTACTGGTTGCATATATCAATATATATAATTGTAGTGCTGTGAACAACTAGTTACATAACAAAATATATTACAAAACACAAAGAAACATAGAAAAGGAGAGAATAAAAAAAGAAAATATGAGGTTGGCTGGAATTTTCTTGGCTGTTTGCATCTTATCATGTCTACTCCCAAGCCACTTTTCAAAGGTCTTATCATCATATTGAGATAACCATTAATTTTGCTCAATTCCAAGATAACCCAAATCAACTTTGTATAATTCAGTTTTTATATTGATGAATTATAGGTGAAGAACTAAGTGTGACGGCTGGGCAGATAAGGCCGTGGTGCCCATCAAAACAACAAGTGTTCAGTGGTTCATGCCCAAATGATG
Source organism: Raphanus sativus (assembly GCF_000801105.2). Lineage (NCBI taxonomy): Eukaryota > Viridiplantae > Streptophyta > Magnoliopsida > Brassicales > Brassicaceae > Raphanus > Raphanus sativus. The sequence goes on from NC_079516.1 coordinate 9,965,194, forward strand.
GAGGACAACAATGTGTAAATGACTTGTTAAGTACTTGGTATCCATATGTAAGGCTTAGCCCAATCTCCTGCAAGTGCTCTCCTCAGTCTAACAACATGCGTCTCTGTAGTTGTCCTAAATATGATTTGCAAATAAAATGTTCTAATTATAATACCCTAAATTGTTGTTCTAAACAATTTTCATACTTTTCTATGCTACTATTTAATTTCCATGAGATTAAAATATAATAGCCTCTCGAAATAAACTGACACATTTTTGTATATATATATATGTGTGTGTACATATATATATCGGATAAAGATAGTGTCTAGAGACAAAATGAATAAGGATTATAAAGTATTATAATATTTTTTAACTATCTTTAGTATAAATATATAGGAGTGTGTGGTGTCATATCCCCTATATATTAAAGAAGAAACATTTGAAAAAATAGTAACCTCAATTTTGTAGTAATTATAGTTTTCAAAAAAAAAAAAAATTGTAGTAATTAAAAAAAATCACATGCTAATGTTTCACTTAGTTAAGTTATTAATTTTGCTTACATGTCAGTCTAGAAATCAATTGGAAATTATGTTTGTCCAAATCCAATTGCTAAACAATGTATGTATACGGGATAGGAAATATGATTAACGATATAAAACATATAAACTTTAGTTTAGCATAAAACATCATCGTAACTATCGAGATTATTCTACAAAAACCTGGCGAACGAAAAATATTAGTCAATCATAAGAATATGATCGTAATAAGTTAACAACTTAACAAACAATATCAAAATTGGGAACCTAAAAGTTGACAAACAATTATCCAGTATAACAAAAGTTTATACAATATTCGACCATACAAAGTTTATAAGAAATCATGATGATGGTTGTTTCATCCGAAAATACTTAACTCTGATATTTTATACATCCGAAATAGTTGACTAACAAATAAAACCCCACATCTTCTTACGTTAGTCTATATTAACAGTTATAATACTTATATTGTCATGAAATATTTCTATATAAAATCTTACTACCCATTACAGTTATGGCATTACAGTGCTGTATATCCGCGAATTGAAAAATAGAAGAAGCTGACCGGTTTAGTATTTATAATTGAACCGAACAAAATTTAAAGAAAAATTGGTTCGTACAGAAATTAACCGAGATGTAACCAGTATAAAGACATCGAAGATATTAACCTTTTAAGTTTTAAACTAGATTTTGATCCGCGTTTGGAAAGCGCGGGTTTGTGAGATTAAAAAAATTGATATGAATTAGTATTTTGGGATTGTACAATATTATGTTACAAAGTGTGTATTATACCGAAACAGAAAATTCATTTAAAATTATATACATTAATTTATTTGAAATTTTGTATGTACATTCTTATGTATCACATTCTTAGATATGAAAATTTTATCAAAATCCAAATAACTGAGCCGAAACTAATCTGAAAATATATGTTTGGTTTGAGTTTGAGTCTAGGGAAAAGTACCTATTGGATATTTGTTGAATATGTGGGTCTCGGTTCGGGTACGGATCATACCTGAGACCCAATCGTATATAGTGTACTTGTGGGATTTAGACCATGATCCGAAAGCCCGAATTTTTTTGGATTATAGACAAAGTTTGATATGAATTAGTAGTTTGTGATTCATGTACATTACTATGTTACAGAATCATATTATATCAAAGAAGAGAATCTCTCTAATATTATATAATTTATTGAAAATTTATTTGTTTTTTTTTTGTGTGTCTCTCTCTCTCTCTCTCTCTCTCTCTCTCTCTCTCTCTCTCTCTCTCTCTCTCTCTCTCTCTCTCTCTCTCTCTCTCTCTCTCTCCTCTCTCTCTCTCTCTCTCTCTCTCTCTCTCTCTCTCCTCTCTCTCTCTCTCTCTCTCTCTCTCTCTCTCTCTCTCTCTCTCTCTCTCTCTCAAGCCAAGGCATTTATTCGAATAAAAAAAACTGATCGGATCCGGATACCCATTTTTGTAACACCCCCAAACCATTTTAGACATCGGTCAGCCAGTCAGACAATAATTAAAAATAAACATGCCCAAAATACTTTCCTCTGCCCGGTCCGGAAATGTTACAACTGGCTAAGAATAGACTTTCCAAGTCACAAAATAAGATTAAGTAACCCAGATTATCCATTCAAAACTCGTTTCCTCTAATTTTCGGTCTTAGGCTTTGCAACCCGTTCTGAGTCATAGAGTTGTGTTAGGTCGGACTAACCTAATATCAGATTCAACACGTCTCGAATATAAAACATACTTTATATCATATATATATTATACGGAGTTCACAAGCCCAAAATATTATACATATGGTCTATGGACGCAGCCGAAAGTAAAACATACATTCATATATCTTGAAACGAGTCTTTAGCAAAAGATGTCCAATCTACACCAGCTCCTATAGTTTCGCGAGCGCTATGGTCTTTACTACTGGTTGCCTGCAAGAATGGTGAGGAGTGAGCGAACTAATTTCAGTCAGTGAGCCAGGGTTCCCAATCTAGCATATACAACTACCCGTTACCCCAAACCCAACCCCAAACACAAGCAAAATGGGTAGTTCAACAATTAATAAACAAAGGATTAAAGCAGTAAACAATAGATCGAAATGTATATATATATAATCCTAGGGCCCAACAGAATCATTCTTCCTCCATACAAGGGACACCGGCAATTCCTTCACTATTACACCACAAAGGCGTAGGCGCTCGGGAATCCGTCCGGTCACGGTCCTCAATCGGAATCGCCGTGCCCCGGTCCTCTATCGGACTCGCCGGAGCTGTCACATCTACGTGTGACACTCGGCCTTGGTGATCAAGCCAAGTTAAACCGAGCCCACCACTTTCCAAAATCCAAAACTATACTTAAAACCAACCGAAACTATTAAAAGTATTTGTAATGCAGAAAACATATTCGAAATACCCTATACCTATTATACACAAAGTATTTTACGTATTTTAAGTACCCAGTCGGGTCTTAAGGAGGGTCCAGACTCGAACCGAGATCCGACCCAGACTCGAACTGAGATCTGCGGGTCAAAAAATATCAGTAGGTATTTTATCATGGACCTGGATCCGAACCAAACCTGTATTTTCAGATTGATTTTGGTTTGGTTTCTCGGACCCAGATAATATAACAAATCTAAAATAGTATACATACAAAAAAATTAAATAACTAATTCATAAATTATATAATTTTAAATATATTCACTTTTTAATAAAATACGATTTGTAACATAAATATATAACAATTTCAAAATATTTATTCAGGTTAAACTTTGTTTATATTCAAAAACACAAGCGCTTTCAAAGGACGAATCAAAATATGTCCTATTCTGGTTCATCAAGAACCAATGTAACGTCAAGCACCAATGAAATTTGTTGATCAGTAAACTTCACCACTAAATTTCACTGTTGGTCTTGTTATATTTTTTTGTTTTCTACAATGTAATATTGTTGGTAAACTTAATTGATCAACTCATTAACACATCTATACACTCATTGTAGGTAGAAGAAGATTAGACGTGATATGTGATTATCACTGCTTACCTGCAATAAGAAATATTTGATTCTTTTAAGTACTCTGAATAATTAGGAATTTTTGCCGTTCGTAACCTATGATGCGCCATTTTTTTTTTTTTTTTTTTTTTTTTTTTGCATAACTGCGCCATTCTTAACCTAGATCAGAAAAGGAATAAAACTATGACCATTACGAAAGCAAATGAGGCAAGAGTTGATGTAACGGTTCCCTTTAGTGAAAGCATCTAAAGCTGCAAAATTCGTAAGAAAAACAAAGAACATCAAACTAAATCTACTTCTCCAAGTCCCTAATAATTTCAATTAAAAAAATTAATCAAAGATTTTAATTGTAATTTACTAGAGGTCTCCAAACATTATAGTACTTTTTGAAAGATGTATGTTACTCTATTAATTTTATTTGAAAAAAAAAGAAAAAGAAAAAGGAAGAAGAAGACTTCATTTTCTTTTATTAACGATAAACTGTGTTGACACAGAAGAAGACGAAGTACACACAGAGGTAGAAGAAAAGGAAGAGAGTATCGGGTTTTGGATTTATTAGACTTAGGCTGCTAACTATGGCATCGGTGTGGCTACTGTTTATAGTGTTCGTGTTTGATCTCATAGCTTTTGGGCTTGCCGTTGCTGCAGAACAGCGAAGAACCACCGTTAGTCTCTCTCTCTCTGTTCTTGAAAATTTATGGGTTTTGTATTAGAAAGCTGAAACTTTGGGCCAAAATTGACAAAGATTATACACTTCTTTGATAATCATAGATATAAAAAAAATCAATCTAAAACCCTTGAAAAGTTATTTGTGAAGAATATATTTTTGATAATATGTCCTGTTTGGTGATTAGTGGCAAGTTGTTAAAGAATCAAGAGATTCAAGCTACTGTGTGTATGAGAGGATATAGCAACGGGTCTCGGAATTCCTCTCGTCATTGTGCACACGTAGGTCTTTGATCTAGACCCACTTGGTGTCAAGGCTCTTCCACAGCATAAACATCGGCTCGCTACCATCATGAAGAGCTGACTAGCTAATAAGAGCAAGGAATAATTTTTTGTTCTTATTTCTCCTCGTTCTTTTTTATAGAAACATAGAACAAAATCAGTATCTCCGAGCTTTACTACGTGTGCTTGACAAGGGCCAAAGACTTTGAGGCTCCTAGAGATCCGGGTATTCGAATGAGTAGCTTGTAGAATTTACACACACCCTCATAGGTGTAGAGTTAGAAACTAGAAACCTTTTAGGCCGTTGTGATCAATCATATTGTATGGGTTAGATGTGTACTTGCTTGTATATGAGAAATAGATGTGGCTACTGTTTATAGTGTTCGTGTTTGATCTCATAGCTTTTGGGTTTGCCGTTGCTGCAGAACAGCGAAGAACCACCGTTAGTCTCTCTCTCTCTGTTCTTGAAAATTTATGGGTTTTGTATTAGAAAGCTGAAAGCTTTGGGCCAAAATTAACAAATATTATATGCTTTTTGATAATATGTCCTGTTTGTGTTTTGCTTTTGGTGATTAGTGGCAAGTTGTTAATGAATCAAGAGATTCAAGCTACTGTGTGTATGAGAAGGATATAGCAACGGGTCTCGGAATAGGTTCTTTCTTGCTCTTATTAGCTAGTCAGCTCTTCATAATGGTAGCGAGCCGATGTTTATGCTGTGGAAGAGCCTTGACACCAAGTGGGTCTAGATCATGTGCTATTCTTCTCTTTATAACCACCTGGTAACAAGATTGTCATCTTCTCTTCTTACAGATTCTTGATATGATTTTAAGAATTTCATCTAAGCTTCTACTGGACATAGATGTATTATGCAATGTAGACCTAGACTAAACATTGATTCCCATCTCTCTGATTGCAGAGCTTTGTTGTTTATACTTGTATTATACTTTAATGTATTAGGCCATTGTTGCTTGTTGTGATCAATCATATTATATGGGTTAGATGTGTGCTTGCTTGTATATGAGAAATAGATTCAAGTACTAAGTTGTTGTGTTTTTTGTCGTTTTATTACTTCTTGTTGTTCTTCAAGATTTTGTTTGTGTCCCTTCTCTTGTAAAGAACTTACTTTACACGCCTTTTTAATAACTAAAACGTGAAAGAAGAAGAGTTACAAAAGATGCAAGAAACAGAGATGAGTTGGTGAATGATGCTTCCTTCTTCAATCCTAAGCTTCTTACTCTCTCTGTTCCAAAGATGAACAGCAAAGCTATGTTTACGCAATTGCGTAAGCCTCTTCCTTGAACAATTCACCTCGCTCTCATTCCCAGACGCTCTGTAAAATCTCCTGATTCTAGTCCAATCCGCAGGATAAAACGCAGATGGTGGAAGAACAGAGAATCCCAAATCCTCCGATGATGATGAAGAAGTATTGATTCTTGCAACGACTCTTGATACTAAGTATGGACCGTTGTGACCCCATTTGTTACCGTTGAAGGCTACTGAGAACTCGTTGATAAACCTTTCAAGAAGAGGATGGTTCTTGTCAAAGATGAGCACCGCGTTGTTAAGCCTGCTCCATTGTTTAGTAACGGGATCAACTGCTTGTGCTCCGATTACGTTGTGGAGATTGGTGAGAGATTTGAGGACTATGAAGTCGGTGTCTAAGTAGATTCCTCCGTATTTGTAGAGCAAGACTAATCTTAGAAGGTTAGAGAGGTTCTGCTCTATTGGAATCACTCCTGGACTGAACATTCCTTTCTTTAATCTTTCAAACCATTTCTCTGCTGATGTGTCTTTGAAGATGTAAGCGAAGTCTGGTTTAATGGCAAGCACCTTAAGCCCTTTGTCCGTAAAGGGTTTCAAGATTAGTGTTCCTCTCTCACAGTCAAGTGAGTTTGATACCAAGATCAAGCAGCTGTTTGGGTGAGATTTGAAGAGACTCTCTACGGTGAACCGTTCTCTAACACCAAAAGATTCGAGGCTTGAGATCCAAGTCATGAAGAACAGAGACTCGCATGAGGATTTGGACAAGAATGAGTTGATCCTCGTCTTGAATCTCTGTCTTGTTTTTCCTTGTGGCTTCTGTCTCGTCGCGGGGGTTAACTCGTCTCTTTTCTCTGTCTTGATAGAGGAAACTTTCTGCTTCTGTGCGAACCCTAAAGTGGTTTCTTTTACCGCAAGCAACAACGAAGAATCAGGCTTAGATGATGATGCTAGTGGTGCTGCTGATGATGTATGATGTTGAAGAACTTGGGGTTGATTAAGTGAAGGAGTGGGTTTAATAGGTGGGATTGGGTCAAGATGAAGAGAGAAGACAGAAAAACTGTTGTAGATTAAGAGAAGCACCATAAGAAGACCGAAAAGAGACACTGGAAGACAACAAACAAAAGAGATGATCAATCTTTTCAAGCTATGCAATAACACAACTTGTTCTGTTCTTCTACTCCCTTCCATTTTTTCTTTTGTTTTTCGTCAAAAAGGTTTGCAAAAGACAGAGACTCGTTCTGTAAGAAAATTATGTGTTTCTTTGGACAAGAGGGTGTTGTCTTACGTGAGTGATGATAATTGTTTGTTGAATAGAAGAAGTAAACAATAATTTTTAATTTTCTTGGAATACTTACATATATATACATGCATCATATATGTAACTATTAGTTAAAAATGTCGAAAGAGAAAGACTACCAATAAAAAATATATAATAAGTGCAAAAGAAAAAATTATAGTAAATTACTATCGTTTAATAAGCCCTTTTATCAAAAAAAAAAATACTATCATTTAAAGAGTATGGTTATACTGTTTGCAAAAAAAAAAAAGAGTATGGTTATATCTTGTTCGACTGTTTCTAAAAAAAAAAAAGGATTGTTCCAGGCGTTATAGAGGTTATATCTTGTTTGATTGTTTCTTGTGCAATTTGGTTGTGTTGACATGTTTCTTGTGAAATTGAAACACTAATCATTGACTAACCATATGCAATGATATGGTTGTTGGAATGTATTTTAAATTTCAAGATATATATATTCTACTGTTCTAGTGTGATTGATTGATACTAACATAAGGATTTCATCTTGTATAAAATATAATAAGAGTGAAAGAGATTATCTTGGATTTTAATGAAAAGTCAACATTTTTATTTTATTTGTGTTAAGAACAGTTTTAGTAGTATGCAATTCACTGTTGAGTCTCGTTGATACTTTCCATGGCCAAACCATCGAAAGTATTTTAATTGATCATTAGGATCAGAAACGGCAAGGCCATCTAATTAAAGACTGGCATAAGACTTGATTTCTAATCTCATGCAGTCACACACTAATCAGGAGAGTTCACATAAGAAGCAAATAGAAAAATATTTTAGGAAAGAAAAAACAACAAATTGCTCTAAACATTTTGAGTACAAACAAAAAAAGAAAGAAAACCAAGCAGCAGTTTTAATAAAAAGATGATGATGAAACACTGAAAAGACTTCGAGAGACATAATCCAATAATCAGAGAAGACCTCTCCTTCTCTTGTAATCACTAACAGTTAACGTAAGTCCATGTCTCTTACCATCATTCTCAACAACTCTGCATCCCACTGTTGCTTCTGTCACCTGTTTCCTCGCCATGAATGCTTTCTGTACTCCTTGGGGTCCACCATACTTCTGCAATGCCGCTAGAGATAACGGCAACTCAAAGTTATGCATAAGATTGTGTTCCGCTCCTTGTCCTATTGGAGCTCTTGTGTCTATCAGCTTCCCTGCCTCTGCAGCCGCTTCTAAAGCCGCTTCTGTCGCTTCAACACCGTTCTCTCCTCCTGCATCTGCTCCATTGGTCTCAACCGCTGCTGCAGCTGCTGCCTCGTTCTCTCCTCCATCTTTCCCACTATTTTTACCATTGTAGTAGTTGGATGATCGCGTCCACCTCCTTGAAAACGGATCATACCCAGCTTCACCAGCCTTGAGACTAGCGGTGATTGATTTCACCTCTGATGCGTTCTTGAAATTCTCGGCTCTGTTCTTCTTGTTCATCTCGAAGAGTTTTAGTGCTTTTTTATCTACACCTTTCTTGTTCCGTGACGCATCGAGCTGCTTGATCTTATTTTTGATCCTCTCCACACCTGCTCCATCGTTTTTGCTCTCTGCAATCTCCAACTCTTTTCTGAGCCGATCTTTCTCGGCCGCAATATTCATTGGCCTCGCCGAGGCTGATTTTTTTTCCTGCAACATCTGCTTAACAGTCTCCGCCGAGTAGACAAAGCTGTTGATTCTTTTGATCGCTTCTTTCTTGTCTGATACATCTTCCTTTGAAGGCAGGCGACCATTTGTTCTCTCAACCTCTCTGATCCATTGCCTGTACTCTTCCTCCACAGGATGCCCATCTGAAATCATCGCCATTTGCCAACGAGCAGCAGAGGTTTCGTTACCCCAGAACACGTTAAGGTACTTGTGTGTAGTCTTGTTCTCTAGCTTGTACGCCTTGTCTGGATCAGCTGCATCAACATTCTTCACCATGCAGAGTCTGTAAATCGGACCACTCTTCGACCTCCCAATCCCAACCCTCACAAAGCAACCAACGATAAGCTCCTCAAAGAAAGGCTCCATAAACCATTTAGCAAGCTTAGATCTCCTAATAGTAATCTCCTTAATATCCTCATAAGTAGGCACATCTGACCTGTCGTCATCACTGTCACCCATTCCTCCGTTGGACCCTTCATCGTCACTCTGAGACCTATCACTATCACTTAAGGAAGCTAAAGAAGGCTTCCTCTTCATAGATGAGAAATCTCTGCCACCTTTGGACGACGCATCTCTGAGCTTCCTAAGAGCAGAAGGGTCCTGCTGCTTCATACGCTTAGCCCTCAGCTCGTTCAAAGCATCATCCTTTGCAGCGGCTCTGTCAGCAGATCTAGCAGAAGACCTGACACCACGGGAGGCCGAAGCAGCCGGAGGTGTCTGATGAGTGTCCTTCTTGGAAACAGGGGTGGTGGTGGCCGTGGTGGTGGTCATCATCTCGTTCTCCCTCTTGGACCTAAGCTTCTCAGTGAAGCTCTTGTCACCTTTCTTGTCAGCACGCTCGGCGAGAATCATCTCTCTCTGGAACTCAGTCATCCCAGCGAGCTTCTGCCTGTCTTCCTCGTTCTTGTAAAGGTCATCCCCAAAATCAGACTCCTCGCTGCTGCTGTCACCTTCACGATCAGATGTCTCAGCAGCTTCTCTCTCTGCCTCTAATCTCTTCTTTAAGGGAACTTGAGAAGCAGAGGGTTTCCTAGTAGCAGGATAGCCACGATCTTCTTCATCAGATTCCTCGCTGCCACCATCAGAGTAGGAGCCTTCACGTCTCCTAGAAGATGAGGAAGGATGAGAATGACGGGACCTAGAAGAAGCAGGTGCGTTTGTTCTCCCAGCAGCTTCCAAAAGCAAGTCATCTAAATCAACCATACCTTCTGACCTTATCTCAGAACTGTTCACCTGAAATTACAAGAAACCTAACTAGTTATTCTAAGCATAACGCAAAGAAAGACAATTGAAATAGGGTTACAGAAGAAGACAATTGGAGAACGAAATCGACCTATACGAGAGATCTTGAGGTCAAACCCCGAATAGGATCGATCTCTCGTATAGGTATCGAATTCGATTCGGATAGAGGAGCTCGAAGCCGTCACTTAATGGTTCTCGCGGCGTATAAAAAAGGAAAATGAGAAAAAAAATTTAAAGGAAGGAAGGAAACAAACTAACTTGAGAAGGGAAGGGAGAAGTCGCCGGGAACTTGATGCAGAGATCGACGGGCGGCGGAAGTGGAAGCTAAGGGTCATCAAAGAGGGGAGATAATAAAAGAAATACCAGATATTTTAGTATTTTGACAAAAAAAACAATGGGACCGGTTTTGTATTCTTAAATTAATTACTCGATAGAGTGAAGGGTATTGTCGGTATAGAAATCACCTTGTTTGTTACTTACGATTAAATAATAGACTTGAGGTTACATTGTTATCGACCGCATAGCGCAGTGGATTAGCGCGTCTGACTTCGGATCAGAAGGTCGTGGGTTGGACTCCCACTGTGGTCGTAGTTTTATTTTTTTATTTTTTATTCGCCTGAACTAGATTTAGGGTTTTAAAGATTCACAAAGACGTGCTCAATTTCATCTCGGAGTGTGTTCCTCCTACTGATTCTCTCTAGGGAAGAAGGAGAAAGAAGACGAGAGAGAAAATGGCATCTTCATCGGCATCTCTGAAAAGGAGAGAGCAGCCAATGTCGCGAGAAGGAGATCAGCTTATCGTTACTCCTTTAGGCGCCGGAAACGAAGTCGGTCGTTCCTGCGTTTACATGTCCTTCCGTGGCAAAACCATTCTCGTCTGTTTCCATCGAACTCTCCCCCTTTGTACAAAAGTTGTTTGCTTTTTCTTAATTTAATTTGTGGTTTGGTTCGTTGTTGTGTGGCAGTTCGATTGTGGGATTAATCCTGCCTACTCTGGAATGGCTGCCTTGCCTTACTTCGATGAGATTGATCCTTCCACCATCGATGTCCTCTTGATTACTCAGTATGTTTTTTTTTTATTTGCCCATATGTTTGATTTTTCTCATTTAAAGATATGATGATTATATGATATGATGATTGATGTTGATAGGGATTAGCTCAAGCTTATAGAAAGGCTGGTGTTTTTTTTTTGTTTCTCTGTCTGTCTACTTGAACAAGTTTGTTTCTTGTTCTTTTGCCTTTTATGCTTGTTGGTTGATGTAATGATGCTTTCTGTTGCAGCTTTCATTTGGATCATGCAGCATCCCTCCCTTATTTTCTAGAGAAGGTTTTGTTTCTCTTACTGGATGGATCTTCTTGTCTTTTTTTTTTAACTTCAGCTGGAACTAATTCAGATTAGTATTTGTTTTTATTAGACTACATTCAAAGGGCGAGTTTTCATGACACATGCTACAAAGGCTATCTATAAGTTGCTGCTTACAGATTATGTTAAAGTCAGCAAGGTTTCTGTGGAAGACATGTTGTTCGATGAACATGATATCAACAAATCCATGGATAAAATTGAGGTCTGTACTGCATCTTCTTACAACTAACTTGTTCTTGCTTTGTGTTTAGCTTATAACGTTGCATTGGATATTATGTTTCTGTCACGTATGTTTAAGAGAAGCTTAACTAAAGTAGTGTGGTTTGAAGTTTACTTTTTATAAATCACATTAGGATCTGAACGTGTGCTGTGTAGTGTGCGCATCTTTTTGTCTTCTTACAAGTTTAAACCATTAATAAGATATATATGATTCTTGTTAGTCAACTAACCTTAATCAGTCCATTGAGTTATGGTTAAGTTTTAAACGTTTTCCATCGGTTTCAGAGAAGTGATCAGCTAAGATTTATGTCTACTTCCTGTCCAGGTTATTGATTTCCATCAGACGGTTGAAGTGAACGGCATAAAGTTCTGGTGCTACACGGCAGGCCATGTCTTGGGTGCAGCCATGTTCATGGTGGACATAGCTGGTGTCCGGATCCTCTACACTGGCGACTATTCCCGTGAGGAAGACCGACATCTAAGAGCAGCTGAGCTTCCTCAGTTCTCCCCTGACATATGCATCATTGAATCCACCTCCGGTGTCCAGCTTCATCAATCTCGTCACATCCGGGAGAAACGCTTCACTGATGTAATCCATTCAACTGTTGCTCAGGGTGGTCGTGTCCTGATCCCAGCTTTTGCACTTGGCCGTGCACAGGAACTCCTCTTGATTCTAGATGAGTACTGGGCCAACCACCCTGATCTACACAATATCCCTATCTACTATGCCTCACCCCTCGCCAAAAAGTGTATGGCAGTTTACCAAACCTACATTTTATCTATGAACGACAGAATCCGCAACCAGTTTGCAAATTCTAATCCGTTTGTGTTCAAGCACATATCTGCGTTGAACAGCATCGATGATTTCAGAGATGTTGGTCCATGTGTGGTTATGGCTAGTCCTGGAGGTCTTCAGAGCGGTTTCTCGAGGCAGCTCTTTGACATCTGGTGTTCAGATAAGAGAAACGCTTGTATCATACCTGGTTATATGGTGGAAGGTACACTGGCAAAAACGATTATCAATGAGCCGAAGGAGGTGACTCTTATGAACGGTCTTACTGCTCCTCTCAACATGCAAGTGCACTACATCTCCTTCTCTGCTCACGCTGACTATGCGCAGACGAGCACTTTCTTGAAAGAGCTCATGCCTCCAAACATCATCCTTGTTCACGGTGAAGCTAACGAGATGATGAGGCTCAAACAGAAACTCTTTACGGAGTTTCCTGATGGAAACACGAGGATCATGAATCCGAAGAACTGTGAGTCGGTTGAACTGTACTTCAACTCTGAGAAAATGGCTAAAACCATTGGGAGGTTGGCTGAGAAGACGCCTGATGTTGGCGATTCAGTGAGTGGGATTCTGGTTAAGAAAGGTTTCACTTATCAGATAATGGCACCTGATGATCTCCATGTTTTCTCACAGTTATCAACAGCAACTGTTACTCAGCGGATCACTATCCCTTTCTCAGGAGCTTTTGGTGTGATAACACATCGCCTCGGGAAGATTTTTGAGAGCGTTGATTCTTCAACGGACGAGGAAACGGGTCTTCCAGCACTGAAAGTTCACGAGAGAGTAACTGTGAAGCAAGAGTCAGAGAAGCACATCTCGCTTCAGTGGTCATCTGATCCAATAAGTGACATGGTTTCAGACTCCATTGTAGCTCTGGTTCTCAACATCAGCCGGGAAGTTCCCAAGATCATTGTGGAGGAGGAAGTTGCTGTCAAATCCGAAGAGGAGAATGGGAAGAAAGTGGAAAAAGTGATATATGCTCTTCTTGTGTCGCTCTTTGGGGATGTGAAACTTGGAGAGAATGGGAAACTGGTGATTACTGTCGATGGCAATGTGGCTCATCTTGATAAAGAGACTGGAAAAGTAGAGGGTGAGCATGAAGGTCTAAAAGAAAGAGTGAGAGTAGCTTTTCATCGGATTCAAAGCGCTGTGAAACCAATCCCTCTCTCAGCTGAATGAAGTAGCTGTTGAGGTATTTAAGAATCATAGAATTTTATCATCAGTTGTCTGTTTCTCTATCCAAGTTTACTAGTTCTGGTAATCAAGTCTATGTATGTTATTATGTTTTATGAAACTTTGCTGCTTTTGTGAGTCTACTGTGATGCTGATTAGTCCAATGGATGTTATTGCGACGCTGTTCTTACTCAACAACATTTAGTTTCACTTTTATATGGTTTTGATTTTCATTTTTTTCTCTTGGACACGTTTTTTTTTTTGGACACGTTTTTTTTTTTGATTTTTACTTACTTGATTGTTTTTCTTGGTTATAAAAGTATAAAAGTTTATGTGGATTCTCATATTTAGCTATATAGAAAAAAAATCATTTCCATGCTATAAGTGCAAAGATTTTAGATGTACCTATAAAGAATCTTACCTAGAAAATTTTAATTAATTTTTGAGGCTCCAAACTATCAGTTTAAGGCTCCGAATCGAATAAACCATTTATTTATTTTCTAATTTTAAAATTTATAATATATTTTAAATTTCTTAAAATCTATAAACAAAATATTATATTATATATAAATTGAATAACATATGTTAAAATATCTAAACTTAACATATAAATGTTTGGTTTGAATATTTTGATGAAGAAACAAAAATTATTTTAAGTATTTTATTTTTTTGAATATATTTTTACTATTTTAAATATTTACATTTAACTATTTGTATATATTTTTAAATATTTTGGATAATTTTAAAACATTATATATATTTATATGTTTTAATATATATTAAAGCTAAAAGTAATTAATATATATAGATATACAAATTTATTTCAGATATATTCAGATACTTCAAATACTTGAATCGGATCGAGTTTATTTTTTTAAATACCAAAATTTTATGAGTTTGTTTTATGATCTAAGATTATAAGTTATAAATTTTAGGTTTGATCATTTTTTTTTTCAACAACCATGTGAAAAATACAAAAACCCAAACCTAAATTACAACCACC
>NC_079516.1:9979756-10099095 GCF_000801105.2 Raphanus sativus
AAAGTTACTTTTGTCTAGTTGTTAATGTACCTCTTAAAAAAATACCACATCATTGTTTAAGTCCTCGAATGAACATATATTAAGAATATATATATCAAACAACGTCGTTTTATCTTGTTAACAGTTAACTAATTTATTTTAGAGTCAATGTAGATTTATGCACATTTTAAAAAGTTCAGGTAATTTTTTTTAATTATAATTGAGTTCAGGTCGTATTTGGCACCGACCATGTGTTCGGATCGTATCTGGCACCACCGAAATTGTTTGAGTCGAAATTAGCACTTTTTACCGTATGTCAAAACATTGTCGTTTTATCTTGTTAACGGTTGATTAAATTTTCTTAAAGTCAATGTAGATTTAAGCACGTTTTTAAGAAGTTCGGATAGGTTTTTTGAATTTAATTAAGTTCAGGTCGTATTTAGCACTGACTATTTGTTTGGATCGTATTTGGCACGATCGAAATTGTTCGGGTCAGAATAGACACTTTTCCCGATATTATTTCAGTATGAGTTGTTCAGAAAATTTTACACGTCATATGAAAATAAACATATAGTGAACATCTGATGTACTTATTTAAGTTTTGAATATCTTATCAAATATATATATACTAGAAGATGATCCGCACCTTGTGCAGATTAATATACATCCAATTAATTTTAATTGTAACATAATTTTTGTAAAATTTATATATATGCACTAGGTGAAGACCTACGCCTTGCGCAAGGTAAAATTTGTATTAAAAATTAGCAAAATAAAAGTGTTATTTTTTTGTTGAATATTTGTTCATTCACATAGATAGTATAAAACCATTATCAGCTTTGGTAAGTTTATATACAGTATACTACATGATTCAACGTTTATTTATTAGGTTATGAGTTATATTTTAAGCGTCCATACTCTTAGGGCTGGGAAAAAAAAACGAATCCGAAGAACCAAACCGAATCCGATCCGAAAGTAGTACCTATTCAAATCCAAAATTGTTTAAATATCCGAATGGATTCAAATTTTTGGTATTTAAGGAACCGAAACCGAACCCGATCCGAACCAAAATATTTCGGATACCCATGTATCCGAAATATTTAATATACTTATATTTTTAGATTTACTGTATATTAAAAATCATCAAAAATATACATGACACTTTTAAATTGTCTAGAAGACTTGAAAATATATACAGATAGTCAAAAGTACATGTTTAAATAGTTAAAATATACTCAAAACACCAAAAAAAAATTAAAATATTTATTAATTCTTTATCCAAATATTCAAATCAAAGCAATTTATATTTTAAATTTTGGTATTTTGATACAAGTTATTCAAATTTATATGTAATATATCATTTTTTTTACATTTGTGAAGTTTAAAGCATATAATGAATTTTAAAATTTTAAAAATAATTTAAATGTGTTATCCGAACCCGAACCGAACCCGCAAAATATTTCAAAATTATGTTTTAAAATAAAAATATTTCTTTTTCTAATATCAAGACTATCTGTGTGAAATATTATTTTTATGAAATCACATTTTATAAAATATATATTTTTATCTAAGAAAATATAGATATGAAGAAAGTATTTTATTACTTCAAAAGTATATTTTATGTTATTTAAAACTTTTTAATGGAATATTAATATTTTATGAACTTTCTTTTTTAATGAAATTATATTCTATAGACATATATGTCCTTTTTAAAAATTTCTTTTAAGCTTTATAAATTTTTTCTTTTTTTTAATTATATATCTTATCTGGAAATTTAAAAGGAAACTAAATAAAAAACCAATAATAATATTTTAAATATAATATTTTAATTCATTAAAAGTATCAATGTAATCAACCATCATGAAAAATTAACTTGATTGCGGCAAATAGTAAATTGACTTCTCAGATAATATTATTCGAGAAAGGAAGAAATACATTACATCACTTTAAAATTCAAACACAAAGAACTTCGGTGGAAAAAGGAGTTGAATAAAAGAACATAATAAGCAGAAAACGTTTTAGAACTTCAATCATCCAGTCCAAAGTTAGTTAACAAAGGCGCATTTCCTCCTGACCTCACCTTGCTTCCCGGTAAGAATCTCGACGAAACCAAGTTTGACCATTGATTCTGAGAAATCTCTGTTGAAGGAAGCCCCACGGGTCAAGACCTGCGCCTGAATGTAGAGGTTGGTGTCAAGGTCATCGAGAAGTGTTGCATCAGATGTGAACAAACCCTTCTTCTGAGCCACAATGTTGAAGTAGTGAGAGTCAAATTTCTTGGCACTGCCTGGGTCCATATCCACAGGGGTCTTGAAATCAGTTGGCTTGCATCTTTTCTTCAACGCCCTAACGTAGCTAGGGTTCATCGCTGGGTCAAAGTCGCCTCTGCCCGTGAAGTTATGGATACGGTTGTTGATGATAGCGCAAGAAGACACACCTATGGTGTGAGCCCCTGTTCAATCAATCATTTGATAGTCAGCTGGCGTGATACTTAAATTAAGATTTTTTTTTGGGTCAAAACATGTTTTAAATTAAATTCTAAGAGGGAAAATCTCCGAAATTACACATTTTAAATTTTATTTTAAAATAGCACTGAATAATAAAAATTCTCAAAATATCATTTTATACTAACTCTTAAATCTTAATCTCATTTCTACTTTCTAAATACTAAACTCTCATCGCTAAACACAAACCCGATAATAAAATATATTTTTAAAATTTTTAATTGGTGCTATTTTATATATAGTTTTCTCTGTGTAATTTTTTTGAATAAAAGGTGTTATAATACTATTTTAGGGTATTTTCTTTAGATGATTTGTATATAAATACCTGAGAGGACGACTAGGTCTTTAGTGTTAAGACCCTTGTCGAGGAAGTTTTTCTTCAGTGTCTTTACATCGGAAAATGGAGATGGTAAATTAACTTCGGAAAGCTTCGAGATGCGTCCGTCCCTCCGCCCCAATGGAACAGGCCACCATGGTCCTCCGATCTAAAAAGATAAAGAAACCAATCAATGAGAAAAATAAGTTTAATACGAACACTAATGTTAACTGGTTTTGGAATGATAAATCATTAGAATGCAACATGTTACGTACCACTGCAACAGCGTCTCTAGCGACCAAGGCAAGAACATCAGCGCAAGAGACAGCACCACGACAACCCTTAATCCTGTCGAGAGCTGACTTGGCGGCATCAACCACTTCGTAGCCTCTCACTGACAAGTTGGGCACAGCGTCTCTTTCCGCATCTTTGAAAGGTGATTTCAGAAGAATGGAACCGTCACATCCCTAATGTGTACATGAATAATATCCACAAGTTAATTTATGAAGGTGCAAACTATACTATATAAAGGACTCACGTAAAACATAAAGAAAAATATTAACTTACTCTGACAAAACAGTCGTGAAAATGCATCCTCAGAAGGGCAGCAGCAAGAGTTGGCCTGCGAGAGACGTATTGAAATGTGACACGGCGGACAATGGTTTCCACTTGTGGACACGTGGAGCGGTAGTAGTCAAGGTCAAGATCACCCTGCATTTTTGGGTTCCTTTGTCCATTTTGTTTCCTAAGTGGGTTCCCATATGGATTTGCAAGGGAAACTCCAACAATGCCAAGAAGAACCACAAGGACAAGTAAGTTCTTCAGCGCCATTGTTGTCTCTCTTCTTTGTTTGAGTATTAAAGCTAAGTTTAGGGATGAAGAGAAACGAGAAAGCCTCAGGCTCTTTTTATAGGAGGGCGTTTTGAAAAGTTCCGTTGCTAAATGTCAACACATGAATTAGATAATACCCATTTGCAAATTTTAATCATATCTGTTTCTTTATAGAATCTCCGAAGAACATTGCATGCCTCCACGATCATCCTGATTTTGTTTGATGCTTGAATAATTCAACTCTCAAGAATATATAAAACTCAAAATTTTGAAATGATTATTAACTTTTCTGCCTTAATTCTCTTTTGCTCTACGGAAAGTCTACGGAAAGCAAAGTCTGTTTTTCATTCGAAGTAAAATAATAGTATTCTCAAACCAATGCTTTGTTGTTCTTTGTTAACCTCAAAGTGATTATTATCTAATTGCAATTGTATGAAAACAAACATAAAAATAACAAAATACATCTAGGTGATTACCCGTGCTCATGCACGGATATAAATATTTATAAACTGAGCCCCAGTCAGATCCAATTGCACTCCTAAACCTACCAACATGCGTATCTGCAGTTGTCCTGATATTATTTGCCCTTAAAATATCTATTTATGAACGAAAACTGTTGCTCTAATTTCTTCCCTATCAAACAATATTACTGTAATGATGTTACAATTTCCAATGAGAACCCAAATACAATATGCTCACATCTCAAAACATATTTGTAAAAAGGTTTGTTTTGGGTACTAATGTGCAGTTTCCTTGTGCAACTTTTTTCTTCTACTCAAGAACTTGGGTTGGTTGATGGAGGATGTTGCCGGGATAGATAAGGGACTTCAGCTACTATCCCATAAATGTCTTCTCCTATAGTCACTGTGTTTCCAATTGAGGCTGCTTGCTTCTTGATGTACCCTAACCCGAAATGGCTAGATCCGTTTCTTCCCTTAGTGTAGCTAGTTAGCTTCCCGACCTGAACATAATGTCAAGAAATAATAAAACAAAACGTAGATGCTATTCTTTGTTTTGGAGTAACTAAGATATGAACACAATGGTTCAATACCTTTTTCCCGTCGAACGTGATGGTGCTGCCTGGTTCTGCTTGTGCAGAGAGTTCAAGTCCACACAACCTTTGTTTGATTCCATCATATGTTATAAGTCTTGCGATAGTCTCCTGCCCCTTATAACATCCTGGGAAGTTTGTTTTTTTTTTTAAACCTGGGCGTTTTCATTTTAGTTCAGTGACTAAGCTTCTTTAGTACCTTTGTTCAAAGAGATTGAGTTCCATAGACCCGCTTCCAGAACATTGAATTCCTTGCTGAGTTCTCTCTCAGGTGCTGGTCTTCCTGCAAAACATTAACGCTTTTGGCCTGAGAAACATATAGCTAATGGAAAGGCAAAAGACATAAAAGGATAGTGTTGTACAACCTTGAATGACTCTAAGTTTCTCCCAGGCCTCAGAACCCATTGGAACGGCACCTTCAGATAGAAGAGTCTTCCAGACTGAAACAGCACCACTAGGTGACATTAGCATGGTAAAGCCTTCATCTGAAATAAGACTCCCGACCCCAACTGTAATTGGCATTCCATCGAACTGAAAAAGGAAAAAGAACATATGACTACAATGCCGCTTCACAGGATTTGTTTCAGAGTTTAATAAAAAAAAGAGGCTTACGCTGTAATGCTTATGTTTGCCATATGGCTGCCCAATAAGATCTCCCAGATTCAGGTTAGACATAATCTGTTTCAAGTTCCTTTTACATTAGCATAAAAAAAAACAACTTATTTGAACTGTCATGGTCACTCTGCTAAAAGAAAGAATCTTACTTGGTTACATTTCGGTCCTGCTAAAGCAAATAAGCAAGTTTGCTTGGTGATATCTTTGATCTCTACTTTGTCAGCAAAAAAGATATACCTGAGAAGATGAAGATGAGAAGTAAGTGACATCAAGGTACTCAAAGTCAGAGCCTTAAATCTTCAAAGAAACGTTATACTCAAAGCCTTAACATACTTGTTTAGCATCTCAATTATGGTTTGGCACGTAGTTGGAGAAACCATTAGCATTATTGCGTTTTTCTGAAAGGGAAAAGAGTCAACATTTTTTTTTTTAATCATGGAAGATTAAGAGCACCTGAAGGAGAATCCAACCTAATAATATCACACTCCCAGGAAGAAGAAAAGAAGAAAGTGTAATTACCATTATCCAGGCATGTGCAATATCGATGGTTCTTGCAGTTGGGGTAACGAATACAGTGTCACACCCCTTAAGAAACGAGCAAACAAAAGTGGTTACTAGTGACAGAAGCCAAAAAATCTACACTCGATGAAAAAAACAATCACCTGTCCTTCGTTAAGGCATTCGAAATTTGCAGTAGTTTGGTTGTGAAGGAAATGAAGGCGGTCATCTCCACTAACTTGATAGCAAAAAAAAAGAGATTTAGGGTGGTAGCATTACCCAAAATTAAAGCAAAATGAACTAGGCTGATAAATAAGGACATACCTCGTATTCTGCCAAAATGCGAGAGGTCCACGACCTGTAAATCAAATGTTGATCAGAACAAGAATCATAATGCAAAGAAGTCAAAATTTTAAAAGAAAGAAAAGAGAAGATACCACAACTCCGTTATCAAAAGCATCCAAAGCCTCATCGTCGTTATCAAAACTCTCAACAACACCATCTTCTGACACTATCCCTCCACCAACACTTATTGTATCCTTCGCACAATCCATAATTGCAATCAGCCAAATTTTACAAGCAAACTCTAGAAAATTAATAAACTGATTTTTTTTTTTTTTGTAACTGCTATCTGCAATAGTGAAATTCAAGACTATAATATTCAAGAAGTTGCTATCTGCGGCGGGCAGCAGTTAGAAGAAGTGACACGGATAGGAAGCTTACGAGGAGATCATGATCGATTGGAGGCGGCGAGAAATCAAATTCGGAAGGCGAGACGCATCTGAGCCGAAGCTTCGGTTCTCCTCGAGAACCGCTATTTCGGAGACGAAGGGAGCTGCGGCTAAGATTTGTCCCGTGGTAGAGACATGGAAGCAGAGCTGTAGCAGTGGCGGTGATGTGGCTAACGCCACCCGTCCTCATCATCGTGTGTCCGTACAAAGTCTTTAGAAGATTTTTTTTTTCTTTGTTTAAAAGTCGTATCTCTCTAACTGGGTTATGACTGTTATGAATGTGATTTGTTTTTTTTTTTTTTTTTTTTTTTTGCTCAAACATCAAAAGTTATTTTTGCAAATTTTGTTTATGTCGTTTTGATAATCATTTTCACCAAAAGAAAATGACATAGCATATTATCAACTATGACATGGCTTATGGACCAACTGTGAGATGGAAAATCATAATGTTGATTTTTTTTTTTTAATATGGTTATGATTTATATATCACCGCTCAAGTAAATATATTTAATATACCAATAACTAATATAATAATAAAAGTATAACAACATTTTACAAATTTCAAAATATTGTTAATTCTTTCTATAATTAAATAATATTATTACTAAGAAGATCTTCAAAAATTATGCAATTTCTTAAACAAAAATATATTTTTTTTCTTAATACCTTTAATTTCATGTTGATATATACAAATTTTAAAAAGTTTATTTAGTTTTACGTTTGATAATCATACGATTTTTATCGGTTATATAAGTTGACTTATTATCTTTTAATCTAAATAATATTCATATTCTAATCGCAATTCTATAAAATATTCAATATATTTTATTTTTATATTTGAAGTGGAAATATGAAATAAAAAAATTGAAAATATATCTAACATTGTAGTTTTAAATATACATATATCTATTAGTAAATATAAGTTTAAACTAAACAAAAATATTATTTTATCTTAATTTTATGTACAATTGAATACAAATTTATATTAAAAATTCAGTAAGAAAATAATGAAATCTAAAATATTAACAAAATTTTATATGAACGGGAGCTAGCAATCCGGATCGTATTGAAAAGGTTAGTGAGACACATCATGGAACTATTAAATGTAATTTAAATTTAAAATTTTAGTACTGCACATTATGAAACACCTGGTATTAGAGCAAAAGGAGACAAATATAAATAGAGAAAATGAACCAAAAATTTCACAAGTAAATAAAATACTAAAAAATGCAATGCAGTGTAACATTTTTTTTTAACAAATTGGAGAAGATAAACACACACCAAATTTACTATTTTGAATACTAAAGAGAATAAAACATTAAAAATACTTTTTTTACTTAATTAGTATTAAAATATCTGAAATAAAAGTAAATCATTTTTCCACATAGATTATATCTTTATATGCATTATAAAGTTATAAAGTATGATTAAATAATATAGAGTAAACAGAAATAATCTTTTTCTTTTTTGTCGGGTTTATTATGCTATTAGAAACAACGAGAAATATTACATTGACAATATTACAGCTGACCATTCTACCTGCCTTATAAGAATTCATGTCTGACTGCATCATCCTGAGCCGCCTTATGAGATCCATTCCTGACGGTATTCCTTACGCCATACTGAAGATCCCTTATAAGACTTGTCTCCAATAATCTGTATAATTCGCCTTCTCCGGGAATTGAAACCCAGACCTTCTAATATAGAAATTGCGTCGCCTGGGATTCGAACCCCAGACTTCGGTGTAGAAGTCTTTAAACCTTGACCACTGGCCACGGTACTTCCACGAAACATAAATAATCTAGAATAGAGAAAATGAGTGAAAAATCTCAAGAGTAAATTAAAAGTAAAATGCAACGGAACATTTTTTTTTCTTCACAAATTGGCTGGGATAAACACGCACAAAATTTACTCTTCTTTGAATACTAAGAAAATAAAACATTAAAATAATAATAAAAAATTTCTACTTGATTGGTATTAAAACAAGTGAAATAATCTATTGAGATTTGGTGTGTATCCACATTAGTCATGAGTTCCATTCTCTATAGAAACTAAATTATTATTATTTGGCAGCCTGAGTTTAGACGTTGATCCATGTGATTTACATGGTGGACCGTAAGAAGATTGGTTCAAACCTCTGACATTAGTCGAAAGATATTTCAAATCACTGAAACAACTTTGAATTTTGTAGAAAACTAGGTATTTTCGTATACCATGTGCAGTAAGGAATTTTTTAAAGCTAACTTATATTTAAAAATAAATTTTATTAGATATTATAGATTTTACTATCTTCTTACTAATATTTAATATATATTTGATATATATTAAATCAATTTGTATAAAACTAATAAAAATGATATAAAATTGTATAATTATAAAAAAAATTAGCCTAAATAATGTTTATAAAATTTGTTGATATATAAGAAACTAATAATCTTACGATTAGATATTTAAATTTTAAAAACATTGTAGAAATTTTTGAAAATTTAGTAATACAAATTGTATAATTATATAAGTTCTAGTAGCCATATCATATTTGTTTTGTGAAACTGATTGTAGAGAGAACATGTGACAAAATTACTTCGCAAATACAGTCCAGGGGTTATCATATCAAATCACATATAGATCTCATTTTTATTTTTTAAGTTTTACTAAAATCACTAAAATAACTTCAAATTTCACCTAAATCCAACCAAAATTAAAACACTGCAAAATCTCCTGGAACCTTTAATTCAGTGCGCCCCCTCCCCCTCCCCTCCCCCCCCAATTTGTATAAAACTAATAAAAATGATATAAAATTGTATAATTATAAAAAAGCTTAAATAATGTTTATAAAATTTGTTGATATATAAGAAACTAATAATCTTACGACTAGATATTTAAATTTTAAAAACATTGTAGAAAATTTTGAAAATTTAGTAATACAAATTGTATAATTATCTAAGTTTTAGTAGCCATATCATATTTGTTTTGTGAAACTGATTGTAGAGAGAACATGTGACAAAATTACTTCGCAAATACAGTCCAGGGGTTATCATATCAAATCACATATAGATCTCATTTTTATTTTTTTAAGTTTTACTAAAATCACTAAAATAACTTACGAATTTCACCTAAATCCAACCAAAATTAAAACACTGTAAAATCTCCTGGAACCTTTAGTTTAGTGCGCGTCCCGCCCCCACCCCCTCCCTTCTCTTAGTACTAGGGGTGGACGTTCGGATACCCGTTCGGGTTCGGATCGGGTATTTCGGTATAGGAGTATAATACCCGTTCGGGTATTTTTGAATTTCGGGTCGGGTTCAGATATTTTTAGTTCGGATTCGGTTATTTCGGGTCGGGTTCGGATATTTAGATTTTGAAGAAAAAAATTAATTTTTTTTATTTTTTAAGGTTCTTGTATTTAAAAATTTAGTTTTCGATTAACTGACTTCTTATGTTTTTAATAGATTGAATTATTAATAGATTTGGAGGTAAATTTCAAAAATAAGTAGACATTTATTTGGCTATTATTTTTAGAATTTGGATGTAACCTTTGTTAATACATGAAATAAAAAGCTTGATATTCATTTTAAGTGAATATCAAATCATTTTTTCTCTATAATTATATGTATATTATATAATTTTAAAGTATGTGTGACATTAATATATTGTATAATATATAATCTTAAAGTATGTGTGACATCAATATAAATATTTTAAATAAAATGAAAGATGAAAACTAGAAATATAAGGGTAAGTATATCTATGTTCGGTTATCTTTGGATATCCATTCGGGTTCGGGTATTACCCGTTCGGGTTCGAATATCCAATCTCTCTTAAATCAATATCCGTTCATGTATTTTGTTATTTCGGTACGGATTTCGGTTTGGGTTTTTCGGATCAAGTTCGGGTGCGGCTTCGGATATCGGGTAAAGTGCCCACCCCTACTTAGTACTACGAAAAGTCTAGTTCACTCCCAGAAATATAGCTACCCCTACCCTCTCACGTCAATGCCACGAACCTCTTATCCATTCTTATTCGATCACAGCGAAGGAGCAAGTCAAAATAGAAAAACTCACATCCACCCCACCCCTACTTAGTACTACGAAAAGTCTAATCTTTGGGGTTTGTAAAACTAATCCCAAACTCAGTATTTTTCTTTTTAACGGCTGGATGGAGTGGACGGATTGACATGTCTATTTTAATCCTAGTTTTATGCTGTCAATAACTAGTTGCGGATTGCAAATACTTGCAATAAAAGTTTAATTTAAAACTCATTTTCCCCAAAACAATGTCATAAATTTCTTTACCA
Organism: Raphanus sativus; assembly: GCF_000801105.2. Lineage (NCBI taxonomy): Eukaryota > Viridiplantae > Streptophyta > Magnoliopsida > Brassicales > Brassicaceae > Raphanus > Raphanus sativus. The sequence goes on from NC_079516.1 coordinate 9,990,576, forward strand.
ACTGTTTTTACCATTACCAAGCCTTGTATCCCAAATGCTTGTTTCTCTGACCACTGACTATACAAGTAACAAGGAACAGAAAACCAGAACCAAAAAACGATATACAGCAAACAAAGGAATATATTTAGTCCACTACAAGATTATCATGATGAGCGTTCGGAAGGGAAGTATCTGCGAACGCTTGAGCTTCATCTTCATCTCTCGTATCCCTAAACCTCGAGAGAAACGAGTTAAATCCTTCTGAGGAAGCACCGCCTAAAATCCGTAGTAACATCGAGCTGAACGAGCTCATAGCACCTGCGTGCGGATTAGGCTCTACAGGAATGTTGGCGTTTGCTGTGTTCACTTCTTGCTGTTGATGCTGCATTGGATTCTCGACTCCTGCATCCGCTGCTGCTGCTGTTGCTGCTGGAGATCTTGTTTCTGTGTTTTGGTTTGGGGTTGTGTTGTTAGGACCAGACGGAGATCGGTTTCTTGTTGTTGTTCTGTTCAGCCTTGTGATGTGAAGAGTTGACGCTAGGATTGTTGAGGAAGTGATGTGGAAGTCTGGATGCTGGTGAAGATGTGACTGTCGGCTTTGAAGGAATCTCTGAAGTGCCGGTACCTGCGGCTTTTGTGTTTTAGTTTTCAGATAAAAGAAAGAACTTTCCATTGAGAGTAAAAGTTTACCTCAAACCGGTTCCAGAAGTACAAAATCAAGTGTTGCATGAATGCACCGGTTGTCATTAGCGCTAGATAAGAAAAGCCTGTTGAGAGAGTTGAGCAGTAAGTGACATATATTTTGACGTCTCTGAAAAATATAGACAGTAGTTAGTCAGCCAAAATAATGTATAAACTTAGTCCTTACCATAAGCGTACGAGAAGAAATAAATGTGGAACACCAAGAAGTAGAGCAAAAAGAAACGCGGGAAGAACTTCATCGATATTGGTGTTCTAACACTACAACATTTGGAACATAGGACTTTTTGTTAATTATCAGTTAAGGAACAAATTTGTAATTGCTTGCAAGAGACCTCGATATATACAGGTAAACTGAAGCAAAAGGACCTAATAACCTTATCAGGGTGAATAATTCGCATAGCCAGACAAGAACTAGGACCATGAAAGCTAACAGCTGATCGTCATAAAACTCAAACAGGAAGAAGAGAATCCCAATCATTATCTGCAATTTACAAATGATTATATTATGTCAGTCACGAGACAATCCTCTGAAATGTTGGAATAAGAAAAAAATAATGCATACCGGTACAAAGACGAGGGATTCAATCACGTGCACAAAGATCAACTGAAACGTTGGTAGCCGATGCTGAGCATGGTGTTGAAGCTGCACTGCAAAAAATAAAATTGATATCCAAACATATAAAAAACTTGAGAAGCAAAGATGGGAAACCATCGGGTAGTGAAACAGAAGAAAGACAAACCTGTGAACTTCAACATGCGAGTTTGCGTCTCTCGCAAAGTGAATGACACAGACATTGTGGTTGTGAAAAACACAAACAGAGACATCATAAGAACACCACATTTTGTCACCAAGTAATCTGCATAAGCCCGGCATAATCAGATCTATTACTTAGGCAAATGGTTATGCTGAACTAAAGAGAAAGTTGCAAGGGCTACTAACGCCACATTAAAGAGATTTGAAAGAAGTAAGGTAAACTTTTTAACGTATGCTGTTAACGATACAGAACATGACATACCTCCAAATTGCGAAGAACCTTCAGAAAGTTCTTGGGAGTAACTAAGATTGTAAAACTCTCTTGTCTGGAAGTTGTACATGTAACCTGCAATGGATGAAGTTCGCAGTTATATGAGGTGAATTCTCCAGCTTTCACAATAGCATATAGATAAAAAAAAAATCAAAAGGGAAATGAGCAGGCGACAATGACAGTCTCTTTCTAGCGTAAGCTAAACTTTCAGATGGAAATAGGTTGCACACAAGCTACAAAAGCAGGGATAAATAAATGCGTCCTCAACACAAGGAATTCAGGCCTAGAAGGATGCAGATATATTACTTCGCTCTGCCTAATTGCAAAATGAAGAGATCCACAAATAGTGAAACTTGCACGGGGTTTATCAATTGACAAACAGCTAAAACCTACCTTGACCAGCAGAGTTCTGTAAGCTATTCATTATAATTGTATCATATCCTACAACTCTGTTGATAGTAAGTTGCTGCAACCTGCAAAAGTAATTTAACTTTAATTTTACGAAGCTTATCATCAGGATCCAGCCTATCCAATTAAATTTAATTGTTTCCATAATGAGGACCCATAACATGAGTATTACCTGTTGCCAAAGCAGGGATGTCGAGCCGATATGCTTACATTTGCAGTGCGAATGTTATGCCGTGACTTTGCTTCATCAGGCAGCAGAAAGTAACCCTATACGGAAATAGGACAAAGCAACTGTCAGATCGAACCAGAATTTAAACAGAAGAGTTCCTCATTTTTAAATCTTCCTTACAAAATAGATTATTATAGTGTATGAGATGCTCATGGATCTTACACTAGTCAGCTTTGAATTCTTAACAGAGAAGAATGTTTACCTTTTCCATAGTATATAGATATGTTGGTTCAAACTCTTGAGTTCTTCTCTCAAGCCATTGAACTGTCACAAACAATCGACTAACAAATTAATTTTAAGCATACCAGTAAGTGCATACATCTTCCCACCCAAAGTAGAGTAAATGCCCAACCTCTTAATCACTAAACCTCTTAATTAAAATTGAAACTTTTAGTCATTTGCCTATCTGGAAACAAGAAATGTTAACAATGTAATGTATGTATCCAGATTGTATTTTTCATTTGTAAAAAAAGGCTCAGCATTGTCTGATAGGTTCACTAGATAATGAAGAACAAAACCACTAAAGATATAAAATAGAGATTCTATTGAGAAGGCTTTTACCTGCATAGTAGTTGACCTTATCCATATACAGCACATGAAACAATTTGGGCATATCAAGATTCAGCGGTATAGCAACAATGTTCTGCATTTAAAATTTGAAGAGCAAAATAATTGTTTTAGTCAAAGACAAAAAAACAAACAAACTGAAACTCACCAGATCTTAAAGTACTGTGCCACAAAATATATAGATATCTTTTAAAGAGCCAAATCCGAAGCTAGGCCTAAGTTCATTTTCCCTCACAAAACAAAGGGAGGTAATAATGCAAACAATAGAGCCACTTAAATCTTCCAGTAACATATATTTCCGACCAAAAGAACCATGCTAATTGCTGCCATAAACACTAAACAGAAACCTCGCAGAGGAGATGAAACGTCTATATATAACAGCCGCAAGCAGTATCTAAGTCATATTTTGAGAAAAAAAAAGTAAATGAAACAAAGAGGTAAGATGAACTAATTATTCTAAGTCAGTTAAGAGACAACTCACCCATATTTTTCTAACACCTCTGAGGATCCGCGCTGTATGGTGCAAAACGAAAGATATGCGCCTATAAAACTTTTTGGGAAAGCGAAGAATAGCTGCTCTGACAGTCTCTTTTGCAGACACGGAGAAACTACTCCGGGGCTCTTCCCTGTCGACTTTGACAAATGTATTATCAGCAATCTCTTCACTGGCACAGCTTTCTACAAGATTTCAAAAAAAAAAAAGAAGCAGCATCAGCCCCTGCAAACTTTAAAGATATTTAGGCATTCTATCTACAGCCTATACTCCTGAAGATAAGATAAAGAATCACACCTTGATCATTCTTTGAGACTTCCAAGTTGTCAGCTGAAGCTTCAACTTGAGGAACATCAGCAGCAGTGCTTTCATCACTACGTGACCACAACCCCGCGCTTGTTATCTATACAACAGAAATAAGTTAGTGACATATATGTTGTAGACAAATTCATGTCTTGCAAGGAGTCAGAGGAGATAAGAGGTTACGTACCTTGATTTGTAGAAGCTCTGCTTCAGATAACTCAACTCCAGTCAGCTCACTTGAACAACCAGGCTTTGCAAGAAAAATAGTAAAGTTCAAATATTTTAGATAATCGTTCTAATTATAAGCCCTAAACCCTATCCAATAACCCAAATTTAAAATTTGTGACAATCGGCTAACCCTAAATGTAGTTTCACTACAAAACAGACAACAAAATAAGAATAAAAAAAGAGTGAATTTTGAGTACCTGTTGAACATAGTTGGCGTGCATAACAACGAGGATGCAGAACAACGTGATGGCGAGGAAGAGGAAAGTATACTCTAAGAAAGCCCTAATCCTAGGATTTAAGATCTGTGAGAACCTCTCCTGAACCCTTATAAACGTCTGCTCCGGATCCATCTTCGATCTTCTTCTTCTTCTTCAACGAAAGGAGTGCGTCCACATCGATTTCGATTTTGCTCCGCAGCGACGTCGATGGAATTCGTTTAATTAAAGATTTTTTTTTTTTTGAGTAAAGCTTAATGATTGAAAGCACCGCGAGTGAATTATATTAGTTAGGTCTTGGCAATCCCAATCCGAAGAACCGAAATAATAAAACCAAATTCAAATCAAAATTAATTAAATATCTAAATACATTCAAAATTTTGATATTTAAAAAAATAAACTCGATCTAGATTCAAGTATTTTAACTATCTGAATATATCCGAAATAAATTTATATATCTATATATATTAATTATTTTTAGCTTTGATGTATATTAAAAATATATAAAATATATATAATATTTTAAAATTATCCAAAATACTTAAAAATATATACAAATAGTCAAACGTAAATATTTAAAATAATAAAAATATACTCAAAACAATCAAAATACTTAAAATAATTATTGATTCTCCATCAAAATATTCAAACCAGACATTTATATGTTAAGTTTAGATATTTTAACATATGTTATTCAATTTATATGTAATATAATATTTTTTATAGATTTTGAGAAATTTAAAGTATATAATGAATTTTAAAATTAGAAAATAAATAAATGGATTATCCGAGTCGGAACAGAACCCGCATTGATCCGAACCGAATCCAAACCAAAATTTAAAAATACCGGAATAGGGCTGAAATTTTTTACCCAAAAAACTCGAATAGATTAGACCAAACCCGAATGGATATCCAATTTTTTTTTAAATAGTTTATAAAATGCATTCTCGGATTTCAAAAATAAAACTAAAAAAAGATATCAAAAAATAAAAAAAAAATATAAAAAGTTGAAAATTGAAAACATATAATTGAAAATATAAAAAGTTATTATTTTATTTTCTTTCACTCTTTTATCTATTATTTTGTATTTATATATTTGGGGTATAAACATCTTTTACCTTAATGAAACATTTTCATCAATTCTTTTTGTGGCAAAAACTTGGAAAAGTCTATTTGGAGAATTATAAAATTCGTTTAGGTGATTGTAATTTAGGTTTGGGTTTTTGTATTTTTTTTTTGTAACAGTGGTTTTTGTATTTTTCACATGGTTGTTCAAAAAAAAAATGATCAAACCTAAAATTTATAACTTATAATCTTAGATCATAAAACAAACTCATAAAATTTTGGTATTTAAAAAATAAACTCGATCCGATTCAAGTATTTTAAGTATCTGAATATATCTGAAATAAATTTGTATATCTATATATATTAATTACTTTTAGCTTTAATATATATTAAAACATATAAATATATATAATGTTTTAAAATTATCCAAAATATTTTAAAATATATACAAATAGTTAAATGTAAATATTTAAAATAGTAAAAATATATTCAAAAAAATCAAAATACTTAAAATAATTTTTGTTTCTCCATCAAAATATTCAAACCAAACATTTATATGTTAAGTTTAGATATTTTAACATTTGTTACTCAATTTATATATAATATAATATTTTGTTTATAGATTTTAAGAAATTTAAAGTATATTATGAATTTTAAAATTAGAAAATAAATAAATGGTTTATTCGATTCGGAGCCTTAAACTGATAGTTTGGAGCCTCAAAAATTAATTAAAATTTTCTAGGTAAGATTCTTTATAGGTACATCTAAAATCTTTGCACTTATAGCATGGAAATGATTTTTTTTCTATATAGCTAAATATGAGAATCCACATAAACTTTTATACTTTTATAACCAAGAAAAACAATCAACTAAGTAAAAATCAAAATAAAAAAACGTGTCCAAAAAAAAAACGTGCCCAAGAGAAAAAAAATGAAAATCAAAACCATATAAAAGTGAAACTAAATGTTGTTGAGTAAGAACAGCGTCGCAATAACATCCATTGGACTAATCAGCATCACAGTAGACTCACAAAAGCAGCAAAGTTTCATAAAACATAATAACATACATAGACTTGATTACCAGAACTAGTAAACTTGGATAGAGAAACAGACAACTGATGATAAAATTCTATGATTCTTAAATACCTCAACAGCTACTTCATTCAGCTGAGAGAGGGATTGGTTTCACAGCGCTTTGAATCCGATGAAAAGCTACTCTCACTCTTTCTTTTAGACCTTCATGCTCACCCTCTACTTTTCCAGTCTCTTTATCAAGATGAGCTACATTGCCATCGACACTAATCACCAGTTTCCCATTCTCTCCAAGTTTCACATCCCCAAAGAGCGACACAAGAAGAGCATATATCACTTTTTCCACTTTCTTCCCATTCTCCTCTTCGGATTTGACAGCAACTTCCTCCTCCACAATGATCTTGGGAACTTCCCGGCTGATGTTGAGAACCAGAGCTACAATGGAGTCTGAAACCATGTCACTTATTGGATCAGATGACCACTGAAGCGAGATGTGCTTCTCTGACTCTTGCTTCACAGTTACTCTCTCGTGAACTTTCAGTGCTGGAAGACCCGTTTCCTCGTCCGTTGAAGAATCAACGCTCTCAAATATCTTCCCGAGGCGATGTGTTATCACACCAAAAGCTCCTGAGAAAGGGATAGTGATCCGCTGAGTAACAGTTGCTGTTGATAACTGTGAGAAAACATGGAGATCATCAGGTGCCATTATCTGATAAGTGAAACCTTTCTTAACCAGAATCCCACTCACTGAATCGCCAACATCAGGCGTCTTCTCAGCCAACCTCCCAATGGTTTTAGCCATTTTCTCAGAGTTGAAGTACAGTTCAACCGACTCACAGTTCTTCGGATTCATGATCCTCGTGTTTCCATCAGGAAACTCCGTAAAGAGTTTCTGTTTGAGCCTCATCATCTCGTTAGCTTCACCGTGAACAAGGATGATGTTTGGAGGCATGAGCTCTTTCAAGAAAGTGCTCGTCTGCGCATAGTCAGCGTGAGCAGAGAAGGAGATGTAGTGCACTTGCATGTTGAGAGGAGCAGTAAGACCGTTCATAAGAGTCACCTCCTTCGGCTCATTGATAATCGTTTTTGCCAGTGTACCTTCCACCATATAACCAGGTATGATACAAGCGTTTCTCTTATCTGAACACCAGATGTCAAAGAGCTGCCTCGAGAAACCGCTCTGAAGACCTCCAGGACTAGCCATAACCACACATGGACCAACATCTCTGAAATCATCGATGCTGTTCAACGCAGATATGTGCTTGAACACAAACGGATTAGAATTTGCAAACTGGTTGCGGATTCTGTCGTTCATAGATAAAATGTAGGTTTGGTAAACTGCCATACACTTTTTGGCGAGGGGTGAGGCATAGTAGATAGGGATATTGTGTAGATCAGGGTGGTTGGCCCAGTACTCATCTAGAATCAAGAGGAGTTCCTGTGCACGGCCAAGTGCAAAAGCTGGGATCAGGACACGACCACCCTGAGCAACCGTTGAATGGATTACATCAGTGAAGCGTTTCTCCCGGATGTGACGAGATTGATGAAGCTGGACACCGGAAGTGGATTCAATGATGCATATGTCAGGGGAGAACTGAGGAAGCTCAGCTGCTCTTAGATGTCGGTCTTCCTCACGGGAATAGTCGCCAGTGTAGAGGATCCGGACACCAGCTATGTCCACCATGAACATGGCTGCACCCAAGACATGGCCTGCCGTGTAGCACCAGAACTTTATGCCGTTCACTTCAACCGTCTGATGGAAATCAATAACCTGGACAGGAAGTAGACATAAATCTTAGCTGATCACTTCTCTGAAACCGATGGAAAACGTTTAAAACTTAACCATAACTCAATGGACTGATTAAGGTTAGTTGACTAACAAGAATCATATATATCTTATTAATGGTTTAAACTTGTAAGAAGACAAAAAGATGCGCACACTACTTCAGTTAAGCTTCTCTTAAACATATGTGACAGAAACATAATATCTAATGCAACATTATAAGCTAAGAAAAGTTGTAAGAAGATGCGAACAGACCTCGATTTTATCCATGGATTTGTTGATATCATGTTCATCGAACAACATGTCTTCCACAGACACCTTGCTGACTTTGACATAATCTGTAAGCAGCAACTTGTAGATAGCCTTTGTAGCATGTGTCATGAAAACTCGCCCTTTGAATGTAGTCTAATAAAACAAATACTAATCTGAATTAGTTCCAGCTGAAGTTTAAAAAAGACAAGAAGATTTATCCAGTAAGAGAAACAAAACCTTCTCTAGAAAATAAGGGAGGGATGCTGCATGATCCAAATGGAAGCTGCAACAGAAAAAGCATCATCAACCGACAAGCACAAAAAGGTAAAAGAACAAAAAAACAAAACAAACTCCAGCCTGTCTATAAGCTTGAGCTAATCCCTATCAACATCAATCATCATATCATAATCCAACATGTTCACACATACTGAGTAATCAAGAGTACATCGATGGTGGAAGGGTCAATCTCATCGAAGTAAGGCAAGGCAGCCATTCCAGAGTAGGCAGGATTAATCCCACAATCAAACTGCCACACAACAACGAACCAAACCGAATCAAATTAAAGAAAAAGCAAACAACTTTTCTACAAAGGGTAGGGTGAGAATTCGATGGAAACAGACGAGAATGGTTTTGCCACGGAAGGACATGTAAACGCAGGAACGACCGACTTCGTTTCCGGCGCCTAGAGGAGTAACGATAAGCTGATCTCCTTCTCGCGACATTGGCTGCTCTCTCCTTTTCAGAGATGCCGATGAAGATGCCATTTTTCTCTCCTTCGAAATCTCACTAGGAAGGAACACACTCCGATATGAAATTGAGCTCAATCTTTAAAACCCTAATAATCTATCTAGTTTAGGCGAATAAAAAAAAAATAAAAATTAAAAAGAGACGACCACAGTGAGTGTCGAACCCACGACCTTCTGATCCGAAGTCAGACGCGCTAATCAACTGCGCTATGCGGTCGACAATATATTATCCTCAAGTGACTCCAGTCTACTATTTAGTCGTAAATAACAAAACAAAGTGATTTCTATACCGACAAATACCCCTCTGTTGAGTAATTTACAAAACCGATCCCATTGTTTTTGCAATATGAAAGGGTATTTTTGTCAAAATGCTAAAATATCTGGTATTTCTTTTATTATCTCCCTCTTTGACGACCCTTAGCTTCCACTTCCGCCGCCCGTCGATCCCTGCATCAAGTTCCCGGCGACTTCTCTCTTCCCCTCTCACGTTAGTTTCCTTCCAATTCTGCTTGTTTTTCCCCTTCGATCTCCTGATTCGACCGGACTACCCTATTCGAATCGAATTCGATACCCATACGAGAGAATCGATTCCGTGATTCAAGATCTCTCTCGTATAGGTCTCAACATTTGATTTCGTTCCCAATTGTCTTCTGTAACCCTATTTCAATTGTCTTTCTTGCTAGGTTTCTTCTATATTCATTCAACTGTGATCTTCTTGTTGTAATTTCAGGTGATAAAGTTCAGAAGGTATGGTTGATTTAGATGACTTGCTTTTGGAAGCTGCTGGGAGAACAAACGCACCTGCTTCTTCTAGGTCCCGTCATTCTCATTCTTCATCATCTAGGAGACGTGAAGGTTCCTACTCTGATGGTGGCAGCGAGGAATCTGATGAAGAAGATCGTGGCTATCCTGCTACTAGGAAACCCTCTGCTTCTCAAGTTCCTTTAAAGAAGAGACTCGAAGCAGAGAGAGAAGCAGGTTCTGATCGTGAAGGTGACAGCAGCAGCAGCAGCAGCAGCGAGGAGTCTGATTTTGGCGATGACCTTTACAAGAACGAGGAAGACAGGCAGAAGCTTGCTGGGATGACTGAGTTCCAGAGAGAGATGATTCTCGCCGAGCGTGCTGACAAGAAAGGTGACAAGAGCTTCACTGAGAAGCTTAGGTCCAAGAGGGAGAACGAGATGATGACCACCACCACCACCACCCCTGTTTCCAAGAAGGACACTCATCAGACACCTCCGGCTGCTTCGGCCTCTCGTGGTGTCAGGTCTTCTGCTAGATCTGCTGACAGAGCCGCTGCAAAGGATGATGCTTTGAACGAGTTGAGGGCTAAGCGTATGAAGCAGCAGGACCCTTCTGCTCTTAGGAAGCTCAGAGATGCGTCGTCCAAAGGTGGCAGAGATTTCTCATCTATGAAGAGGAAGCCTTCTTTAGCTTCCTTAAGTGATAGTGATAGGTCTCAGAGTGACGATGAAGGGTCCAACGGAGGAATGGGTGACAGTGATGACGACAGGTCAGATGTGCCTACTTATGAGGATATTAAGGAGATTACTATTAGGAGATCTAAGCTTGCTAAATGGTTTATGGAGCCTTTCTTTGAGGAGCTTATCGTTGGTTGCTTTGTGAGGGTTGGGATTGGGAGGTCGAAGAGTGGTCCGATTTACAGACTCTGCATGGTGAAGAATGTTGATGCAGCTGATCCAGACAAGGCGTACAAGCTAGAGAACAAGACTACACACAAGTACCTTAACGTGTTCTGGGGTAACGAAACCTCTGCTGCTCGTTGGCAAATGGCGATGATTTCAGATGGGCATCCTGTGGAGGAAGAGTACAGGCAATGGATCAGAGAGGTTGAGAGAACAAATGGTCGCCTGCCTTCAAAGGAAGATGTATCAGACAAGAAAGAAGCGATCAAAAGAATCAACAGCTTTGTCTACTCGGCGGAGACTGTTAAGCAGATGTTGCAGGAGAAAAATCAGCCTCGGCGAGGCCAATGAATATTGCGGCCGAGAAAGATCGGCTCAGAAAAGAGTTGGAGATTGCAGAGAGCAAAAACGATGGAGCAGGTGTAGAGAGGATCAAGGCTAAGATCAAGCAGCTCGATGCGTCACGGAACAAGAAAGGTGTTGATAAAAAAGCACTCAAACTCTTCGAGATGAACAAGAAGAACAGAGCCGAGAATTTCAAGAACGCATCAGAGGTGAAATCAATCACTGCTAGTCTCAAGGCTGGTGAAGCTGGGTATGATCCGTTTTCAAGGAGGTGGACGCGATCATCCAACTACTACAATGGTAAAAACAGTGGGAAAGATGGAGGAGAGAACGAGGCAGCAGCTGCAGCAGCGGTTGAGACCAATGGAGCAGATGCAGGAGGAGAGAACGGTGTTGAAGCGACAGAAGCGGCTTTGGAAGCGGCTGCAGAGGCAGGGAAGCTGATAGACACAAGAGCTCCAATAGGTCAAGGAGCGGAACACAATCTTATGCATAACTTTGAGTTGCCGTTATCTCTAGCGGCATTGCAGAAGTATGGAGGACCCCAAGGAGTACAGAAAGCATTCATGGCGAGGAAACAGGTGACAGAAGCAACAGTGGGATGCAGAGTTGTTGAGAATGATGGTAAGAGACATGGACTTACGTTAACTGTTAGTGATTACAAGAGAAGGAGAGGTCTTCTCTGATTATTTAAATTATGTATGTCGAAGTATTTTCAGTGTTTCATCATCATCTTTTTATTTAAAACTGCTGCTTGGTCTTCTTTCTTTTTTGTTTGTACTCAAAAATGTTCAGAGAAATTTGTTTTTTTTTTTCCCTAAAATATTTTTGTATTTGCTTGTTATGTGAACTCTCCTGATTAGTGTATGACTGCATCTTTTTTATTAAAACTGCTGCTTGTCTTTTTATTAAAACTGCTGCTTGGTTTTCTTTCTTTTCTGTTTGTACTCAAAATGTTTCCCTAAAATATTTTTGTATTTGCTTCGTATGTGAACTCTCCTGATTAGTGTATGACTGCATGAGATTAAAAATCAAGTCTTATGCCAGTCTTCAATTAGATGGCCTTGCCGTTTCTGATCCTAATGATCAATTAACAAAACACTTTTGATGGTTTGGCCATGGAAAGTATCAACGAGACTCAACGGTGAATTGCATACTACTAAACTGTTCATAGAATCATAACACAAAATAAAAGTGTTGACTTTTCTTTAAATCCAAGAAATTCTCTTTCACTCTTATTATATTTATACAAGATGAAATCCTTATTTTAATATCAATCAATCACACTAGAACAGTAGAATATATAAAGATATATATATATATATATATATATATATATCTCTTGAAATTTAAAATACATTCCAACAACCATATTATTGCATATGGTTAGTCAATGATTAGTGTTTCAATTTCACAAGAAAGCTGTTAACACAACCAAATTGCACAAGAAACAATCAAACAAGATATAAACTTTATAACGCCTTGAACACTTTTTTTTTAGAAACAATCGAACAAGATATAACCACACTCTTTAAATGATAGCAATTTACTATAGTCTTTTGCACTTATCATATATTTTGTATTGGTAGTCTCTCTCTTTCGCCATTTTTAATTAGTATTTTCATATATGATGCATGTATATATGTAAGTATTCCAAGAAATTAAAAATTATTGTTTACTTTTTTATTCAACAAACAATTATCATCGCTCACGTAAGACAACACCCTCTTGTCCAAAGAAACACATAATTTTCTTACAGAACAAGTCTCTGTCTTTTGCAAACTTTTTTTGACGAAAACAAAAAGAAAAATGGAAGGGAGTAGAAGAACAGAACAAGTTGTGTTATTGCATAGCTTGAAAAGATTGATCGTCTCTTTTGTTTGTTGTCTTCCAGTGTCTCTTGTCGGTCTTCTTACGATGCTTCTCTTAATCTACAACAGTTTCTCTGTCTTCTCTCTTCATCTTGATCCAATCCCACCAATTAAACCCACTCCTTCACTTAATCAACCCCAAGTTCTTCAACATCATACATCATCAGCAGCACCACTAGCATCATCATCTAAGCCTGATTCTTCGTTGTTGCTTGCGGTAAAAGAAACCACTTTAGGGTTCGCACAGAAGCAGAAAGTTTCCTCTATCAAGACAGAGAAAAGAGACGAGTTAACCCCCGCGACGAGACAGAAGCCACAAGGAAAAACAAGACAGAGATTCAAGACGAGGATCAACTCATTCTTGTCCAAATCCTCATGCGAGTCTCTGTTCTTCATGACTTGGATCTCAAGCCTCGAATCTTTTGGTGTTAGAGAACGGTTCACCGTAGAGAGTCTCTTCAAATCTCACCCAAACAGCTGCTTGATCTTGGTATCAAACTCACTTGACTGTGAGAGAGGAACACTAATCTTGAAACCCTTTACGGACAAAGGGCTTAAGGTGCTTGCCATTAAACCAGACTTCGCTTACATCTTCAAAGACACATCAGCAGAGAAATGGTTTGAAAGATTAAAGAAAGGAATGTTCAGTCCAGGAGTGATTCCAATAGAGCAGAACCTCTCTAACCTTCTAAGATTAGTCTTGCTCTACAAATACGGAGGAATCTACTTAGACACCGACTTCATAGTCCTCAAATCTCTCACCAATCTCCACAACGTAATCGGAGCACAAGCAGTTGATCCCGTTACTAAACAATGGAGCAGGCTTAACAACGCGGTGCTCATCTTTGACAAGAACCATCCTCTTCTTGAAAGGTTTATCAACGAGTTCTCAGTAGCCTTCAACGGTAACAAATGGGGTCACAACGGTCCATACTTAGTATCAAGAGTCGTTGCAAGAATCAATACTTCTTCATCATCATCGGAGGATTTGGGATTCTCTGTTCTTCCACCATCTGCGTTTTATCCTGCGGATTGGACTAGAATCAGGAGATTTTACAGAGCGTCTGGGAATGAGAGCGAGGTGAATTGTTCAAGGAAGAGGCTTACGCAATTGCGTAAACATAGCTTTGCTGTTCATCTTTGGAACAGAGAGAGTAAGAAGCTTAGGATTGAAGAAGGAAGCATCATTCACCAACTCATCTCTGTTTCTTGCATCTTTTGTAACTCTTCTTCTTTCACGTTTTAGTTATTAAAAAGGCGTGTAAAGTAAGTTCTTTACAAGAGAAGGGACACAAACAAAATCTTGAAGAACAACAAGAAGTAATAAAACGACAAAAAACACAACAACTTAGTACTTGAATCTATTTCTCATATACAAGCAAGCACACATCTAACCCATATAATATGATTGATCACAACAAGCAACAATGGCCTAATACATTAAAGTATAATACAAGTATAAACAACAAAGCTCTGCAATCAGAGAGATGGGAATCAATGTTTAGTCTAGGTCTACATTGCATAATACATCTATGTCCAGTAGAAGCTTAGATGAAATTCTTAAAATCATATCAAGAATCTGTAAGAAGAGAAGATGACAATCTTGTTACCAGGTGGTTATAAAGAGAAGAATAGCACATGATCTAGACCCACTTGGTGTCAAGGCTCTTCCACAGCATAAACATCGGCTCGCTACCATTATGAAGAGCTGACTAGCTAATAAGAGCAAGAAAGAACCTATTCCGAGACCCGTTGCTATATCCTTCTCATACACACAGTAGCTTGAATCTCTTGATTCATTAACAACTTGCCACTAATCACCAAAAGCAAAACACAAACAGGACATATTATCAAAAAGCATATAATATTTGTTAATTTTGGCCCAAAGCTTTCAGCTTTCTAATACAAAACCCATAAATTTTCAAGAACAGAGAGAGAGAGACTAACGGTGGTTCTTCGCTGTTCTGCAGCAACGGCAAGCCCAAAAGCTATGAGATCAAACACGAACACTATAAACAGTAGCCACACCGATGCCATAGTTAGCAGCCTAAGTCTAATAAATCCAAAACCCGATACTCTCTTCCTTTTCTTCTACCTCTGTGTGTACTTCGTCTTCTTCTGTGTCAACACAGTTTATCGTTAATAAAAGAAAATGAAGTCTTCTTCTTCCTTTTTCTTTTTCTTTTTTTTTTCAAATAAAATTAATAGAGTAACATACATCTTTCAAAAAGTACTATAATGTTTGGAGACCTCTAGTAAATTACAATTAAAATCTTTGATTAATTTTTTTAATTGAAATTATTAGGGACTTGGAGAAGTAGATTTAGTTTGATGTTCTTTGTTTTTCTTACGAATTTTGCAGCTTTAGATGCTTTCACTAAAGGGAACCGTTACATCAACTCTTGCCTCATTTGCTTTCGTAATGGTCATAGTTTTATTCCTTTTCTGATCTAGGTTAAGAATGGCGCAGTTATGCAAAAAAAAAAAAAAAAAAAAAAAAAAAATGGCGCATTCATAGGTTACGAACGGCAAAAATTCCTAATTATTCAGAGTACTTAAAAGAATCAAATATTTCTTATTGCAGGTAAGCAGTGATAATCACATATCACGTCTAATCTTCTTCTACCTACAATGAGTGTATAGATGTGTTAATGAGTTGATCAATTAAGTTTACCAACAATATTACATTGTAGAAAACAAAAAAATATAACAAGACCAACAGTGAAATTTAGTGGTGAAGTTTACTGATCAACAAATTTCATTGGTGCTTGACGTTACATTGGTTCTTGATGAACCAGAATAGGACATATTTTGATTCGTCCTTTGAAAGCGCTTGTGTTTTTGAATATAAACAAAGTTTAACCTGAATAAATATTTTGAAATTGTTATATATTTATGTTACAAAATCGTATTTTATTAAAAAGTGAATATATTTAAAATTATATAATTTATGAATTAGTTATTTAATTTTTTTGTATGTATACTATTTTAGATTTGTTATATTATCTGGGTCCGAGAAACCAAACCAAAATCAATCTGAAAATACAGGTTTGGTTCGGATCCAGGTCCATGATAAAATACCTACTGATATTTTTTGACCCGCAGATCTCAGTTCGAGTCTGGGTCGGATCTCGGTTCGAGTCTGGACCCTCCTTAAGACCCGACTGGTACTTAAAATACGTAAAATACTTTGTGTATAATAGGTATAGGGTATTTCGAATATGTTTTCTGCATTACAA
The DNA here is from genome assembly GCF_000801105.2 of Raphanus sativus. Lineage (NCBI taxonomy): Eukaryota > Viridiplantae > Streptophyta > Magnoliopsida > Brassicales > Brassicaceae > Raphanus > Raphanus sativus. Next base: position 10,006,703 of record NC_079516.1, read on the forward strand.
ATACTTTTAATAGTTTCGGTTGGTTTTAAGTATAGTTTTGGATTTTGGAAAGTGGTGGGCTCGGTTTAACTTGGCTTGATCACCAAGGCCGAGTGTCACACGTAGATGTGACAGCTCCGGCGAGTCCGATAGAGGACCGGGGCACGGCGATTCCGATTGAGGACCGTGACCGGACGGATTCCCGAGCGCCTACGCCTTTGTGGTGTAATAGTGAAGGAATTGCCGGTGTCCCTTGTATGGAGGAAGAATGATTCTGTTGGGCCCTAGGATTATATATATATACATTTCGATCTATTGTTTACTGCTTTAATCCTTTGTTTATTAATTGTTGAACTACCCATTTTGCTTGTGTTTGGGGTTGGGTTTGGGGTAACGGGTAGTTGTATATGCTAGATTGGGAACCCTGGCTCACTGACTGAAATTAGTTCGCTCACTCCTCACCATTCTTGCAGGCAACCAGTAGTAAAGACCATAGCGCTCGCGAAACTATAGGAGCTGGTGTAGATTGGACATCTTTTGCTAAAGACTCGTTTCAAGATATATGAATGTATGTTTTACTTTCGGCTGCGTCCATAGACCATATGTATAATATTTTGGGCTTGTGAACTCCGTATAATATATATATGATATAAAGTATGTTTTATATTCGAGACGTGTTGAATCTGATATTAGGTTAGTCCGACCTAACACAACTCTATGACTCAGAACGGGTTGCAAAGCCTAAGACCGAAAATTAGAGGAAACGAGTTTTGAATGGATAATCTGGGTTACTTAATCTTATTTTGTGACTTGGAAAGTCTATTCTTAGCCAGTTGTAACATTTCCGGACCGGGCAGAGGAAAGTATTTTGGGCATGTTTTATTTTTAATTATTGTCTGACTGGCTGACCGATGTCTAAAATGGTTTGGGGGTGTTACAAAAATGGGTATCCGGATCCGATCAGTTTTTTTTATTCGAATAAATGCCTTGGCTTGAGAGAGAGAGAGAGAGAGAGAGAGAGAGAGAGAGAGAGAGAGAGAGAGAGAAGAGAGAGAGAGAGAGAGAGAAGAGAGAGAGAGAGAGAGAGAGAGAGAGAGAGAGAGAGAGAGAGAGAGAGAGAGAGAGAGAGAGAGAGAGAGAGACACAAAAAAAAAAAAAACAAATAAATTTTCATAAATTATATAATATTAGAGAGATTCTCTTCTTTGATATAATATGATTCTGTAACATAGTAATGTACATGAATCACAAACTACTAATTCATATCAAACTTTGTCTATAATCCAAAAAAATTCGGGCTTTCGGATCATGGTCTAAATCCCACAAGTACACTATATACGATTGGGTCTCAGGTATGATCCGTACCCGAACCGAGACCCACATATTCAACAAATATCCAATAGGTACTTTTCCCTAGACTCAAACTCAAACCAAACATATATTTTCAGATTAGTTTCGGCTCAGTTATTTGGATTTTGATAAAATTTTCATATCTAAGAATGTGATACATAAGAATGTACATACAAAATTTCAAATAAATTAATGTATATAATTTTAAATGAATTTTCTGTTTCGGTATAATACACACTTTGTAACATAATATTGTACAATCCCAAAATACTAATTCATATCAATTTTTTTAATCTCACAAACCCGCGCTTTCCAAACGCGGATCAAAATCTAGTTTAAAACTTAAAAAGGTTAATATCTTCGATGTCTTTATACTGGTTACATCTCGGTTAATTTCTGTACGAACCAATTTTTCTTTAAATTTTGTTCGGTTCAATTATAAATACTAAACCGGTCAGCTTCTTCTATTTTTCAATTCGCGGATATACAGCACTGTAATGCCATAACTGTAATGGGTAGTAAGATTTTATATAGAAATATTTCATGACAATATAAGTATTATAACTGTTAATATAGACTAACGTAAGAAGATGTGGGGTTTTATTTGTTAGTCAACTATTTCGGATGTATAAAATATCAGAGTTAAGTATTTTCGGATGAAACAACCATCATCATGATTTCTTATTAAACTTTGTATGGTCGAATATTGTATAAACTTTTGTTATACTGGATAATTGTTTGTCAACTTTTAGGTTCCCAATTTTGATATTGTTTGTTAAGTTGTTAACTTATTACGATCATATTCTTATGATTGACTAATATTTTTCGTTCGCCAGGTTTTTGTAGAATAATCTCGATAGTTACGATGATGTTTTATGCTAAACTAAAGTTTATATGTTTTATATCGTTAATCATATTTCCTATCCCGTATACATACATTGTTTAGCAATTGGATTTGGACAAACATAATTTCCAATTGATTTCTTAGACTGACATGTAAGCAAAATTAATAACTTAACTAAGTGAAACATTAGCATGTGATTTTTTTTAATTACTACAATTTTTTTTTTTTTTGAAAACTATAATTACTACAAAATTGAGGTTACTATTTTTTCAAATGTTTCTTCTTTAATATATAGGGGATATGACACCACACACTCCTATATATTTATACTAAAGATAGTTAAAAAATATTATAATACTTTATAATCCTTATTCATTTTGTCTCTAGACACTATCTTTATCCGATATATATATGTACACACACATATATATATATACAAAAATGTGTCAGTTTATTTCGAGAGGCTATTATATTTTAATCTCATGGAAATTAAATAGTAGCATAGAAAAGTATGAAAATTGTTTAGAACAACAATTTAGGGTATTATAATTAGAACATTTTATTTGCAAATCATATTAGGACAACTACAGAGACGCATGTTGTTAGACTGAGGAGAGCACTTGCAGGAGATTGGGCTAAGCCTTACATATGGATACCAAGTACTTAACAAGTCATTTACACATTGTTGTCCTCCATCATTTGGGCATGAACCACTGAACACTTGTTGTTTTGATGGGCACCACGGCCTTATCTGCCCAGCCGTCACACTTAGTTCTTCACCTATAATTCATCAATATAAAAACTGAATTATACAAAGTTGATTTGGGTTATCTTGGAATTGAGCAAAATTAATGGTTATCTCAATATGATGATAAGACCTTGAGAAAAGTGGCTTGGGAGTAGACATGATAAGATGCAACAAGCCAAGAAAATTCCAGCCAACCTCATATTTTCTTTTGTTTATTCTCTCCTTTTCTATGTTTCTTTGTGTTTTGTAATATATTTTGTTATGTAACTAGTTGTTCACAAGCACTACAATTATATATATTGATATATGCACACAGTAATAGATTTGATTCTAGTCAGAGTAAAAATGGAATCCATATTTTATGGTAAGCCATCTTTTTATATATTCAACCATTCAAATTGATATTTTATTAATTATAGCTATAAGAAACAAAAAGAATCTACGTTAAAACTATTTAAAGAAAATTGAATAAATAATAATACATATTTTATGGGCTCTTTTGATTAAGGATATCAATATTTGTTTCTAAATTGGTTTACATAAAAATCATATATTTTAATTATTACATTTTAAATATGTGTAGATTTTGTTTTAATATATCAAAACTAAAACAATAATAATATAACTTTAGGTCTTATATATCAAGATCTATTAAATAATTAGTCAAATAAAAAAGATCTGTTAAATATTTAGAAAATATTTAACAGAAAAATTTAATATATAATATTTTTACAATACATAGATAAATATATATATATATATATACATATTAAAAGAAAGTACTTGACGAAAAGAAATAATTAGTTTTAGCTTTTCAAAAATTTTATTTTCCAATAGTATTATCTAATTCAGAAATATTTATTAAAATTTCATAATTTTGAATTTTATAATTCTAGATATTCGTGCTAAGGATGTCGATTTTTTCTCCTGCTGAAATAACTTTTGGTCTATGGGTCATGTTTTCTCCCTGTCTCTAGGTAAAATAGAAAGTTTCTATTAAATGATGATTTTCATATTTTAGCATATGTAAGTAACTAACCAATATTTCGACTACAAAGACCTATAAAATAGATTCATAAACCTAAAAGTAGGGGATAGACTATTACTATGAACATAAATGGACAGGTGTTTCTTAAGAAGTTTTCTCTAAAACTTTTGAGACGGTTTGCTAATTTATAGAGAGGCTCCCTGTTAAATATTTAGAAAATATTTAACAGAAAAAATTAATATATAATATTTTTACAATACATAGATAAATAAATAATATATATATATATATATATTAAAAGAAAGTACTTGACGAAAAGAAATAATTAGCTTTAGCTTTTCAAAAATTTTATTTTCCAATAGTATTATCTAATTCAGAAATATTTATTAAAATTTCATAATTTTGAATTTTATAATTCTAGATATTCGTGCTAAGGATGTCGATTTTTTCTCTTGCTGAAATAACTTTTGGTCTATGGGTCATGTTTTCTCCCTGTCTCTAAGTAAAATAGAAAGTTTCTATTAAATGATGATTTTCATATTTTAGCATATGTAAGTAACTAACCAATATTTCGACTACAAAGACCTATAAATAAATTCATAAACCTAAAAGTAGGGGATAGACTATTACTATGAACATAAATGGACAGGTGTTTCTTAAGAAGTCTTCTCTAAAACTTTTGAGACGGTTTGCTAATTCATAGAGAGGCTCCCTGGTCCCCCCCCCCCCCCGGCCCTCCTTCATCGTCCAGGGATGAGATCACCCTGATCAAGATGCCGATGAAATTCTCCTTCTCAAGCATGAGAATGTACGACAGAACCAGTGATTCCTATAATCATGTACCCCAGTACAAGTAGATGATGTTTATTACAACTATACAGAAAGAAATCCAGGAATCTATCATGTGCAAAAGTTTTAGATCAACATTGACCGGATACGTTCTGCAATGGTATATCAACTTACCCGACAGATCTATACACTCTTTCGCAGCTCTAACTTATAAGTTCGTATAACAATTTGCAAGCAGTAGAACCTCGAAAAGACGGCCGATGATGTATGTGAAATCCTTCAGCACTGAACCGAAATCTTACATAGCAACATAACACACTTTAACCATGAAAAGGTATCCATCTCCGGATCGATGTAACACCTCCTCAACCACCTCTGCTTTCAAAAGAGATCTGCTGCCCATAGTGAATTTTACAATAAATTAATCAGTATCAGTGTAGAACCATGGAGGATGTCCGCGCATAGGCACAAGTAAAAGAGAGGAAGACTCAATGTACCAGTCCAAACATTGGATCATAATGTCACTTTATTTTATACATCACACAACTTAAAGAAAGAGAATGGGGAACAAACTCCTTGATATTCTTTAAAGATAAACGAGGAAACTTAAGCTTAAGATAACTTTGCTCTTACCCTTTATCAAACATTTCCGCTTTTCTTGAGCCATTTTGTGAACTCTTCAAGCGTGTTCTCGTCTGTTTTATAGTGTTTCTTTACAAACTCATGAAGCATAGACCATGTAAAATCTGGATACTCTCTTTCACCTTCTAATTCCTCTGGTGGCTTTACCACTTTGTCCACTTTTGGAGATAGAAAGAATGCAATTGTCTTTCTTTCTGTCTCACTATTCACTACCGCCTGATGCAAAGAACTCTTGTATATTCCGTTGGTAAGAGCATCTCCAATGTATTACTCCAAATTTTACTCCAAAATGGTGTAACTCCAAAATGGAGTAAGGTTTTACTCCAATGTATTACTCCATTTTTTTACTCCAAAAATAGTTAATAATTGTTAATAATATCTTATACTTATAAAAGTTTACCAATTAACCCCAACTATTTTATGTTTGCAAAAATACCTTAAAATATATTTATTAAATTAAATATTTATTATTAAAAGGTACAAGAAATCATAAAAATAGAATAAAACATAATATATAAATTGGTTCAATAATGAGCATTAGAATATTTTTCCCACAAATGATCAACTAATGTATTTCGTAATAAAAAATGAGCTTCTTTCTTTGTATTCCTAAATCGAGCAAATTTTTTTTGAAATCAGACATTTTCATCTTCTGCAGTTTCGACCTCTGGAAGTGGAGTTTCTCTTACAACTTCGATTTGCCAGATTATTAAATCACTTGTTTTATGTTATTTTTATTTTTATATTATTTATGTTTTTTAATTATGTTATGCATTTTGTATTAAATTATTAAAATATTAAAATATCTTGTTTTATGTTATTTTATTATTTTAAAATATTGTTTAAGTAAGAAATAAAAAGATTAAAAGTTTAAAGGACCATTTCATAAATAAAAAAAGTTCAGCTCCAAAATGGAGTAATGTGTAAGATTACTCCATAAATGGAGTAACCCTAGCCATTACTTCATTTTGCAGTTGAAAATAGAGTGGGGTTGGAGAGGATTTTACTCCAAAATGATGTTTGGAATAGAAAATGGAGTAGGGTTGAAGATGCCCTAAGAGCCTATAATCAAAGCCCCGGGAAAAATAGGGAAAGATAAAATTGTTTAAATTTCTTGTATTATTATTAGTCTCAATTCTCAAACTATTCAGAAGCATTCAGCAAATTTATTCATACAAATCCAAAAAAAATATTTCTTTCATGCATTGATCATATCTTCCAAAAAATATATTGTGCAAGTAGTCTAGACCTCAATCTCTGCAAATTTTATTTCAAAATGTTTTTGATTGCTAACAAAGAGTTAGTGAGGGTTGGGACTCCGATTTTTACACGTACATATCGAAACAAAAATATTTCCTTCATTTATTGATCTTAAAGGAAGAATAAAAACTTACTCTGAATGTGTCGCCAATGTTAACCACCAACGCTTCAGGGTTAGGAGGGACTGAATGCCATTGGTTGTCCACTAAAACTTGAACGTGGTCTTGTTGAAGTATTGTTGGGGTCAAAATCGGAGAAGGCAAAGTTGACATCCAAATATCCGTAAAAAAATTATTAACTTAAGAATTTCTACGTTCCCAAGAGAGAAAAACTTACACGAAAAACTTATACGAAAAAACTTGCGGAAATTTTTTGTTTTAAAACAACGATTTCTTAAAACAGCGATTTTTTAATCAACGATTTATTAAATCAACGATAAGATATTATCGAAGGTCTAAACATCCCCAAGGCATCGTAGCATCGCGATGGTTTCGGACGCTTGGACAATGGATTTCAATCCACGGCACAAACTCGGTCGCGATGGCGACCGAGTCACAAACAAGAGCTCGATTGCTATAGCGATCGAATCACGGAATCACGCTCGGTCGCTAGGCTCGGTCGCTATAGCGACCGAGCTCGACCGAGCATACATGCATCAACCATTTTCCGAAATGTTCAAAGTCTTCCCAAACAACGATACAACGTAAAAGTATGCATTCTTGACAATCCTTATAACAATCCTCCGCGAGTCGCGGCTAACCATTTCTTGATTTCTCTATCAAATGGGATCATCAGTTCGGTTTACGATGAAACCGCAGAAAATTAATTTTATCGGAGAAATCGTAACAAATGTCTCGAGCCAAACGATAGGAAGAATACAAGTGTCTTTCTTTCAGTTTCGCTATTCACTACCGCTCGATGCAAGCAACTCTTGTATCTTCCATTGGTTAGAGCCTATAATCAAATCCCCCCAAGGACCGGCAGAAAAGACAGAAAAATGTTTAAATTTATTGCATTGATTAAGTCTCCCAAAAAAATAATTGTGTAAGCTTGTCGTATTATTAGTATTCAACGAATGCAAAGGAAAAGTTACCCTGAAAGTGTCGCCAATGTTAACCACCAAAGCTTGAGGGTTATAAGGGATGGATTGCCATTGGTTGTCCACGAAAACTTGAAGACCACTGTAGTCTTGTTGAAGTATGGTTAGAGAGGTAGGGTCGCAGTGTGGTCCTGACCCTAATACATCATTCGGTTGCTTGCACCTCGGGTAGTAATTTAATCTCAGTAAGGAATCGTTGTCTTCGAAAAAGTCTACGAAATGGCTACTATTGATTCCGAGACTCATTCCAAGAAGCTCCATGATCCTCAATGAGAGTTTGCTCATGGCCTCAGCGTATTCTTGATAAACATTCCTGCATTTATGCATGGAACAAAAACTAACTAATTAGTACAGTAGTCACTACTAACATAGAAACGCAAACTGTAAAAATGAATACAAAGAAAGCATCTTTTATATACCCTAAATCTTTGTATCCGTCTCCCATTTTCTTAATAATGAACTCTTTAACGATTCGGGAATGGTTCTCACTCTTCTCCTCTGGGGAGAACCTAAAAGACAGAGCATTTCCTTCCAAGGGAGTTTCTTCTTGAATTTTCCTACAAAGCTACTAGTGTAACCCCAGCTTTCGTCATGGTTCCTTTGAGCCTTCTGTTTCTCACAAGCCGGTGACTTAAAGAATGTGTCCATTAATGTACAGGCACGAGACATGAATCCCTCATCGACTCCATGGTTGGTGACCAGGAAGAAACCATGTTGCGTTGACCCTTCGGCCACGAGTTTTGTAATCTTCGAGACCAAGAACTGGTCGCCGGAGAGGACACCGGCCAGGTCGATGAGAGGGACCTGGAGGATCGGAACGTTAGCAGAGGGTTTCTGATGGTCGGGCCATACGAAATCTTGAGGTACGGTGTTTTGTTGATTATTTAGGACCGTTGAACCAAAGAACGTCAAAGGGGTATCTTAGGTTTTCTTTTCATTGAAAGAGAACTCTGTGATGTATTCCATCTCAAGTCGAAATAAAAAAAAAAGATGTTTAATATTTGAAAGAAACAAGAATTTTAAAGGCCTGCTTTCAAAAGGAGAAATAACGTTCGAAGTAATACGCTATCTTTTTTCTTCAGTGTTGTATAAATGGTGAGGAGAGTAACATTTATAGGAGCTCGAAGAGATCATTCATTATATAAAGACATGGTAGAATCTCAATCTATAATGACAATTGGCACGTACGCTCTGAACACGAGATGTCCGTTTTTGTTTTTCTCATAAACCTCATTCATTATATAAAGACATGGTAGAATCTCAATCTCTAATGACAAATGGCACGTACGCTGAACACGAGATGTCCGTTTTTGTTTTTCTCATAAACCTATTTTGTCTATGCTTATGAGCCAATCAAAACCTTTGACTATAGCTGTGTAACTCTTTATCTCATTGTACAAGACATGGTTGAATCGAATATATATACAAACCAGTTTTGATCCTCCTATAGCATCATCTTTTTTATAGGAAAAAAAATTGATCTATTGGTCATAATTCTCTTTATTTTATGATCTAATGAATATAAACAACTCCTATTTCTACAGTCATCTTTTTTAAACAACACATCTTTTAAATAGATATAATCATACATTTTTATTATTAAAATTTATTTTAAACAACACATCTTTTAAATAGACACAATCATACATTTTCATCATTAAAAACTTTATGTTTTGAGCAGTTATTTATTTGAAACGACACATCTCTTGAATAGTAAGACACGTACATTTTCATAATTTGTGTATTTTGTGAAAAAAACAATTTGAAGAATTAGAATCTAACAGTTAGAATTGTTTTTTTCATCTAATGGACCTAGAAATTTCCTTTACTAATAATAGCAATCCTATTTAATTTTGAAAGATTGTCTTTTAATAAAAACCAAAATATATTTGTTTTAAGAATTATACTTTTTCTTTATAAAAATTTGTGTTTTTCATAAAATTACTTAAATCTATTATTTAATTCTAGTGATAAACCATTACAAATTTTGGTGTTAACTATTGCATCACTTAGCCAACCATTGTAATAATTAACTATCAACCATTGTAACCCTTAATACTTAGTTGAAAATTTGCATCTCTTAAATATTTTTAACTTGAAAAATTGTTAGTTGCTGTTAGTTGTAATTGAGTTTAGTGAAGGGGTGCATATGTTAAGGGTTGTGTCTTTTAGTCAAGTAGTTTTGTTTAAGAGTTCTAAAAGTAGATAAAATATCTTAAAATTGTATTTTAAAAATTTAAGAGTTTTGTCTATTCATTTGGTTTTAAATGCATATTCTCATAATAAATTCAATGAAAAGGGGAACATGAGAAATAAAACGGCCACAAATAAAAAGGAAAAAATAATAGAAGACGATTATGTAACTTACTATTGTTATGCTATCAAAAAATAATTAAACTTTTAAATATATTCTTAATATTTGCTATTTACTTACACATTGTATTTTTACACATATTTGTTGTGTACATATATTAATTCAATTATTTACTCCATAAAATTTTATTTATTCAAAATATATTTAAGAAAGATTGAACATTAAAATATAAATAAATAAAAAATAAAAAAAAATTACTCTTCGTACGGGGTTGTTTCCTGGTTATATATAAAGACAAATGTCATTTACCATTGACTTTCTCAAATGAGCACATGCACTAGAACAAAGCGTTTTTGCTAAGGTGGGAGAAAATATTTTACTACTAGGATTTCCACTTTTATTTCACCCAACCTTGTATGTTGACGCCGTCTAGGTTCCACGGCATTCCTGATGCAGAATAAGGAAGGTTCAGTCCATCCTCATATTAATAACACAACAACGCCATGTGGTTCGAAGTGACTAAGTTCTGAAAATTTGGATTTTGCCTAAAAAATACCTGATGAAGTTTTCAATAATGCAATCCCTCTTTGGAAAGAATTTCTGATAGGTAGCTTAAATTCCTTCCTGCAGCACTTCATGTGGATAAGATTCACATTATCGTTAAAAAAATATGGCAGCAAAGGATAAACACACAAAAAATTGGTTTTGGGTTAAAATCCACTCATTTGAGCTAAAACTAATGACGGGAAATCCTTTAGCCTATATTTGAGAAGTGATTTGCCATATCTCTTCACTATAATAATTTTGAAAGAAAAATGATGACATAGCACATTAAATTAATGACATGGGTTGAAACAAATTATAGACATTTACATTTATTGTTGATTTATATTTTAGTTAAGTTTTTTAAAATATGGTAATAACTTATAGATCATTATATAATAACAATAAATAATATAATAATAAAATAAAAATATAATAATAACTAAATTTTCGAAATGACAATTCTCTCAAATAGTTTTTTTAAGTTTTTGTCACAAAATAGCACTCAAAAAATAAAATGACCAAAATAGCACATTTTTGTTTTGAAAAATTTTAATATTTATTTTTTGTTTTTAAATATTTGAACACATTCCTAAAATTCCACCCCTTAATTCTAAACCATAAGTCTTAATTAATTAATCCAAGGGTTATAAATGCATATTTACCCTTCAATAAAACTTATTTTGGTCATTTTCCTTTTTGTAGTACTATTTTGTGATAAAAACTTGGTTTGATGTTATCTTGGTCTTTTTCTCTTTTCGAAATATTATTTAGCTATATTTTTATAAGTATATAAATTTTATTATTAAAACAATTCTTCGAAAGACTGCATTTAACAAAAAGATTTTTTTTTTCAAATTGTAACATAGACATTTACATTTAATGTTGATCTTTTATTTTTGGCAAGTTTTTAGAATATAGTAATAATTCATAGATCATCATTAATATAGCAGTACATAATATAATTGTACAAATAGAAATATAATATTATTTTAAAATTTTCAAAATTTAATACTATTTTATAATATATAATTATTGATAGTAAGACAATTCTTCAAAATTATACAGTTTTAAATGTAATTTTCTAATCTCAATACTATTAATTTATTTTTAATATCCATAAATTTTAGAATTATTATTTAGTTTTATGTTTTGATAGTTAAATACCTAAAAAAGTTTCTCTTAAATTTACAGAATTTGATTTAATATATTTTAACTAAAAGATATACATAAAGGAATATTTTAAAAATTGTAATTTAAATATATACATATATTATTAAATATACATTTAATAAAAAATATTTATTTAATCTTAGATTTTTACATATGATTAAATTAAAATTATGCATTGTAAGCAAAAAATAAAATCAAAAATTAACAAAAAAAAATTATTTTAAAATAAATTTTTAATTTTAATCTTTTTTTTCTGCACATGGTACAAGAAAACACCTAGTATGTAATATAAAGTCAGGCATGGCAGGCTTAAACGTCTTAGAGACTGAGGGCAAAATTAAAAACTAGAACTTTAAATTATCATAAAAATTTAAACAAGGTCCTCCGGAAACAAACTAGAATTTTTTTTTTTTAATGAGATTCTAGTAATATGCTTGGGTTTAACTATAGCCAATGGGCTTGTAAAACATTTTGGGTCTTTCTTTTAAATTTAAGTAAGCAAGTTACAAAAAAAAAAAAAAAAACAAAGACCGATTTAGTTAAGTTATATGTATACACTTAAAAGTTGCTCAAAAAGAATACACGTTTAATAGAAACAAAAGAGAACTTATTTATATCAGTAAAACTAGGTGCTTTTCCCACCTAAGGATAAAATACTGTTACAAATATTTATAAATAGATGTATTATCAATTCAAAGACCATTAAAATAAGTTATTGTTCATGTGTTTAAAATATCTAATAATAAATTAAATAACAATTTTTTAGAAAAAAATTGATTAACTCAACAATTATTTTATATATAACAGTTCTTCATCATAACATAAAAATTTTTATTACGTAAAATAAACTTAAAGTACTCATATGTTTAAAATATCTAATATCAAATTAAATATCAAACTATTTATTTTTCTGACAAAAAATCAAACTATTTATATATACAAAGTTTTAATTATAATAATAATTATTTAATATAAATTTATTTTTAAATGACACATTTTTTATTATAGTAAAATTATCTTTGATTGCATAAATTTGTATTGTCATCATCTTTCATTGCATAAAATAAATCTAAAACACTCATATATAAATATATGTGTGTGTGTGTGTGTGTGTGTGTGTGTGTGTGTGTGTGTGTGTGTGTGTGTGTGTGTGTGTGTGTGTGTGTGTGTGTGTGTGGATTTATCTCTTTTGAAAAATTTAGTAAAAAAATAAATATCAAATTATTTATATATGACACAGTTTTTTTACTATAGTAAAATTATATTTATCATGTAAATAAACTTGAAAACAATCATGTATACATAAAATTATATATATATATGTGTGTATTTATCTTTCTTTATTTAAAATTTATGATATAAAGCATTTTGGATAATATAATATAAACTTATTTTAGGTAATGATAGTTATAAATATAAAATTTGTTTCTAACTTATGGTTAATAATATATTAACAAATCTACTTGTTCATGAAAACTCGAATGTGAAAAAATCATTTTGCAAATAATAATATATATACTATAATACCAGCTGAGAAAATGGGAGATCTTGATCCTTAATATGTTTACTACTTATTATGGTGTTTAATAATCTGCACATTACTCCAAAACATGCATGGGCCTTATAAGACTCTAAAATCATAATATTTTACTGTAATATCAGAACTATAAACAAATTTTTGTAACCACAATGAAAATTCTCACACTAAAACCTCTTTTTGCATTATAATATTATAATATTCTAATAATATAATTTCTATTATTTAATATTTATAGTATAAATAATAATAATCTGATATTTACAATATAACTCATTATTATCATGTAATTATATTACTAAAAGAAATTACAACAATTTTAATTAAAATATTTACTATTTCAATATATAATAATATTAAAAAAAAATTTTAAATTAAACATTTCAATACGTATATTTTATTGTAAATATTTAATTTAATCGTTATCTTTTATTTAGTTTAATATTTTTTATTAAATAGTGTTTGTTGTGGTGAACAATATCACACCAAACTTGGTGTAAAACTATAGTTTTATACTAAGCTAATGTAATTTTTGGTGAGGTTGAAACTTTTTCGTGTGGAAACTATGCTAACCTTAATATATGGTTGGAGATGATCGAGGAACAAACTCTAAAATATCTAAGAGTTTCTATTTTTCAAATATTTCGTTTTATGTATTTGTTTGACAGAATAAAATTAAGTATAAGGAAGGTGGTATACTTAGATCTTTACATATCTTTATCAAAACATTTTTTACAATTTCAAGTATTTTACAGTGGTTTATGTCCTAAAGTTTTCTGATTTTTAAATTATTAGAAATAAAATAATAAAGAATATCAAAACATAACACATGATCCAATGACATTTCAAAACATCAAGACCCAAAATTAAAGAAATATATAATTTGCTTACTGAACAAAACCAAAGTATCAAAAGTGTACCTACGAGGTAGCTTTTCTTGGATTCCTATTTGGATGGTTTATAATTTAGATCTGGTACACGATCATAAACGTTAGAATAATGCTACGCAACTCTGGTAAAGACGCCTCAAAAAAGTCATATTCAAGTAGAATTTATGGATGCACATCAACACAACTATTGTCAAACTATTAAACCGTTTTTTTTTATCTAACATCAGCAAACTATTAAAGTAATTTTGAAAAGTACACTGATATTTTTTTCCCAATAGAGAGAGAGGACAGACATTAGAGTACGCTTGACAATAAACATCTACTTGGATGATTATTTTTGAATTGAACACCAAATTCAAAAATTGCATATACATATTTCATACATATATATACCAAAAATTAAAAGAAACAAAAACTGAAATAATGTTCCCTCAGGGAGATCCAAACCTTCCGCTGACACAAAGTCAGAAGAAGGATGATTAAAGTTATGATTCAAATAATTCCATATAATATATATAAACTCTCTAAATATTTTTTGAACAAAAAAAAAAACTATTAATTAATGATAATATGACAACTATTAATAATGAAAAAACAGAGAAGCAGGAGACAGGTCCTGTGGTCATCCAAAATAAGTCCACGTTCTTCCTCTTTTCCATCTTTCAACAGCTCATCTTAGATCTCCCCTCGATTTTACTCCTTCTTCTTCTTATTCATTATCATTATCTCTCATCTCATCTCATCTCATCTCACACTTTCTTTCTCCACAATCAATCAATCCACCGATCTGCATCAAAAATGGAAGGAGGTGCCGATGGAACCGTCCGCGTCGGTGGTCTAAACTCCACCAAGCCAGCTCGGGGACTCGAATTGGAGTCGTCCGATTCGGCGGTTTCGTCACCGGTGACGCGTCAGAAAGCAGCAGCCGCGAAGCAATTCATCGAGAACCATTACAAGAATTACTTGCAAGGCTTGCACGAGCGTATGGAGAGGTTCGTTCATCATCAATTTTAGTTTGTTTGACTTGAGGTTGTTTGATTCTGTTAAATGTTTGCTTTCCACAGACGCAGAGAGTTTCAGAGGAAAGTGCAAGAAGCTCAGTTACCTGTTGAGGAGCAAGACGAGATGATGAGGAGTCTTGCTCGTCGAGAGACGGAGTACATGAGGCTTCAGAGACGTAAAATTGGGATTGATGACTTTGAGCTCTTGACTGTTATTGGCAAAGGTGCCTTTGGTGAGGTAACATAAGAAGAGATCAACCAATGTGATGATGACGTGTTTACTTTATTAAGGAATTGTAACTCTACATGATTTTTTTATTTAAATCTCTCTCTCTCTCTCTCATAGGTTAGATTATGCCGTTTGAGATCTACAGGCGAGGTTTATGCCATGAAGAAATTGAAAAAAACTGATATGCTTAGCCGTGGACAGGTGCCTCTACCTACCTTACTTTTTGTATTCACCCTTGCATCATTCTCACTGAAATATGTGGTTAGTTAGTGGACAATTGCTGCAAACATAGCTGACCAACCGGGGCTCCTAGCTCTAGTGGTAAAGGGCTCTCAGCTGTGAGTTCCGCCACCTGGGTTCGACCCGGCCACTGGAGAATTAACTAGTCTGGACACTTATGTGTGGCTAGGATACCTCTGTATAATTCAAAAAAAAAACATAGCCTACTGACTTAAACTCTTGGATCACCTAGTAAAGATCTAAGGGATCCACCGATTCAAGTCATTTTAATTTGATGATTTAGGGTATGCGGATCCAAAACCTAGTCACAGCATCATCATTGGATTGCTTCAGTTTCTGTTTTGCAACTTCTTTTTCTTCTTTTTCTTCTATTTTACTGTCCACTTTTCTTTTCTCGATAGGTTGAGCATGTAAGGTCTGAGAGGAACTTACTTGCGGAGGTTGACAGCCGTTACATTGTCAAGCTTTTCTACTCTTTTCAAGATTCTGAATGTTTGTATCTTATCATGGAGTATTTGCCTGGGGGTGACATCATGACTTTACTCATGAGAGAAGACATTCTTTCCGAAGATGTTGCCCGCTTCTATATTGCTGAGAGCATTCTTGCTATCCATTCTATCCATCAACACAGCTATGTCCACAGGTATTATAAATAATAACAAGTCTTGACGCTGGGTGATTTAGTGTGTTGGGGGAGGAGGATCTCTGTGCTGGTTCTTGATTTGAGTTTGTTTCGTCTTGCCTTGCCTGTAGGGACATTAAACCTGATAATTTGATACTAGACAAAAGTGGGCATTTGAAGCTTTCAGATTTTGGGCTATGTAAGCCACTGGATGATAAGTATTCTTCACTCCTACTAGAAGACGAAGAAATGCTTTCTCAGGAAGCAGAGAGCCAGTCAGGAAAAACAGACTCTGACAAAGCACCCTGGCAAATGCCTAAAGAGCAGTTGCTGCAATGGAAGCGCAATCGCCGTGCACTGGTACATACATATGCTTGTTCTCTAATTGGATTACATAGGTTTACTCTTTTTTTATTTTACTTCACTGTAAAGATGAATATTAATTTCTTTCATATTTACAGGCTTATTCAACCGTTGGAACTCTTGATTACATGGCTCCAGAAGTACTACTAAAGAAAGGATATGGAATGGAATGTGACTGGTGGTCGCTCGGAGCAATTCTGTATGAGATGTTAGTTGGGTATCCCCCATTCTGCTCTGATGACCCCCGTATAACATGCCGCAAGGTAGGTGTATATATATATGTGTACCTGGTTAGTCATGGATGCATTTTTATTATCTATAGTAAAATATTCATGCTTACTTATAAAGATCTGTACTTACTTCCTCAGATAATTAATTGGAGGGTATGCTTAAAATTCCCTGAAGAACCGAAAATATCAGAGGAAGCCAGGGACTTGATTTGTCGCTTGCTATGTGATGTTGAGTCCAGGTTGGGAACCAGAGGTGCTGAGGAGATAAAGGTGAGACTTGTGAAAAAGGATATGTAAATATGCATTATGTTTTCCTTGCTTTTCAGCCATCACATCATTGAAATTCGATTTTGTTCTTGTTTTCAGACTCATCCGTGGTTCAATGGCACCCAATGGGACAAACTGTATGAAATGGAGGCAGCTTACAGACCAACTGTTGATGGAGAACTAGACACACAAAATTTTGAGAAGTTCCCTGAAGTAAGTTAGATAGAATCTTAAAATGCTTGTTATGACATTTTCTGGCTTCGATTAGTTGGTGAACCATAAACTTGTTTTAAAGCTCCTAAACAAACTTAAAGAGACGTTCTGGTATCCTCATCAAGTTTTTTTTTATATAAATCTTGTAGGTTGAAGGATCGGCATCTGAAGCACCACAAGTTGGTCCTTGGAGAAAGGTGACGCACTCCACTTAATTCCTGTAGTATAATCTGTGTTGCAAATTGATGTTTTGGAGCAGGTTTTGTTTTGTAAATGGTTAAATAGTGCCACCACAACATAGAAGAAGAAAAAAAAAAGCTGAATGAGTTTACATAGTAGCTTTTGGTGCTAACTTGTTGATTGGTTGAGCAGATGTTGACGTCCAAGGACAATAACTTCATAGGATTTACATTTAAGAAGTCAGACATCACAAGATCAATGGAAAATACAGGTGACTCTTCTTTCTTTCTCTATTGATCATGCGATTCCTTATAACTTGGTCTTAACCTAAGAGTTTTCTATTGAGAGAAGGTCGAATAGTTGATATACATCTAAGTTAAAGCCCTGACACTGAATGTAGGTACGGACATGAAACCAAATGGATCAGGGGACGCCCCGTCATTGATATCATTGTTAGGTACGTAAGAAAATATAGTAAACCGCTACAGTCAGTATGTTTTGCGTTTAGTAATAGTTTCTATATTATTTTCAGGTCGGATCAATATGGAAGAAGCTGAAGGTGGTGAGTTAAACCAAAAGACATAGAAAAATGTTCTTTTTCTTTATCCTTTTGCAGTTGTTTTCTGATCATTTGGCAGAGGCAGTGGAGGCGATGGTAGTTTTTTAAACCACATACATGGCTTGTATGATGGTTCATAAAACTTCTATTTGCTTCTCTTTTCATTTCTTTTGTTACATATTTTGTATTTTTTTTCTTTGATCTATAAGAGAAACTGTAAAGAATGGAAGAACCATTTCTTTGGGGACATGTTACACATATTCAATTGAAAACATAGAAATGAAGCTTTGCTTTTCTGCCATACTTCTCTTTCTCCTCCGATTTTACTCCGTTTTTAAATTATTTTTTCGGTTTTTATCAGTTACCTCTGTAAATGATTCAGAATCCGGTTAACACTGAAGAGAAAACCGGGTCAGGGTGCATCTGGAAATACTTGCTGGATTCTTTGATTCATCATAACTCAAAATGGACAAAATTTGGAGAATCAGTAGTAAGAAGTTATTTGTTAATAATCATGTGATTAATTGACCGCAAAATAAAAAGCAAGTAGCAATTAAGTAATTATCAAAAGAAAAAAATGAGTGTACAGTATAGTGGAGCTTTTGACATTCGTGGAAATCTTAATTGCTTATGCTGTACCTTTTTATTACCAAAAAGTTCTAACCCGAGTCCATAGTATCTCCATGTCCGAAGTCAGATGTCCCAAGCCACGGTATACGTTATGTAAAGGCAAGTATTCTGCACGCATATGAGAACATAATCTTTTTATAAATATTTATATTTTATATTTTATTAATTTAAAAATTACCGTGATAAGTTACTATTTGTTTCTTCAAAAAGTTTAAATCAAATATTAAATTTTTTATGTATGACAAAACTTTTCATCAATATATACTCAAGGCCGTCCTAGGTAGAGATGAGGTGGGGCATGTGCCACACACTATTTTAATTTATTCCCTTACTAATTATCTCAGATTTATGCAAATACCCTTAATATATATATAATTTATAATATGTGCCACATACTATATAAACTGCTGGGTCCGCCCCTGTATATACTTATTATTCTTTTTCAAAAAAATGTTTATTCTATGTTGAAATTTGAAAACACTTGCACAATAGAAATATTTTAGTTAATACTTTTTTTTAAAAAAGTTTGTCTGACTAATAATTAATTATAATTTCTTTATATCTTAATTTTTAACTTTTATAATAAAATACTAGGATATGACCCGCGCTTTGCGCGGGGTGAAAGAAATAATGAATAGTTTTACGTAGATAATATTAATTTGTTAATTATTAATCTACATATATAGTATGCATGTGTAAAATATGATAAAAGTGAGAAAATGATAACACGAATATATGCATTAGAGGATACAAATAACAAATATCATGTCTTATGTTGAAAAGTTGAGGATCGACATATTGGAAAAAAATAAGATTATAGTATGGATTTGTATTTGTTTCAAAATAAAAGAATCTATCTAAATTTTGGAATGGGTCTTTCACTTAAAACTTATAAGACATAATTATTTTCATAATATAAGTGCAGAATAATATTAAAAAACATAAATAAGACAATAAAACTCGATAATAATAAAACAGGAAAAGAGCGAAAAACAATTAAAAAAACATTAAAACATCAGAATCGCCGCTTAGTAAAATTAAAATCCATTGTCTGCAATCATATAAAGAGGAAAAACAAAGTTTAGTAGCATAAATATTTACATATTTAATTAAGAAACTAAGTGAATTAAATATAATACCTCTTCCTGAAAGCATAGATTTCTCCGTGACTTCCATATTGCCATTTTCATTGTGAAGATTTTAAGGTCGTAATTATGGAAACATTTTGAACATATGTTACGTTTTAAAATCGATGCATTAAGAATGTTTCAGTTACGTTTTCATTTATATAGTTTTTGTTAAAAAATTTTGAAAAATTGTTTTTGTTTCCAAAAAAATGTTACGTTTTTACTTTGCTTCGTGATGGGCATTTAAGATGTTTGTTAAAATATATGCATTATAAAATATGCATTATTAACATATATTTCTTAATATTATTTCAATTATATGTTGGTCTCCTTCCTAAAACATCCATAATGTGTGTGTTTTTGTTTTGACTTTTTTCGTTTGATCTTTTAAAAAAAACATATATAGTATGCATGTGTAAAATATGATAAAAGTGAGAAAATGATAACACGAATATATGCATTAGAGGATACAAATAACAAACATCATGTCTTATGTTGAAAAGTTGAGGATCGACATATTGGAATAAAATAAGATTATAGTATGGGTTTGTATCTGTTTCAAAATAAAAGAATCTATGTAAATTTTGGAATGTGTCTTTCACTTAAAAGTTATAAGACATAATTATTTTCATAATATAAGTGTTTAATAATATTAAAAAAAAATTTAAGACAATAAAACTCAATAATAATAAAACAGCAAAAGAGCGCAAAACAATTAAAAAAACATTAAAAACATCAGAATCGCCGCTTAGTAAAATTAAAATCCATTGTCTGCAATCCTATAAAGAGGAAAAACAAAGTTTAGTAGCATAAATAATTTTTTTTTGAATTGAGTAGCATAAATATTTACTTATTTAATTAAGAAACTAAGTGAATTAAATATAATACCTCTTCCTCAAAGCATAGATTTTCCCGTGACTTCTATATTGCCATTTTCATTGTGAAGACTAAGTCGTAGTTATGGAAACATTTTGAACATAGGTTACGTTTTAAAATCGACTCATCAAAAATGTTTCGGTTACGTTTTCATTTATATAATTTTTGTTAAAAAATTTTGAAAAATTGTTTTTGTTTCCAAAAAAATGTTACGTTTTTACTTTGCTTCGTGATGGGCGTTTAAGATGTTTGTTAAAATATATGCATTATAAAATATGCATTACTAACATAGCTTTCTCAATATTATTTCAATTATATGTTGGTCTCATTCCTAAAACATTCATAATGTGTGTGTTTTTATTTTGACTTTTTCGTTTGATCTTTTATAAAAAACATATATAGTATGCATGTGTAAAATATGATAAAAGTGAGAAAAGGATAACACGAATATATGCATTAGAGGATACAAATAACAAACATCATGTCTTATGTTGAAAAGTTGAGGATCGACATATTAGAATAAAATAAGATTATAGTATGAGTTTGTATTTGTTTCAAAATAAAGAATCTATCTAAATTTTGGAATGGGTCTTTCACTTAAATCTTATAAGACGTAATTATTTTCATAATATAAGTGCTGAATAATATTAAAAAAATAAGACAATAAAACTCGATAATAATAAAACAGCAAAAGAGCGAAAAACAATTAAAAACATTAAAAACATCAGAATCGCCGCTTAGTAAAATTAAAATCTATTGTCTGCAATCCTATAAAGAGGAAAAACAAAGTTGAGTAGCATAAATATTTACATATTTAATTAAGAAACTAAGTGAATTAAATATAATACCTCTTCCTGAAAGCATAGATTTCTCTGTGACTTCCATATTGCCAATTTCATTGTGAAGATTTTAAGGTCGTAATTATGGAAACATTTTGAACATATGTTACGTTTTAAAATCGATGCATCAAGAATGTTTCAGCTACGTTTTCATTTATATAGTTTTGTTAAAAAAACTTGAAAAAAATGTTTTTGTTTCCAAAAAAATGTTATGTTTTTACTTTGCTTCGTGATGGACGTTTAAGATGTTTGTAAAATATATGCATTATAAAATATGCATTATTAACATAGCTTTCTTAATATTATTTCAATTATATGTTGGTCTCCTTACTAAAACATCCATAATGTGTGTGTTTTTGTTTTGATTTTTTTCGTTTGATATTTTTTTAAAAAACATAAATAATACAATAGAAATATAATTGTTTATCCGGCTGAATTGTTTGGTTTTTTCAGAAATCCGTATTGTTTTTAAAAAGAAATCTACAGTTACGTACATTCCAAAGTTGTAGTTAAATCTTCTGACCGACATGAAATCCGTGAGGCAATTGGCCGTTATTTATATCAATGATATGATATTAACTATAATTAAAATGTAATGAAAGATCATGCTGTAAATATGTGACATACCAATGACAAATGATGTAATTAGTTTAGTAAATTAAGGATTAATCAATATTAAGGCTGAGGAAAAATGTGAGGATGACACCTATGCAAAATGGCAACATGGTAATAATTTTACTCTTTTAAGGTTGTTCTTATTATTTGCTCCTCTATTAATAATAAGGGGATTATATTCACATAACAACACAATGTAAATAAATCATCTTATTTTCTAAAAATATTATTTTATCAATGATCCAATATAACATTACTCTAATATATTTAATATTTAATAATATTCATCAAGGATAACAACAATATTAGTCACTCTAACTTTTAACGTCAAAGTTTGAATGCAAAAAAGTACTTCAAAAATAATAGTATAGATAGTTTTCTTTTGATTTGGTTTTCTATTTTTGGCTAATATTATTTTAATAATTTATGATCAATAATCTAATATAATAAATAAATCTAATCATTTATTATGGATAACAATAATTTTAGGCATTCTAACTTTTAACATGATCTATACATAGGAATTATTTAAAATTTAAAATATATTTTAGATTTTGGATAATTCTTATTATTGTTAAGTAATAAATCAATAAAAATATATAAATTTTATATATATATATATATATATATAATTACAATAATGAATATAATTTTAAAATTATTGTATTAATCTAATTTTTATTCCCGTGCATGTATGCATAAATATTTTAAAATTACTTCTTAGTACATGCATTACAGATTAAAGACAATAATGATAATTATTATATATTTTTTATTTAAAATTTTTATGTATTATAATTAAAAAATATATTTGTACACTATTCTCATTATAAGAAATATATCTTAAAAATCATTTCATATTATTTTTCAGTTATATAAAGTTAGGATTTTTATTTTATTAATATTTAGGTATGTATTTTCTGTTTTATAATTTTAACTTTTTATTAAAAGATTTTTCAGATAACAACACAATATATAGGAATAATATTTCTTCCAAAAATATATTTATAGGTTTTGGATAATTCTTATTATTTTAAATTTTAATAAATTTATAACCAAAAAAATAATTTTTTTTTCTTTTGTGGCTAATTTATAACTTTAACGTGAGAGTTCTGTTTCAAAAAATCATCTTTTTTCAATTATATAAAATTAAGAATTTTACTTGATTAATATTTAGTTGTGTCTTTTCTATTTCTTAATTTTAACTTTTTTAAAAAGATTATTTTCATCTTTTGATAAAAAAGATTATTTTCATCTTTTGATAAAAAAAAGATTATTTTTCATCTAACAACACAATACAATATATAGGAATTATCTTTTAATCTAAAAATATATTTTTAAATTTTGGATAAATTTTATTATTATTAATTTTAGTCACTTATCTAGTAAAAGTTGATTTTTTTATTTTATGATTAATTATATATTTTATTCACTAAAGATATAAACAATGTTAACCACTCTAATTTTAACGTGAGAGTTCCTTGCAAAATAATCATTTCATAAAATAACAGTACAGATTTTGTACTGCTCAATTCATCATTTGATTTTTTTAGACTATTCTCTACTCAATTGTTATTTAAAATTGAACCAAATTTTATTTCTAAAATATTTCAGATAGTTTTAGTAAAATATTCAATCCAAACTGAATCCAAAAAAAAAAGGTTCTATGTTGATTTTATGCTATATGATCGAAATAACTTAAATTGCAACATATCCAACTGATCCGAATAAACAAAAATAAATACTTTTGTCCAAAAAAATACTTTCTCTATTTTTTAAAAAAATCTCTTATATATTAAAAGAGAAGCATTACAATATTTTTTATAACCACGTATCGTCACTACAACCTTTCTTAGAATCCTTAGAAAAGTTAGTTCATCTAAATATACAATAAGCTTTTTATTAAACTAATCTTAAATTAAGTATTAATATTCTTCATTGTTTGATATAAAATCCACGAAATTGCCAAATGTGATTTAAGTATATATGACAATTAATGAGTTTGAATAATAATGATTTGATAAAAATTAGTATATTCTTTATCATTTCTTAAAATTATAACTTATTAAAATAAATTAAACAACCACATAAATTATATAATAAAAACTTAGATTTTTTCTGTATATGATATATTTTAAATTTTTTAAAAACAGCTATAAATAACTAAATTTGTTAAAAAATCTCACATTGAAATTGGTGTAATCTATGGTTTAAATTTTCTGTTATAACAAGATACAAATTATTACAAAATTATATAATTAGGAAACCTTATTTAATAAATACTAATATATATATGATATTTTTTTGATTAAAAAATATATTTAATACTGTTTAAAGTAAATTATATATCATATAAAAATACATAACTATTTTAATTTCAAAATTTTCTTTGATTTTTTGAGAAAATTTTGAACAAATATTGACAATTTAATATATATTTTAAACTTTGCATTGAATGTTTTAAAAATTATAAATTATTAAGACTATTCAACATCCAACAATTTTTTTGTTATGAGTGATTTTTTAAATTTGTTATAAAAATTAAAATGATCAAAAATAAAAGTGCTTTTTGGTATACATGTCAAAATGGATAAACCAAACCAAACCATTCCAAACCCAAATGGTTTAAGCAGTTTCTGGATCATGGGTTAATCCAGCCCATTAGCTAAATGGTTTGGATTAAACCACAACCCATATAAATTAATGAGTTAGTGGTTTTAATGGGTTGACCCATTAAAAATGCTATTAATAAACATAATTTAGATATATTTATTATATCACAATTAAATTACCATATAACTTACTAACATTTAATAACAAAAAATACTAATCAGAAATTAACAAATTATATAGTATAACTCATCAAAATATTTGAGCACAATATATTTAATATAATAATTCAAACTCCAACAAAATATAAAATGATATGTTTATATATAAGAAAAGCAAAAAGTTTTCATGGTAGTCTCAGATCGAGAATGGTTCTATAAACATGAACGCAAAGAAAAATTAAAGCAGCAGTACGTAACCATATCATTTGTCATACTCTCGTAGTTTTCAACAAAAGAAAAATGACAGACTCTGATATCTTCAGGCTGATACTTAATCATGTCCTCTCCTGTTTTTGTCTTTACTTTCTTGTGGAAATCCTCCTGTAAAATATTCAAGAAATAGAGTTCAAGCAAACTGCAATCTTCTGTATTTCAGTATATACAAAGGATGCTTACCTATCTGCTGAGATAACAAGCTTGTTGTCTTTGACTGTAGGTTCTGCGCAGTTCATAAGATGGTGGCTCAAAGCCCAGCCAACCACTTTCTCAACACCTAGAACACACATACAATAATTAATTAAAACAAAGGCGCTGATCAAAGCAGAAAACAAAGCAAGTCAAAGACACCTACTTTCAGAAGGAAGGGTTTGATCTTTGATGCTTAAGATTCCAAGGTCAGGACAGTCCAGACGATTTTTAGTGAGGACCTGTGGGGATTTATTAACAAAAAAAACATTAACAAAAAAAAAGAAACTAGAAAGGGTTAGATAGCTCAAGGACTTGATGAGAAGATACTCACAGCTAGGATGCTTGTATATTAGCCTGAACCTTCAAAAGCTCTGTATCACGGTCCAGCTTCTCCTTCCAGTCCGAGAGCTTTGAGCCAGGAACGAGCTTTGTTTCACACTGTAAGGATTCCAAAATCATCAACAGATTCAGAAACTCAAACCCATAACTCAGATTCCTAAATCTATGCACAGATTTTGACAAACCCATAACTCACCAACTTGATTTTCAAATAAACTAAGCGATGAACTTACAAGTTTGATTGCGGAAGAGCTTCAAACGGGTTTGGACTCAAGTTGCGACCCAGAACCTATATATCGAAAATTTGAACATTAATCACAGATTTTTCCAAACCCATAACCTATAATCGATTCCAAATCAGTGACCCATAAGATCAAATTGAAGAAAATAGAGTTTTGACTTACAAGGAAGATGAGTTGCTGATCGATGAGTTTTGACTCACACCTTTGGAGAGGAGTATCTAGGCTCACCGTGAGCCGCTCACGTAAGGGAGAAAGGGATGATCGATGAGAAGGTTTGTTGAGATCATCGAGAAAGAGAGATCAATACCTTTCACGAAAGAAGAAAAAAAAAAGAGAGAGAGGAAGAAGAAAAGATAAGTATACGACAAAAAATTGGGTTGGATTGGGTAACCCATAAACCCATTTTGATCCAAACCAATATTGATCCAACTCACTAAACCCACTAACCCATAAAAACCATTTATCCATTAACACTCAAATTATTGACCCATTAGAATTATTGATTGGTTTGGTTTGGGTCAACCCACTGGTTTTTACCCATTTTGACACCTCTACTTTTTGGATTATTGTTCAATATATATTTATTATTTCATAATATGTAAAATGCGTATAATACGGATCTTAACCTACTTAAAAAATATATTTGATACATATACCAACTTACCAAACCTAAGGGGGGTGTATTCAACTGAGAGTTTTAGGTGATTTGTATTAAAATGACAAATCCACTATTATTCAAACATGAATTTTAAAAACTCATTTAAAATCCACTGTTATTGAACTTGACATTTCGTAAAGTACTCTGAAATCCACTGTTATTGAAAATATTTTAAGTTGTGGGATTTTAAAGTTTTGAGGTGATTTTAGGGTGTTTGGGTGGAGTTTCTTAGTTAAAAAAAATAAAACTCAAATCTCATTGTTTTAGGTGATATTCTAGAGTAGTTTAACAAAAATCACCTAAATCTCTATAACTTATTAAAATCATCTAAAACTCAATTAAAAATCAAATCACATCAAATGCTAAATTGAATACATCCCCTAAGTCATGTTCTTCTTTAATTTAGAACAACTACCTATTACAGATGATAATAATGAGTTAAGATGACGATGATAATTAATGAAATTGGTTGGGTAGGGCTACTATTAGCTGTTGAGAAAAAAAAATAATAATAACTTTATGATTCTTTTCTAAGTTTCTTTTCATCCAATAAACCGGTTTCGTTTTTTTCCCTGGTGCAATAAATTGGGTTATAAGGACGTACATAGTTGTCTACATTATTTTAAGAAATAAATTTAAAATGAACAAAAATATATAATAGAATTACTTCAAAATGTCGACATATTTGGCGTGTGCATACAATATTCTCGAGAAAATATAAGCAAATGTCTTCTCTTCTCTAAAGTCTAAACCTGTTGCTCAACTGCAAACTCCATCACGATGTCGACATTAACTTGTTTCTTTCCTGCAACTTGTTTTCTTATCAAGATTCTCCTATTTAATTATTCTCATTCATTCATGTCTTTGGAGTTCACGAGAATACTTCTTTTTTTCTTTTCTTAAGCTAACTTTTTCATGATCCCGACGAGATCTTCTTAGTCGTCACTCAATGTTCTTCATCGATGTTCGTCAATCTCCCATTACTATTTTCAACTATTTATGTTGAACTGCCTTAAACTGATTATTATGGGTTTTATGGTTTTAGGTTCTTTGGAGTTTGTTTCCTCTTTACTTTTTCAGATCAGAACGAGATTCTCTCTTAGGTAACGTCAACGAGCTCCTTTGAAATAAAGATTCATAATATGCTAAAAAAAAGATGCAAAAGACTGACTATTTTTTCGTCTCAGTTCAAAATATTTGCATGTGTTTTGAAGTGTATCCTCTGTTCTGATTGGTTGTAATGGGTGGTCCTCTGTTTACAGAAACAGAGTCCATCTTGCAGGTAGTTCCTGAGACGATGGCTACTTCTTCATCCACCATCCTTTGCAATGCCGCCGAGTCCGACCTTTGTCGTGACGATTCCGCTGCGTTTCTCCTCAAGTTAGTAGCCATTGCTTCCATTCTCTTAGCTGGTGCTGCTGGTGTAGCTATACCATTCATTGGGAGAAACCGCCGGTTCCTTCAAACAGACAGTAATCTCTTTGTAACTGCTAAAGCCTTTGCAGCCGGTGTGATCCTCGCCACGGGGTTTGTTCACATGTTAGCCGGTGGCACTGAAGCCTTGAACAACCCCTGCTTACCGGAGTACCCTTGGTCTAAGTTTCCTTTCCCGGGGTTCTTTGCCATGGTCGCTGCTTTGATCACTCTGCTTGTTGATTTCATGGGGACTCAGTACTATGAGAGGAAGCAAGAGAGGGAAGCTGCTGACCCGTCTGATGGACAGCTTGGTCCTGAACAGTCGTCTCCAGGGAGTATTGTTGTTCCCGTGGTGGTTGCGGAAGGAGGGAGCGATGATGATAAAGTGTTTGGAGAAGAAGACAGTGGCGGGATTCACATTGTTGGCATTCATGCTCATGCTGCTCACCATACACATAGTCATGGTTCTTGTGATGGACACCAGAAGATTGGTCATGGACATGGACATGGACACTCCCACGGAGGTTTGGAGCTCGGAAGTGGAGCAAGGCATGTTGTTGTCTCTCAGGTACAAATCTTTGTTTCTTGATTCTTGATTCTTGATTCTTGATTCTTGTATAGTCTCAGATGTAAGCTCAAGATTAGTTTCATTTTAATTAAACATTGTTAGGTTTTGGAGCTTGGGATCGTGTCACACTCCATTATCATCGGTATATCACTTGGAGTATCTCAATCTCCATGCACAATCCGGCCTCTCATCGCTGCACTATCATTCCACCAATTCTTTGAAGGGTTTGCGCTCGGAGGATGTATCTCCCAAGCGCAGTTCAGGAACAAGTCAGCGACCGTAATGGCTTGCTTTTTCGCCCTCACAACACCGATAGGGATCGGTATCGGAACCGCAGTGGCGTCGTCTTTTAACTCTCACAGCGTTGGAGCGTTGGTGACGGAAGGTATCTTGGATTCTCTGTCAGCAGGGATACTTGTGTACATGGCTTTAGTGGATCTCATAGCTGCTGATTTCTTGAGTAAGAGGATGAGTTGTAACTTTAGGCTTCAAATTGTTTCTTACATGATGTTGTTCCTAGGAGCTGGACTCATGTCTTCTCTTGCTATTTGGGCTTAGATTGTGAGATTCTTTCTTCTGTTATAGCTGCTAGCTACAAATAATATGTATAGTTCTAGAATAATCATATCTCGAATGTATTTTCTTGATTCTTCCAACTCGGAATGGTTGGCAACAGCAGTGGATGTTGAGGTTAGGGAATGCACTGTCTCAAACTCAGTATATTGAGTTTATTTTTTTCTTTTGACAAACACAGTGTGTTGAGGTTTAGTGCTTTTCGAAATTAAAAGTTAAGGCTTTTTATTTTGTTTTAAAGCGTTTAATCTTAGCCACAAAACCAAAAATGACAATCTTTTTCTTATCTAGTTTATCATATCTTCGAACTGTGACAGAATGTGCAAATCAAAACGAAAAAGTTCAATGAAGCAAAGAATTGTTGAATCGGTGATAGTTAGTATAGAGTTGTAATCTAGGTGTGAGAAATGAGTGAGACTATAGGCAAAACTATTGTGTAATATTTATGCCAAAGCAATAGATGTACATGCATGGATCTCTATCAGATAGCTGCCATCACATTGCTCGGAATGTGATGAGCTGTCAAACAAAGAACCATGCCATGTGCATCGCATCCATTGTTTCGGTATAAACAATACACCACGGTTTTACCAATAATCTCAGCCAATTCTCTATTTGATTCCGTGAGTGGCTGAAATATGGAATCAACCTTATCTAGGCCGCAATTTCTTTTTCACCATCAACGGTTCAACATTGTTTTGCTCTATCGTAGTTTTTTGGTTTCGATTTATACAATATCGTACCTTAAAAACAAGATTTAAAAACAAGAAAAAGTAAAGTGGTTTTCGGTTTTTGTGGCTCCATAACTAATGAAATAAAAGAAATTAAATTTAAAAAGAATTAAACTTCAAACACACGTCTGATATATTAGTCACTAGTCACTACACTGAAAAACTACTTCAATAACAGAAATGCGTTCTATGCGAAGATAAATGGACAAAACAGCTCCTCTAAATATAGTTGTCTCATAATAATTTACACAAAAAAGAAAGATAATGTTAAAATTTCATCAAAGATGCACCACAACAAAGACAGTCTTCAAAGAAACTGTATTTTCAAATGTTTAAAGATACTGTTTGGATTCTCATCAAACGTTTTCAAGAACCTGCTCGATCATAAGGTTTAAACTGTTATCCATTGATCTTACCAAAAGGGTGGGCCAAACCAAGAATAATTACAACAGACAACAATGTATTTTACCAAGTAGCAACAAACTCAACCCAAAATGTAAAGACATGAATGATTATGAGAGCATCAAAAGCATGTTTATGGAGCTTTTGTTTTAAACAACGTCTTCTTCTCTGTGGGTCTCAATGGTAACATCAGAAGTAGGATAAGCCGCACAAGTGAGAACAAACCCTTCAGCGATCTGGTCATCATCGAGGAAACTCTGGTCAGACTGGTCAACGGAACCAGACACAACTTTACCTGCACAGCTCGAGCAAGAACCAGCACGGCAAGAGTAAGGCAAGTCGATCCCGGCTTCCTCCGCAGCGTCGAGGACGTAAACGTCGTCGTCGCACTCGACCTCTTGCTCACCTTCTGGAGTGACGAACTTGACCTTGTATGTAGCCATGGCGGTGACGCGTCCGCCGCGTGCGGTGCCTGATTTGAGACCGAAGAGGGATTGAGTGTTGGCTAAGGGGAGGGAACGGAGGCTGATGGGAGATGTTTGACGGCGGAGGAAGGATGTTCCGACGATGGCGCTTGAGAGAGCTGTTGAGGCCATTTTTGAGTTGGTTTCTTTGTGGCTTGTGGAAATGGCGTGGAGAGTGTGAAGGAGAGATGAGAAGATTAAAAGGTGTTGCTGTGGAACTCTATCTTCCACGTGGCGTTTATCGTGTGGATCATTGGATTATCGTCTTTTATTTGTAGAATAATGATTTGTTTCCTTTTTGTGTGAGTGATTGTGTTTGACACACTTGCGCCTCCCATCCATCTTGTTGAGGTGAGTTATACGTGGTCTCACTTTGGGACAGCTCACAAACTATGTCTGACTTGTTTGTGTCTAAAACGAATAACTCTTCATATGCTTTATCAATTATTAATATTTTTTTTTGTGTGACTGATATTTTATCGGTCGAATGCTGATAATTTATTCTGGCTTTGAGAAAATTTTGGGAACCAATTTTAAAATTTAGTTTTCTGGCTACATCTTTACAGAAACGATGGAACCAAAAAGTATCTCTCTGAATCCTAAATAAAATATAGCAGATCCAACTTTACCAAAAAGGGACATGAGCAAAAAAAAAAAAGAAGCCAAATAAAAATATAATATTTTCAATTACCATACAACCTCCTCCATTGATCCCACTTTCCCATGTGTCTAATAATCTAAATTTGTAAGAAAATTCAGACTCAACTGCCACCAACAACATTCCACGATCCATCTTTACTCCATTTTTTCTTTCTTGGTTCCTTATGTCTCTAGTCGCACTTGATGTTTCTATAGATCCTTCTAACAAACAGATTTGATCCTAAGAATCCAACAGCTCCTGCAAATTGTTTCCCAATTACAAAACAATTTTCAAACCAAAACCAGTGCACATCGATCAGCTTAGAAATTAGAGTAGAGAACTAAGAAAAAACTAACCGCAAAGGATTCCGAGGCCGAGACAGAACATCAAGGTGTATCCGAAGTAGAAGCTGGTCTGGAAAAACCCAAACATCTTTGTCTTTACGTAGTAGTAATAGATGGAATACAAGTAGACGTAAACTGCGGTAGAAGCAGCTGAGAAGAACGATGTCCATTGCCAGTGATAGTTTTCGGCATTAAGCAAGAAGTATGTTCCCACGATCGTCACACAGACGGTCACCACAACAAGAATCAAAAAGACAAGCAGCATGAACCCGTACACATAGTATACCTGTCATGAGACAACAACAACAACAACAAAAAGCCCATCAAGAAATGTACAGTAACTGTTTCTCTTTCTAAAAGTTGTAAGAGATTTTTACCTTGTAATTCCAGAAGGATGTGAAAACGAAGTACATTTCGATGAAGATGCTGCCAAAGGGTAAGAGACCTCCCATAAGAGAGACTACTGATGGAGTCAGGTACCACTTTTTCTCAGGGATTGGACGTGGGATTGTCTTCACTCGGCATGGATTGTTTGGCGCACCACTCCAGTTTCTACCGACGACCGTCCCGAGGAGGGCAAGAGGGAACGAAATGAAACCCCAAATTACGAAAACGACCACCATTGTTCCGAAGGGAATAGCAGCAAGAGATCCATAGAATATGGCGATTGTGTTTAGGAGGAATCCGATCCCAAAGCACAAGAATGGGAAGAGAGAAGCCGTGAGGATCATGCACTTGATCCAGTGTTTACCTGAACAAACCAGCATAAGAGAAATTTAAGAATGAGTCAACTGGAGGTAAATTATTGGAGAGCTTGCTTGCTTTCAACAGAGAAGGATACAACATACCCCCACTTCTTGAGTACATTCCACCGCTCACATAACCAGAGATAAATGACGTCAGAGCATAGCAAACTATAAAAGTTGTGACAATAGCTCCTCTCCTGAATAAAGGTTAAACCAGAATAAGAAGATTTCATTGCAAGAATGATATCCAGACAAAAGCGGGACTTTTATTCCATGAGAAACAACAGGAGAAGTTGATTGAGATTAAGAGTGAAATACATACCCAACATAAAGTGTCCCAATGATTGCCATTAATATGACAAGAAGAACAAGCAAAGCCAACTGTGCACCTGTACCAACAACAGCCGAGAGAAGAACCAGACTACTTGGCGGTCGGAACACATCTCCGTGCACGAGTTTCCATCCAGACTCTTCATTTACATCCCGTTCCTGTGCTCAATAATACAAACCGTCAGAAGTTGCTCCACACTCTTGCACTTGCAAGGAAGATAAAATTGACAAGTTGACAACATAATTGTAATATTAAAACAACTTCTGTAGCTATTCTAGATAAGGGGTTGATGAGACATTACCAAGCTCTCCAGGTCGTCGTCTTCCCGAGCATACTTAGCATAATCATTTCTGAGAGTCCTCATTAATATCATTGAGACCAAACCAGTAAGGAAGATAACCATCATGAACGAGTTAAAGATGGAGAACCAATGGATCTGCATGATGAACGAATCAATTAAAAACCTTTACAAAAAGCTTCCAAAAAAATTTCTTGAGTAAAAGGTTTTAGCACTTCGATCAACAAACACGTAAAATAGTATTCAGTGTAATTACGCCAGCAGAAGGATGAAAACGGTACAAAATATGATTTACCTGGTGTTCAAAGAATGGATAGTCTAGATAAACATCAAAACGACGAGCAAATGTGATATCGGTTGGGATCCAATTCACAGAATATGTCAAGTCCACTGTCCTCCCTGCTTCTAACGGCCTTAGGTTGTCTTGTGTCAGATTCACATGAATAATCTAGGCAAATAAGAAGAAAAAAAAATCAGATCACATATAAGTAAATAGATCCTTAATACTGCCTAATAGCAAAGAAACAACCGACCTGGTCTTTGTTGTATTTGACATTAATACTCTTATGAGTGTAAAGAGCATGCTTGCCGTTTTCACTATTTTTTCCAGGAGGCATCTCGCCCACAAAGCCTATAACATCAATGAGATAGTTAAAAATCTAGGTTAGGAAATATTCAAACTGAATATAAGAAATATCATACCCCACAACGGCAGATCATCTGAACTTGCATCCACGTACGCCATAAACATAAAATGGCAATAAGAAGAAAGAAAACAGATTAGCAAATGAAGGATGCTATGATAGAGAATTTACGAAGATATTATAGTATTAGCTCATTTTTAAAAATGTTCGTAGCTGACTTTCAATTTCAAATATAACTCCCTTGATGTGCATAGAGACTTTCAGTTTCAAATATAACTGACAGTAAATCTTTTACAGTAAAAAGAATCAACTACTTTTCTTTGATATTTCGTCATCAGTAATATGTATAAGTAAATATGATACATACCCATGAATAATTCAAACCAGTAACTATTTTCGATGGCATCTTTGAAATGCTTGACCTTAGCTTCATCAAGTTCCAACTGACAGATCACGCTTCTGTCAACATTTTCTGGGAGTAAAACAGAACAAGTCAAGAACCGTTGTACAATCAAGATAACGATTCTGAAAGAAAAAAACAAGCATAAAAACTAACATACTCAAGAACTTGATGTCTAACTGGCTGTCGATGAGCTCATTGCCACCAAGAACCTCGCCAAGACCACCCCATTTGTGAATGCTGTTATTAGTTTTGCGGCAAAAGGGGAGGCTATAGTAGTTATATGTTTCTTGTGGATTATTATATGGGCCAACTTTGTTCACCCACAGAGTAACCTGCTCATCAGCTTGATACTAGAAAAAAAAAAAAAGAAGACCAAATTTCAGGAAATAAACCAAAAGCCAGAAAGGAAGGATCACAGAGTTAAATATCAAGCTTAGACTACTTATATTGGAGAACAAACGTTAAAAGCAAAACAAGAAAGACATCATCCTTTAGGACTGTTACTTAACAAAGACTATTGTTCTCTGTTTAGAGTACAAGATTGCTATGATCAAACAAAAAAGTGGAAACTGCAGTTAGGGCTTAACTAATTACTTTATTTTAAGAGTAAACTATACTCAAAGCCTTTGCGTACCCACATCTTTAAACCTCAACTATAGCTAGAAACTGTCCACAATCCTCCAGTTTCATCAAATTCAAATAAAAACTTAGAAACATTTGAACCTAATTTCTCCCAGATCTATACTCTATCTACATTATACATAATTAAACATAAAAATCTAATCCAATTGAACATCCACTAACACTGATCGTTACATTAGTTAAGAGTAGTGATGAAAGGCGTTTTGTACCAACTGGAGTTTGTCTAGAAACCTAATCCATAACATGCAACCAGCAACGAGCGAGATCTACGAGCAAATAACTCGAATCGAGCTTACAGTTAAGGACACTAGAGATTCGAATCTAACCTTGTGATCTGACTCGGAGGCCAAAGCCAGAGAGAGAAGAAGGAAGACGCATCCGACGGCTGAGTAAACGGATAAGAAAGATTTAACGGCGCGGGATAACGGCATATCGGAACCCGGCGGATGATCAGATCTGAGGGGAGGGAGAGAGAAGACGGTGACGGAGATTAATGTTTTTAGACCAATGACTTCGCGTAGGTACGATTCAGCTTGTATGTTACAATTCTCAGTTATCTATTATTTTTCTCGGCTGGGGACGATCGAAAGCGCGACTAGAGATTCGAAGCATATCGTTGTCGTAGAGATACGCCACTCGTTTTTACCATATTTATTTGGGCCTTCACATCAATGAAGCCCAGTACCAGAATATTAATATAGTAGAGTATCTCCTATATATTATTTGAAAATCTTCTAAAAATATGTAACCTTCTATTTTGTATTAATTATAATTTAATCTTGCTGAGTTGGTTCCATTAGAAGACTTCTATGTTTATGTGACACACCCAAATTGATTCTTAGTTTAGCATATAAACCACATTTACTCATCACCTAAGACCATTTCCAATGATACACAATAACTTATTCTATATTTCATTTTAAAATAGAGTAATTCTATTATAAAATTAGATTTGCTTCAATGATTCACTTTATAATAAAATTATTCTAATTTAAAGTGAAATATAAAGTGAATTTTTGTTTATCATAAGAGATGCCTTAAAAAAATTATACTATATGTCACAACTATTAAATTTACTTCGTTCAATTCACAATGTTATATGTATTTACGATAATTATTAATGGGATGTGTCAGGGATGTGTCACATATGTTCTACACGTCAAACAAACCAAGCTAACTGGTTATCTAAACCATATTGAAAAATGCATTTAACCACACAGATGTAAGCATTAAAATGACTCTCTAAAAAATATATATTCAGAGAATACAAACAATGTTTGAATGCCTTTCTCAAAAAAAAAAAAGAATACAAACAATGTTATTGTAATGCTAATGTGACTTTTATAGTTTGTTTTGAAATTGTAAAATTTGCCTAAGCTATATTTCAGGATTTCGAGTGAACAAGTCTATATATAAATCTAGGTGCACTGTTTAACTTTATTTTTTAATTGGAGATGTCATCCACAAAAATATTATTTTTTGTGTTATCTTTGTTATGACATAAAAATCAGTTTCTTCGATTTATTCGGTTGAAACGGTTAAAATACCTAATCATATTTATATATAGCAGTTCCATAAAAATAACATTCATTCGGTTTATTCGGTATTATCAAATTCCAACCACTTTTTCTATTTTGGTTTTGTTTTACTTAATTCGGCTTTATTAAATTAAACATTTTTAGTAAAACTTTTGGATTTACGGAGTGATTATGGTACGATTATATACGTATATTAATCTATCAAATATAGTGTAAATAACATTTTATTTTTTTGTTATGCATCATCCATTTTTGTTATGCATCACCCTGAGCAATCACCCTGAGCAAAGAGTAGTTCTTAATTCTAAGTTCTTAATCCTAGCAGTTTTGTAAATGGCTCTTGATGTCATTTCCTATAGAAAATTGTCACCATTCGTAAAAATCACGCTAGCTAGAAATCATTTTCCCATATAGGGACGTCTCAGTCAGCAAAGGAAACATTGAACTGATTGAAAAGAAATATGTGGGTCCTAGATTTTGAATTATTATAGATTTTATTTTAACTAAAAAGTATTAAATAAAATAAGAAAAGGCCACCGCGAGGAGCGACCATGACTATCTATCAGAGTAATCATATCTTGTTTTGAAAATTCTTCGCGGAATAGAGAAAGGGATTAACCAACTTGACCATTCGCCGCTTCGCTTTTCAAATCCACTTTCCTGAGAAAATCTCTGAATCGGGTTTCGTTTATTGTCTCGGGCAGGGGCTTTTAATGAACTGAAGTTGAATATACTTTGAGAACTCTCGAGCTTTTTTTTTGTGTGGGAATAAGGGTCTGTTGATTCTTGGGTGGGAGAAGATGGAGAAGTACGAGCTGGTTAAAGAGATCGGTTCTGGGAACTTTGGAGTGGCGAGGCTGATGAGGGTCAAAGACTCCAAGGAACATGTTGCCATGAAGTACATCGAGCGTGGCCCCAAGGTTGTTTCTCCTTTTTTTTTTCTTTTTTCCTCTATGCAAGTTGGAGTGTTTTTTCTTTTTGGTATCTGCTTAGTGCTGGTTGTTCAGAATTGTTATATATTTGTTGTCTTTCTAAGGTCACAAATGAATCTTTTTCTGTTTTTTTTTGTTTGGGGGTATGTAGATCGATGAGAACGTGGCAAGGGAGATTATTAACCACAGATCACTTTGTCATCCCAATATTATCCGGTTTAAGGAGGTAACTGCATTGAAAACTGAAAAGTCACAGTTGAAGTTGGTGTGTATCTTCACATCTCGCAAGTGCACTATGTGGTGGGTTAAAAGCCTTTTGGATTTTACAGGTGGTTTTGACACCAACGCATATAGCTATTGTCATGGAATATGCTGCTGGTGGTGAGCTATTTGACCGTATATGCAGCGCTGGTAGATTCAGTGAGGATGAGGTGAAGATTAAAAGTCCAATTTTTCTAAAGATCAATTTCAGAATATATAGACAAAGGAGATATGTGATCTATTTTGTAGCAGTTTCTTTGATTATATGTGACATTCATTATTTTTTTTTTGTCAGGCAAGATACTTTTTCCAGCAGCTTATATCAGGAGTCAGCTACTGCCATGCTATGGTAATGAATCTGACTTTCAGAAGCTTTTCTTTATTAGTCCTGTAGTCACATTATTTTTCCTTAATTGTCACAGAATATATGCCACAGAGATCTGAAGCTCGAAAATATTCTCTTGGATGGAAGTCCTGCTCCACGCCTGAAAATCTGTGATTTTGGTTATTCCAAGGTCTCACATATATGATAGCGTGCTTTGCTCTTATCATAACAAGCTCATTTTTTTTGGTTATTTATCTTTCATTTGCTAGGGTCTTGTCACTTTCATGTGATGTGGTTTTTTATTTTTCTTTTGTAGTCTTCAGTTCTGCACTCTAAGCCCAAATCAACTGTTGGAACTCCAGCATACATTGCACCCGAGGTTCTTTCTCGTAGAGAATATGATGGCAAGGTAATTGGCCATTTCAAGTGTGCTTAGCACCTTACTATAGATAATGCAGTTTTAAACATTTTTCCTTTTGTAGCTATGTAGGGTCTTTCAGTTTTCCTCATACAAAATATTTTGATACGATGAGAACCCATTCATGTTATGTTATGGCAGAGATAAACCCCATCTTGCCATAATCTGCTCTGGCATTTGTAGATATTTTACCATAGGTTTTCCCATGATTATCATCTAATCCATCTGCCATCACCCCTTGCTTGCACTTTCTGACTCTTGTTTGTTATTGATACAGTTGTAGCTTTCTTACTTTGAACCATGCATAAAGAAATGGATGGCATTTTAGATTTGCAGTGGATCCCAAATTTTTATCTTGACCTATGCAAAGGCTATATGAAATTTTGCTCTGATGTTATCTTTTTGGATCATTTTCAGAGAAATCATTAACAGTTTGTTCTTGTATCTTTCTTCTCACTCAGATGGCTGATGTATGGTCATGTGGTGTGACTCTTTATGTCATGCTTGTTGGGGCATACCCATTTGAAGACCCAGAGGATCCCAAAAACTTTAGAAAAACAATGCAAGTAAGTTTATCTGTTTCTTGCAGACTTCACTTTAAGAAACCGATGTGACCCACTAGTTGTTGCGCCACATTGTTACAGAGAATAATGGCTGTTCAGTACAAGATCCCTGACTATGTCCATATCTCACAAGATTGCAAACATATCCTCTCCCGTATATTTGTCGCTAATCCACTCAAGGTATCATATCTTTTTTTCAAAAAAGCTTTAATCCATCTTTTGTGAGATTATAACTTGTTGTTCTTTTGCAGAGGATTACAATAGCTGAAATCAAGAAACATCCATGGTTCTTAAAGAACCTGCCACGGGAGCTTACTGAGATAGCTCAAGCTGCATACTACAGGAAAGAGAATCCGACGTTTTCTCT
The DNA here is from genome assembly GCF_000801105.2 of Raphanus sativus. Lineage (NCBI taxonomy): Eukaryota > Viridiplantae > Streptophyta > Magnoliopsida > Brassicales > Brassicaceae > Raphanus > Raphanus sativus. The sequence continues at coordinate 10,045,934 of NC_079516.1, forward strand.
ACAGAGCGTTGAAGAGATCATGAAGATTGTGGAAGAGGCAAAAACACCTCCTCCTGTTTCTCGATCTGTAGGAGCATTTGGGTGGGGAGGAGATGGAGATGCAGAGGAAGAAGTTGAGGAAGTAGTAGAAGAAGACGAAGAAGATGAGTATGATAAGACGGTGAAGCAAGTCCATGCAAGTGGAGAAATCCCTATCAGTTAAAAGAAAAAGTATTGGTTGTTTTGTTTTTGTAAAAGAAAAAGTTCTCGTTGGTCTGTTGAATTTATCTTTAGTGGTTTTTTGTTTGGTTCGTAAATTTGAAGATTTCTCTTGTGGTTTGGCATTTGTATAAGTTCTGTAAAATCTGCAGTAGAAAAGACAGGTTGATGATGAGATTATGTTTGAGCATTGGGACCGTAAATAAAAGTCTCTTTGTCCCTCTTTACTGTAGCCAATAGCCGGGGATACATTAAACTGGAGATTTGGGTGGCTTAATCGTCGATAGGGTTATAAAATAAAATATATATATTGAAAATTTTGAAAACAAAAAATAGAAATTAAAAATTTTGAAGATAAAAGATTTTAAAAATAATTTTTAAAAGCATTTTCTAATATTAAAAAGAAAAATTTTGAAAAATAAAAAAAAGAACAATTCGAAAAATAAATTTAGAAAAAGTTTGAATTTGAAAACGTATAATTCGAAGCTTTTAAAAACATATTTTTATATTTTATATTTTTGTTTATTTATTTATTTATTTGTATTTATATATCTATAGTATAAGGATATTTCATCTATTAAATAAAATATTTTGGTCATTTTTTTCATTCAGGGTTCTTTTATCACGAAAACTTGAATAAAGTTTATTTAAGAAAATTGTAAATATATTTAAATATAACATTAAAATATATTAATATTTTACAAGTTTCAAAATATTATTTAATTATATTAATTTTTATTACCAAAGATTCTTTAAAATTTTATGCAATTTTTCAGAAAAAAGAATTTTAATTTTAATACCATTAATACTTACAATAATATTTGTCGAATTTTTTACCTATATAAGAAGTTGTGATGCGATTATTTTGTGTTGCCCCTTTCCAACTATAATAATAACATCATTTCTCTCTTTTGATATGCTTCTTCTTATTTCTTATTTTATATATGTAACTATGTTACAAGTAAATAATTTTAAAATATATATATATATATATAATTTTAAATATATATATATATAAACGTAATATAAAGTAAAACAATAAATAATATAATTATAATCATATTTAATTTAATTTTGAATCATGCTTTTTTTGAATCATGCTTCATTTTAACTATATCACATATTAAATATTTTAAATTGGATCGAATCAAATCGGATCTAAAATAAGAAAGTGACTAGATGTATATTCTGACTTTAATAAAAACAAGACTTTTTCTTGGGTTCACCCCCTATGGTGAACCTTTAGGTTCACCAACCAATAGAAAGATGTTATTTTAAATCTAGTATCTTTTAATTAAGGAAACAAAAATAAGTTGCCAAATTATATTGTGCTTTTAAAATAAATAAAAAAGATTAAATAAATAAAAATAACAATAGTTCTCAATAAAGATTATTTTAAAAAATATTTATTTATAAGATTTGAAGTTTAGTGTTTAAGATTTATAGTTTAGAATTTATCCAAATGTTTAGTGTTTTTCCAAGGGTTAGGGTTTACCCAATAGTTTAGGGTTTACCCAAGGGTTTAGGGTTTAGGATTAGAGTTTAGGGTTTAGTGTTTTGTTGACAACATATTTAGTGTTTTCCAAGGATTTATGGTTTACCCAAGGGTTTAGGGTTTAGGATTAGAGTTTAGGGTTTAGTATTAGAGTTTAGGGTTTAGTGTTTTGATGACAACATTAATTTTTTAATTCGTTTTTATATACTATTTTTATTTATTTTTAAATTTTATTTTGAAAAAATAATATAATTTGACAAATTATTTGTTTCCTTAATTAAAAGATATTGAATCTAAAATGACAAGTTTTTATTGGTTGGTGAACCTAAAGGTTCACCCTAGGGAGTGAACCCAAGAATAACTCTTAAAAACAAAACGATCACAATGCCCTCATCAACTTCTTATATGATTTTATAAAACTAGTTTAAAGTCGTCTTTGGTTTTTCTTCACAATTTTACCATTTTAAAAAGTTATTATTGATGTATTTAACTTTTATATAAAAGATCTATAGCCCGAAATCTGATTCGGAACTAGAATCTTTGATATTAAACTTGATTTTTCTTATCAATATTAACTTGATTTGCATCATATTTCATTTTCATTTATCAAATATTTATAGTAAATTGGATGCAACCAAATTAGACCAAAAATGAGAAAGTGACTGAAAGCAAGTTTTCAACATTAGTAAAAACAGAATGAGTATGTTCATCAACTTCTTACGCGATTTCCTAGATTAGTTTAGAGTCGTTTTAATTTTTTTCCACAATTTCACCATTTTCAAAAGCTATTTGTTGTTGTAGTTTATCGAAGATCTGTGACCCAAAATCCGATTTGGAACTAGAATCTTCGAAATATTGCAAGCTTTTTTATGGACAGGGGAAATACAGTTATACAAAAGTAAGCGTCAATTTCTTCATTTCTCCAGTTATACGGGCATAATACGGCTCACACCTTAGCCATACCTATCAACTCCTTTTCACCATGACAACCTTCCGCTTTAGGACAGAGGCTATAATTACCTTTTGGTTATTTATGTCTTCTAGACAAGTACTAAATGGATAATAATGTAGTAATATTCTAGACAAACCAGTATATCCATAAAGCAGAGAGACATACGATTAACACAAAGCAAAGTTCATTTGTGGTAAGAGAGCCAAAGTAAAGAAAGATCAGCCTTCGTAGTCGCCTTGTGCATACTTGTTCTCGGGGTAATACACAGCAACCACTTGGTTTCCTCCAAATTTTCTTCCGTTCATCCCCGATCTGGCCTTTGCTGCGCCATCCACATCCGCATACTCTAAGAAAACCTGTATTAATATAATATCATTAGAGGGATGTGTGATCATGAACTTGGTAAAAAAAGAAAACTGTTTCTCAGAGTTGACATACGAACCTTTCCAACTCCCGGTGTTGGATCATGCTCCGGATTGGGCCTCGGAATCACGACATTCACCAAATTACCTGGCACATAACAATGGATTACCAAAGAGTTCGGACAGTGTAAGTGTTAACAAATGGCAGAACGTCAGTAACATTGCTTACCGAATTTTCCACCTTCTTGTCTCATGTCCTCCATTATGTCTTCATACTCTTCATCGTCTCCAAGATCATCAGCTGTAACCACTTGAGTCAAACATACAATCTTGGTGGGCGTGCCTCCCGGTTGTAGCATAAGCCTCTGTTACACAATTTCAATAGACAATTAATGAGTAAAAGCCAGATGATTTATAGAGAGAAAGCATGAAGTAAAACCCTCACCTGCAAAGCAATCTGCTGTTGAGCATGAAGTAATACATCTTCTTGCTCAGGTTTAGGTTGAATCACACCCTGGACTGCACGCCTCACTGTAAGTGTCTTATCACCCATCTTAATCCCGTTTAGGGCGGCACAAGCAATATCTGTCACTGAAGGATCTTGGAAAACACAAAACGCATATCCCTTCGAGTTTCCAGTTTCCCTGTCTTTAACCAAGTTAAATCCTCTTAGGGGCCCAAAAGACTCCAAGAGCTCCCTGATCTGTTCTTCTGTGAAGTAATACGGAAGGCCACCAACAAAAATGCGGTCCGGACCCTCAAGCCCACCAGTAGACCCTGAAGACAATCCAACAGCCGCCAAATTGAGACTGGGATTAGGCTGGCTCGGACCTAGAGGTGCAGCCAGCGCCGGGTTATAGTCAGTTGGCCTCCTCACCTTTACAGGAACCCCCTGGAGATGTGCAAAGCTAAGATGTTAATACTCACAGTATATTGTAATTAATAGAAAAAAAATGAATTTCTAAACTGGGCAAGAAGACAATAGATTACCTCTAATATAATTCCGTCTAAAGCCATTGCATTACTAGCCTCCTCAACAGATCTCATCTCTACAAAAGCGAACTTCTTTTCATGGTTTATGTAAACGTTGACCACCGCATCACCTATGAATGAAAATCAAAGAGAAAGTGAGTTATTGTCTACACCTGTCAAAAATCTAAAAACAAAAAAGCAAAGGAACTTGCATCACCTGGCCCAGCAGTGTTTCCCCAATCGCCGACATCACTTGGCTAAAGAAAGTTGCAACCGACTAAAACATGAAAAATCCATTCTCAGTAGTCATAAAATGACATCGCCAAAATTTGTGGTTTAAAAAGACTATAATAGACAAAACGTAACCAAACCTGTTCATTTGCAGTAGGTGGAAGGCCACCAACATAGACTCGTCGAGCATGCCTAGTTGCCTGCGATCATAACACAGTATTGTATGGGAATCTTAACATAAGATGGACAACAAGAAAATAAAGTAGACTGGTTAATCTTACCTGCTGAGTCATTGCTTGCATTGGCAATAAAGGAAGTGCACCCATTTGCTAAGTGAGAAGAAAGAATGAGATGTTATCAGCATGTTTGCCAAAAATAAAAATAAAACAGGAAAAAAACGGAATACATATATTATACCTGACCAGGGACCATTGCAAGCATGTTCGGGAACATCCCTGGAATATTAGCAGTAGCTGGAATACTAGGAACCTGGCCTGCTAGAACAAGTAGTACACATCATAGAATGTTAGTCAGAAATTATTATTTTTCCGCATAAGTAGAGACCAACCAACAAGTACAAAGCTACAACACCTTCCTACCAACTAAACCCGCCAGTACAGAGTAATTCAGCATCTTATGAAGATTAAAATATGAAAATGTAAAATCTGTTCAAGTTGTCAAAACTTGTCAAGGCTATAGAAAACAGGCATGTAATGGCCAGTCGAAGATAAAGAATACCAATGACAACCGTTGCACGGATTCCTCCTTGTACATAGCCTTCTTAGTTCTTACTACAAAGATAAGACACAAAAACAAAACAAAGACCACCAAAAAAAGACAAAAAACAAAAGTCTCTCAGTTCCAGAACCAATTCACCAGGGAACAAAAATAGTAAAACTTCTATGAACAAAGCAAAAACTAAAAGCCCTCTGCAATTAAAATGCAGCTTACCAAAGTAACACCGTGTAATTGATAATGATCTTTCCAAACTACGTAAAATCAAAAACAACAAGCAGTTAAGGAACATAATAACGTTGGGTAGATTAAAAGCATATACCTGGGGCAGTAACAGCAGCAGCAGCTAACATTGCGGAAGCAGGGGGCGCCATATCGAATCCACTTACCCTCTTGCTGAAAGGGCAAATGTCAATAGGTCAGACATCCGTAAAAAGAAACTACAAAATACTAGTGGCTGAACTAAACCTAAGCAACACACAAACAAACATCCAAATCATACTACATTTTGTGTTCATGCACTCATAAAAAGGTGGGGAGATAACAGAGAAACCAGGTACCTCTTGGACCGTGAGCGTGAGCGTGAACGTGATCTACGTTCAGACCTATGCCTATGCTCGGATCTTGACCTACGTTCAGAGCGGCTCCTCGAGCGAGAGCGTGACCGTCGCCTGTGTCTCTCCTCTCTATCTCGATCGCGAGAGCTCCTGAAGATAAATGATGACACCAGTCAACTTTAAGAAAGAAACAATCTTAAACAATCATAATTAACACACTATAAGTAGTACCTGTGACGGTGTCGACTTCTGTAATGATCATCGTCGTTATCATCATCATCGAGATCATCTCTTTCACGCTCCCTTTTCTCACTACGTTCTCTGCTACGGTCCCTATGACGATCTCTACGATGGCGGTCGCGTTCCCTATCTCTGTCCCTGCTCTTCTCCCTATCCCTATCCCTGTCCCTGCTCTTCTCCCTATCACGTCCCTTATCCTTGTCTTTCTCTCTGCTTCTTGAAGAATCCTTATCAAGATCATGAGAATCCTGCAAGCCAATCAAATGTCAAAGTCAAGTTAGCAACTGAACTCCTACCAATGCAAGGTCTAGGGAAGCATGATATACCGAAACCTTAAACTATAAAAAAAAACAGAACTGGTACTAAATTACACAGGAAAAAGCAGAGTAAAGACAAAACTGGAGCCCATGAATCCTAAATAATCAGCCCAGATAACTTTCATAACACACTGTGACGCAACACAAAGGAAAAAGCAATTGAATCGAACAAGGAACAGTGTAAAGATCAAGTGTACATACTCGAGACTTGGAGTCCTCGCTACCAAGAGACTTCATAGGCGAGTTCTCCCGAGCTGTGTGGTTCTCGTTGTTGTTGTTATTGTCATCTGTGGCGACAGTGACACTATCCCCGTTACCTTCGTAATTCATCTCCCCCTTTCTAATCTCTCTTCTCCGATTGTGAAAGAAAACCCTAGGAGAAGGAATTATGAAGAGGAAGAAGGTTAAGGGTAGTACCGTAAATTGCATTCTTCCGAATAAGAGGGCCTACACCAACCGAAGATATGGGCTACTTTTGACTAATGGGCCTATCAGTTACATCAACCGAACTTCCCTTGTATTATGGACCAACTCATATACTGTATAATCGTTATGCAATACAGTGGAAAAATGCTCATTTAATTCCTAACCGACAGATAAATTATCCAACTATATCTCATATGCAAAATAATTCTCCAAATCTGCTTTGACCTTGCAAAATTGAACTCTTAAAAAGTCCACATCGAACAGTTAAAGGAAAACGTTAGTCTAATTATGTGTCTCTTTTTTGTTCATCTTCTTCTTCCCTTTCTTCTAATTTGAAAACCAGTAAACCTTAAACTGATTCTCATAATGATTGCAGAGGTGAATTCTCGTGAATCACGAAAAAGAGTTTGGACTATTTGAGCATGAAGAACGGAAAACATTGCTCATAAATGAATTTCCCTAGGACAAAATGATGTAAAACTTCATTTTATGTATTTTGGTCGAATTATTATGATTTATCTAAAAGTTCACAACTTTTTTATAAACTGGTTAACCATAAAGCATTTGTTTTCTTGCAAACCGCAGAAAATGCAGATTTTCTTCATGTTTTTTAGTTCTGTTTTGATATATATATATATATATATATATATATATATATAATATATATATATCAGTAAGAGAGAATGATAGAAACATATAAAGAAATATGAAGCGGATTGCTTGCTTACAGTACACAACATTATCTATTATATATTTAGAGCAACATTATCGGTGGTGGGGGAAGGTTCTTATGCGTGGACCACACCACTTTTTTGCAAAAACCAAAACAAAAAATCGCTAATTAAGAAACATTTTGGAGAGGTTTTTTGTACGGTTTGCGGGGTTCACGACACGTGGCGGTCCGTGATTGGTTCATATTTATTTATTTATTTTTAAAATCAAAAAAAAAAAAAAAAAAGAAATTTTAAGAACCCTTTACCGATAATGTTGCCCTAGAATAAATTGAACACTTAGATTTAGGAGTACTCTCCATAAATAGCCTATACTTTTTGCCTTATACTTAGAATACTGCGACAAGAAAACTCAAAGACTTTAACATATCAGACTCTTAACTCTTCTTTTCCCATGTTTTATGTTTTGTGGTTTAAGAACAGACTAGATTTTGACCCGCGCTTTCAAAGCGCGGGTTTATGTTTGGTGAAAATTTTATATAATCATATTTATATAATCTGTCTTGTATATGCATTTATATAACCCGTCTCATATATGTGTTTTATATCCGGGTTTATGTTCGGTTAAAACTATATTGTACATGTATTTTTAGGTTTTAATTTTGAATTAGATATTTTAAATATAAATCAATATAACAGTTTTATAGTTTTGATCGGTGTTTTGAAACCCGACTCGGACCTGCGGTTGAACGAATTACCGGTTTGTAACCCGGTATTTTTAATATTGTGATTTTTCTAATGATAAGACAAATTCGGTGATCATAAGTTGGAAATTTGTTTAAAATATATTTATATTTTTCAAAATCGTTCTAAATGATAATGATTGTTGTCAAAATTAATAATTTTAGAATTAGAAAACCGGTGGTTAATAATAGTATCAAACATGGAAATAATCGATGCAGTATCAAACAAAGAAATAATTGCAGGCCGAAATTAAATTAGGAAACCGGTGATTAATGACAAACCAAAAAATAATTAAGAAGAAACTGGCGCAGAATGTCCAGAATACCCTTAATGAATACAAAAGAAAGATTCTTTGATAAGGGTAAAAAGAGTAAAAATCCAAAACATGCTTGTACTTTAATAGTATAGATAGGAGTTACATATCTGATTAAATAAAGGCTTAAAATGTTCATCAAAGGAGATGTATATGTCTACTTCTCTTCTTTCATTTGCCAATTTTTCGAAGGTTAGTAAATGTTGTTAACATTGAATGACTGTGATTGGAAGCTAAGCGGTGAGCTCGAGACCACATTTGAAGAGAAAGTTGTTATCGTTTTCATCTCAACCTTGCACGATGGATTTTCTTGCCTTATGTTGTTAGCTGAATATATATATATATATATATATTATATATATATTAAATAAAAATCCACATTAATACAATTTTACGATCATTTGTATCTTCTTATAACAAAAACAATTAATCCATTGATCATAAAATTTTCAAAGTGGAATTTTAAAATTTCTAATAATTTATAGTCGTTTTAAAAAATTCAAAATATCTAATATAAGAAAATATCTAATTTTTTATTATATGATTAATGTGATTGTTTAATATCTTTAATAATATAAAATTAAACAAAAAAAAAGCTAGGATACAAAAATTGTTATCAAATATTTATTATTCATAATCATTAATTTTATATATATACGCTAATCATATTAGGTAATTCCGTAATATTTATTTAAGGAAAGTGCGAGACCTTGCTTTAGTTAATAGGAGATATGATATCATATAGTTGGCATTCGATGTATCTAGCGAGATATACAAATCGAATTGGACCACCATGTTTTTCAATTTGAATTTAAGGATGACACGTATGACTAATTGACTATCTAATTGATTGTCACATAAGCAAGTGATCTTTTTTATTATTATAAAATTGAGGTTATAATTTTTCAAATGTTTCTCTTTTTAATATATAGGGGATTCCTCAATTATCAGCCTGCAACATACTTCCCCAAATTTATATTGACTTTACAAAATTAAACCCATAAAAGTCCACGTTGAACTTTTGATGGGAAAACGTTAACTCTAATTTTGTGGCTCTTCTCCAAATCAAGCAACATAAACCCTAAATCGGTTCATATAACCATTGAAGAGAAGATACAACATAGGTAATAGGTTCTCTCTTATCTTTCTGGATCCATGACAAAAACTTATTGACAGATCTAAATTTTTTTCTCTATTCTCTATTGAAAAAAAAGACCGGTTATTGTTGGAGGTTGCACGTAAGCTATGTCAGAAGATATACACTAATCCTTCAAATTTATTCCTTGAATGTTTGAGTTTCTCTAAGGACGACATGTACTCGTTCACACAAAAGAAAGAGGAGAGCCACATTCACATTGTACCCTTGGGCCCTTTTGGATGCCTTCAAGTTTCAAATTGAAAATATATCTAGTTACACACAGTTGCAAACAAGCTTCCTTAGAGAAGCTGAACAAATTTTTGCAACAAGTGTCGCCTGAAGTTATCATACCGAGTGTTAATAACGATGGACATTACTCTGCAGCTGCAGTGGTGTCTATGCTGGTTACCTAAAATCCTTGTTTTAGCATAGGATATTAATCTCATTGCGGCTCAAGTGTGTAACAGAAGGCTCGTGGGCTACCGACACAGCAGAGTGTGTCAAAAATCACCAAAAATATATATTTTCAAATGTACTAGTATAAGCAATATGTAAACAAATGGTTATGTATTGCTTTCCTCACCAAAATCAAACCAATTGGTGTCGTGAGGTGTTTTTCTTATACCAATTTCTTTTTTTCTGATTTTCTCATGAGAAAATATATTGTTTGGCTTTGTATAAAGTTAAAGAGATTGACACATTTATCAGGTTTATATACTTCTTAACAATATAAATCTACAATTATTCTTCAAATAAACAAACACATTAGGTTCTGTAGTTGCAGAGATACATATATAATAGAAAAGAACATAGATAGATAAAGGTTTGATGATGATCTACTTTATCCATCGTGCAAGGTTGAGATGAAAACGATAACAACTTTCTCCTAAAATGTGGTTTCGAGCTGACCGCTTAGCTTTCAATCACAGTCATTCCATGTTAACAACATTTACTAACCTTCAAAAATTTTGACAAATGAAAGAAGAGAAGCAGACATATACATCTCCCTTGATAAACTAAAATTTAAGACATATTTAATTTCGTAAATATAGAATATAATTAAATAATTAAATTACCCTAGAAACTAAATTGATTCAAATACTTTAAATTGTTGTGAATATTCTTTGTATATGATATATATCTATAATGAACAAGAAAATAACTCATAAAAACAACACATCATTAGACATTTAGATAACCTCTTGAAAATTTATGTTTTTTTTTAAAAGATTCACAATTTTATGATGTTTTAGAATGAAAAAGATACATCTTAGACAAAAAAGATAACTTCTTGAAACCTATGTATTTTTATGATGAAAAGATTCATCTCTAGACATCTTAATAAACCTATTAAAAATTACCGTAATTTTTAAGATTAAAAGAAATATTATCATTATTATTATTATTATTAAAAACAATTTTTAGATGTTTTGACATGTTTTTAAAAGACAATGCAATTTGTATAATGCAAATACACACTTAATGGAAACATATTTGTAGACATTTTGAAAATGTCCTAGAACCAGTACAATTTTTTAAGATTAAAGTATTAGGATACATCCTTTAATATTTTTTGGATTCCTATTATTAATAAATAAAAGGCTAATGCAATAATGCATAGCTCATAGCCTCATAGTGGCATAAAGGACTGGCTTAGTGGTTAGTGATCATTGCAAGATAATCCACTAGTAGACTTTTTAAGTGGCACGTGCAAGCCTCCCGCGTGCTACGACGAGTTTTGCTTTCAAAAAACTGTTTATCTCTGTCTTTTCAGTTCAAAGTACGAGGAGCAAATCACCTAAACAAAAATCGTAAAGGAAGAATTAAACTTTTTGAGAAAATCTCTTTCGAGATGTCATCCACGGCCATCGGTGTCAGCTTGTCAATGAGTAGCCGCATAAGAAGAGGAGGAGAAGTCGATGTTGAAAGAGTACTAGTGACGGCCTCACCGACGACACTGAAGCTTAATCAGACTCGGAGAGAAGTCGCAGGCAGGTTTTTGGGGATGAAGAAAAGATTCCATGGTACCGTAGCAATGACTAAGGCAGAGGTGGTGGAGGACGGAGAGGAGAAGAAGCAGAAGATGAGTAGTAGGAATCTGAGAGTTGGTCTCATTTGCGGAGGTCCGTCTGCAGAGCGTGGGATTTCTCTAAACTCTGTTAGATCAGTTCTTGATCATATTCAGGTTCTTGAAATCATTTAAATATTCTCTTTTTGTCCTCATCTGTTATTTGATATTTCTTTCTTTTTTTTCTCATTTTTGTGTTGGATGGTTTTGTTTCATCAGGGTAATGGTATAAGCGTCAGCTGCTATTACATAGATCCTGATCTCAACGCTTATGCAATATCCTCTGCTCAGGTTTTGCTTTGAGTTACGTTGTAATTTTAGCTTTTTTGATAAGTACTTCATGGGAATGATTTTGTTTGCTGAAAACTTGCAGGTGTACTCAAATACTCCGGCAGATTTTGATTTCAAGCTCGAGAGGTGAGGAGGGCATATGTAATAATATTACAAACTCGTTCGTGACGTGACTTTGTTGTTTTGTTGTTTTTCTTTTTCATGTTGTAGTCTTGCACAAGCATTTACTTCGTTATCAGAACTGGCCGAGCATCTTGTTTCAGCTGTTGACATTGTCTTCCCAGTAATTCATGGTCGGTTCGGTGAAGATGGTGGCATTCAGGTTTTTTGTTTTGTTTCGGGGGTCCTCATAAATTTTATTTTCTATAGTAGAACCTTACATAACATTTTGATTAATGGCTAAGCAGGAGCTGTTGGAGAGTCGTAACATTCCATTTGTCGGTACGGCATCCCGTGAATGCCGCCGAGCCTTTGACAAGGTAAAGAATATGAGTATTTTTGATGAACGAGAGACAGATTCAATTTTATGTTTTAATTACTTGGCTTAAGTTGCCTTGTTCTTTAAAATTGTGATTAATAATTTGTGTGAACTAATTACAGTATGAAGCCTCGTTGGCGCTCAAGGAGTATGGGTTCATGTCAGTACCGAACTACTTGGTTCAGGTAATAAATTGTCTTCAAAACACGTCTTAATCTACATTCAGGTTCTACTTTGAAAAATTCTATGCGTAATTAAGGATATCAATTCTCATATTATGTATTAACATAAGAAGTTCACTCAGGGAACTGAAGTAGACGAAAGTGAAATAGCGCAATGGTTTACAGATAATCAGCTGGACCTCGAGGTTGGAAAAGTCGTGGTAAGCATCCGGTGATTTTTCGGCGTGGTTGTAGAAAATGTTAAGCCAAAATAATCCCATTTCCTCTTCATTTTTTGTCTCTCTTTTTGATCACTTCATTTTGTTACAGGTAAAACCAGCTAACTCAGGATCTAGCATTGGTGTCAAGGTTGCTTTTGGTGTAAAAGACTCAATTAAGAAGGCTACTGAACTTATTCTAGAGGTATCCCTTGTTTTGATGCTTGGACAATTCGAGTAGGAACATAGAAAAACTCTCTTTCCTTACAGGCTATGGTTTGTTTGTTTTCATGTGTGTTGTCTGACAGGGAATTGACGACAGAGTAGTTGTTGAGGTGTTTATTGAAAACGCATATGAGTTTACTGCCATCGTCCTGGATGTCGGTTCTGGCTCTGATTGCCATCCTGTTGTGCTCTTACCTTCTGAGGTATTATCACACAGTCTCACTTCTTGTGCCCACAAAACTTGGGGCCCAGTGAATAGGATGACTCTATAATACTATCATGTTTAACTTCTTACTGATCGAAATGCCTCTGTGAATGAATCAGGTGGAACTTAAGTTCCACGGCAGTGGTGATACGAAAGAAAACGCCATCTTCGATTATCGGAGGAAGTATCTGCCGACACAACAGGTATTCAAAGTAACATGATTCTTGCAATTATTTAGCAATTACAAGAAAAAGCTAAATGTTGGGCCTTTCATTTTATTAGCCGTTATTTAAGCGATTTGTCATGACTTCCAAATGTCAGTAGCTTTTTTTTTGTCTGGTAAAATGTTAGTAGCTTAGTGTAGGCCTGGGCAAATTATCCGGATCCGAAGATCCGAACCGGTAATTACCCAAAAAATCGGGTCTCGGATCGGGTTCGGTTCTAGAAAAATACCCGGTCGGATGAGGTTTTAAAATTGGTCGGGTACCGGATCGGTTCCGGGTATATCCGAGATCCGTACGGGTATCCGAGAAATCCAAGATCCGTATGGGTATCCGAAAAATCCGAGATCCGTACGGGTATCCGAGATGTAAAATTTAATATGCATCACTAGCGAATCGAACCATGAACCTCATCCTACACTTACCACATCACGTGACACTACACCAATGCATCATATAGTGTTTATATATGTATTTTAAAGTTTATATCTATATATATATATATATAATAAATTTATAAATATTAATCGGATCTGTTAATTTTTTGGTTACTTCGGATATAACCGGATCCGAACCGGATCCGACAGGTACCGAACCGTATCCGAACCGAAATTTTAAATTATCCGATCGGTACCATTTTCACTAGTTCCGAAATATCCGAAATCCGAAACATCCGACCCGGATCCGAACCGGTAATCCGAATGCCCAGGCCTAGCTTAGTGCACCCCTTACAATGTCTTTACTTAAAAAAAAAAAAAAAAAACAGGTCACATATCATACTCCTCCAAGGTTTCCTATCCATGTTATCAAAAGCATACGTGAAGAGGCATCTATTCTGTTCAAAAAGCTAAGTCTACGCGATTTTGCTCGCTTTGATGGATGGTATTTGACTCCCACTTCAAATTTAGCATCATCTCCGAGCGAAACGCTTAAAAGATCAGCGGATATTATATTCACAGACATCAACCTGGTTAGCCTATTGCAATTTTTTTTTTTGCCTTATATAGAATATAACAGTAGCTGCTACGTTGTTTTAGAAGTAACACTCGGATGGATTTCTCAACTGCTTATACAGATAAGTGGCATGGAACAGACCAGTTTGTTCTTCCAGCAGGCTTCTAAGGTAATCAAATATATATTGGAACATTTCATGTGTTATGTTATAGTATTATTCCTTTGTTTCCTCCTAAAGTATAGTTGCGTTGATGCAAATGACATGAACATTCCTGTCTTGTTACTCTCACATTCAGGTTGGATTTTCTCATTCAAACATTTTACGAACAATCATTCACCGTGCTACCTCAAGGTATCCCCAGCTTTCTTGGTATAATTATGATGAGTCCAGCCAACTACTCCGAGGTTCAACAACCATGGAAACCTCCGGGGACGTCCAGAAAGTGTTTGTCCTATTTGGAGGAGACACCTCAGAGCGGCAGGTCTCAGTCATCAGTGGAACAAATATCTGGATGAATTTGCAAAGATTTGGAGATGTAAGCTGAAAATAAAATGACCATTATGTCGTTTTAATCATTGCCATGACTCAAGTAATCTTGTTGTTTGCAGCTCAAGGTAACTCCTTGCTTGCTATCTTCATCACTTAGCAACTCAATCGGCGCATTTCCAGACAAAACAGAATCAGATTTGGACAATAGAGAAGTTTGGTTATTACCGTAAGTATATTCTCTGATATCAACTGATCCATGTACAAATAAGATTTACAATAGTCTATATATAGATAGAAACGTCAAAAGCAGTATCGATGCCCAAAAATTTTTGGCATTCCACATGCATGTATACAAGTATTTTAGTTTTTTCTCAGTTTAAAGTTATTATCATTTCACATCACAAGTGGTTTTTTTCTTTCTTGTCAGCTACTCTGTTGTGCTAAGGCACACTATTGAGGAAGTTCTTGCAGGGTGCATGGAAGCAATTGACCCTGATCGGGCTCGTTTTACGTCTCTGCTGCAGCAGCAAGTAAAGGAGGATCTTATGGATGCTTTGAAGAATCAAAGCTGGTTTGCAGGGTTCGATATAACAGACGAAGTGCCCATGAGATTCTCGTTGAAAGATTGGATCAAGTTCGCCAAGAAATCTGAAGCAACCGTCTTCCTTTCAGGTCAGTCTTACAACCGAGAGACTGCCATGTTTCCTATCTCTATGCAACTCGCACTTAGTCGTTATTGAAGTGTTTTTGTGGTTTTGATTTTATTTATTTCGAATCGTAGCTCATGGAGGAATTGGGGAAGATGGTACGATGCAGGCCTTATTGGAGAATGAAGGAGTGCCTTACACAGGTTCTTTGCAACTTCTGATGCAGTTTTTTATTCTTCACATGTCATATGTTTCACTCTATTAAATTACTTTTCCCTCTTCTGTTCTAATATAAAAGGTTCAGGAGTACATGCTTCAAGGATTTGCATGGACAAGGCTATGGCATCTAAGGCTCTTAGTCATGTATGCGAACCAGCCAATATACTCTTTCTATATTGAAATAGATGTGACTAATATAGTAACAAATTACTTTTTTTTGTATGTGTGTGTTTTCATGTAATAAATAGCTTTCAGAGTTTGGAGTTCATACAATAAGTAATGAAGTGAAGAGAACGGAGGATATAATCCATGAGAGCATCCCAGACATTTGGGATGAATTGATCACCAAGTTTAAGTGTCTGACACTATGTGTTAAACCGGCAAGGGATGGTTGCTCCACTGGTGTTGCAAGATTATGGTAAAAAACCCTGTATTAAGTCTTTAACCAATGGTTAACTTTTTTTTGTCTTTATACCTTTTTTTTTTTGTTCTGTAGTTCCTCTGAAGACCTTGCGGTATATGTACAAGCTTTAAGAGATTGTCTACCAAGGATTCCAGCAAACTCTTTTTCTAAGGTAAAAATATACAAATAGTCATTCTATTACTATAACTTTACGACTTGCACTGAACAAAGTAGAGGACTAATGCAGTTCCCTATCTTTACTTGTGTGTAGACACATGGAATGATTGAGATGCCAAACCCTACACCAGAGCTCTTGATTTTTGAACCATTTATTGAGACAGATGAAGTCATAGTTTCATCTAAATCCAGTGAGAAGCTATCATGGAAAGGTAGTAGGCGGTGGGTAGAGATAACCGTGGGCGTAATAGGTAAGCATGGGTCGATGCGTTCGCTAAGTCCTAGTCTTACTGTCAAGGAAAGTGGCGATATATTGTCACTAGAGGAGAAGTTCCAAGGTATGTACCTCCATTTTTTTTTGTTCTTCTCCATAAATATCATGAGAGTGTTAATTAACTAGTCTTTATAATAGGCGGCACTGGCATAAACCTTACTCCGCCTCCACCAACAATCATGAGGTTTGTCTACACTCTGTTTTTTTCTAGAAACTCTTTTGTGGTCTTATTAGGACAGTGTAGATTGAGAAAACAATGAACACTGAAGAGATCATTTTAAATGAGACATGGTTTTTATATATGTGATTTCAGTAAGGAAGCATTAGAGAGATGCAAACGAGGAATTGAGCTGATTGCGAAAACTCTTGGGTTAGAAGGGTTTTCACGTATTGATGCTTTCGTGCACGTTGAAACTGGAGATGTATGATCCGACCATGCGAACTACTTTGCATTATTCTACATAGTGTTAACTGGGTACTAACAAGGACGTTATGCAGGTTATGGCAATAGAGGTTAATACAGTTCCCGGAATGACTCCTTCCACTGTCTTAATCCAACAGGTGACACTTTTGTATCCATCCTTTTTTTTTTGTCAATTAGTATCCATCCTACAGTTAGTTCGGTTTCTATTTGTTTTAGGAAGTATATCTACAAATTTGAAAAACGTGTGAAACGCTCACGAAACATTGAACTGATAAACACATTCTTTTCTTTTTCTTTATATGGGATTGGAAACAAATCCAAAGGCATTAGCAGAGCAGCCGCCAATGTACCCTCCTCAATTCTTTCGCACACTGCTCAATCTTGCTGCTCAAAGAGTCAAGTAAGCCTTTTCTGTCCAAGTGTAATAAATAAGAGTATTGCAAATTTGATTTCGTTGTCTGGTAAATTCAAAACAAAACTTTGAATATTGTGAAAAACAACAATGTATTTCTGTTAACCTGGAATGCATTCATGTGTACACTCTACATTATTGTATTACGACTTCATATGGTAGTGGTAGGCTTTACCATTGATATATCATACCTATCTATAATTTGATTTACTTATTTATGTTACGTCAGGCACAATATAAATATGTAATGTTAATTTTACTCTTCCAAAGGATCGATGCCTCTCAATGTATAAGTTTTCTTTAGATTGCATAGATGTCATCCCTTCTTAAAACCTTGATTCTTTGTGCAATCCCTACTAATAAAAGAGATTTTGAGATTCCATATAGAGTCCACATCAGCGTTAAAAAATTTTCCAAAAGATACCGCATATCACTATTTTATATTTTTAAAGAATATAATATAAGAAATATTACATTAAAATGTCCATAATGTATTATTATTATTTTATATTTAAAAGTTGAATAAATAAATTTTAAAATTAGAATAAAAATATATACAATATAAGAAATGGTAGTATTACATTTTTTATTATTTCCAAAAAAACTAAATGTAATATTTTCCAAACGATGCCACCTGACATTATTAAAAAAAAGTAAATATGAAATATAAAGAAAATGACTAATAATTAAATATAAATATAAGAAATACTAAATATTACATAAACATCTATCATAATATTAAAATTTAATATAAAATAAATAAAATTAGGATAAGTACATATACAAGATAAAAGAATAAAATAATAAGTAAATTTTCAATATAAGAAATATAAATCCCTACTAATAAAATGGATCTTTGAGGCTCCATAGAACGTCCACATCAACTTTAAAAAATTCTCAAAAGATAACACATGTCACTATTTTTTTTAAAAAAATATAATATAAGAAATATTACATTAAAATGTCCATGATGTATTATTACCATTTTGTATTTAAAAGTTGAATAAATAAATTCGAAAATTAGAATAAAAATATATACAATATAAGAAATGGTAGTATTACATTTTTTACAGTTAGTTTACATTTTAATTATTTCCGAAAAAAAATAAATGTAATATTTTTCAAAAGATGCCACCTGACACTATTAAAAAATAATAATAAGTAAATATGAAATATAAAGAAAATGAATAATAATTAAATATAAAATATAAGAAATATAAATATTACATAAACATCTATCGTAATATTAAAATTTGATATAAAAGAAATAAAATTAGAATAAGTACATATACAAGATAAAAAATAAGTAAATTTTTAATATAAGAAATAGAAAAACTACATCAAACATATATCTGAAAATATGTAGTAAAATAAATAATAATTAAATATGAAATATAAGAAATAGACATATTACATTAACCATCTATCATAATATTAAAATTTGATATAAAAGCAAAACAACTAGAATAAGTAAATATAAAATATATAAGAAAAAGTAAAAATAAGTAAATATACAATATAAAAATGTAAAAACTACATTACATACCTATTTTTACGGTTTACATTTTTATTATTTTCAAATATTTTTATAAGTAAATATACAATATAATGAAAATAAGCATAAAATATAAAGCAAGAAAATTAGAATTAGTAAATATACAATTTAAGAAAAAATAAAAAATAGTAAATTAATATACAATTAAGAAATAGAAATATCACATTAAACATCTATCGTAAATAGAATATTACGATTTGATATAAAATGTCAAACAATTATAATAAGTAAATACACAATATAAGAAAATAATAATTAAATAAACAATATAAGAAATGGAAAAATTACATTAACATCTATCTAAAAATGTATAGTTGTACATTTCTATTATTTCAAAATATTTTTATAAGTAAAAAAAACATTATAAGAAAAACAAGCATACAATATAAGAAATAGAAATACTACATTAAACATATATCATAATATTATCATTTGATATAAAAACAAAAAAATAGAATAAGTAAATATACAATATAAGAAAAAAATAAACAATAAGTGAATATACAAAATTAAAAATTTACATTAAACTTTTATCGTAAAGAGAAATAGAAATATTACACAAAATATAGTAAAAGCCTCTTCTATACCAAAAAAAAATGTTTGGATAAGTTCACATTTGTGTTAAAAAAAGTGTTATAGAGAAACCAGATACTTTATTCTCTAGAGTTTTCAAAGGAAGATATTTCAGGAATGCTTCACCCCTGGAACCAATTAAATCATATTCCCCGTCATATGGCTGGCGGAGTATTATCTCAGCTAGATCTCTGGTTAGCAAAGGACTAATTAAAATGGTGGGAACAGGGTCATCCATATCAGTATGGAATGATCTCTGGCTCCCAACCACTCGCCCGAGACCAGCAAACAAAAATCAAGTTACTAATCTTACTAGTAATCCTGATCTTACGGTTGACCAACTAATAGATCAAGATTTACGAATTTGGAATTCACAGGTTATACGGGAATTAGTGGATCCCCAAAATGCAAAGGTTATAGAGAGTATACCTCTGAGTAGGTTTATCCGGGGGGATAGAGATGGATGGCATTTTACACAAAATGGAAAATATACGGTTAAATCAGGATATCAGGTGGAAAGAGTATACCCTGATATATCCAAACCTCCAGAGGTATTCGGTCCAAATGTGGACATCCTAAAGGCGCACTGCTGGAAAGTTCGATGCTCGCCAAAGATTAAGCATTTTCTCTGGCAACTGGTTTCAGGATATATTTCAGTGAGGAAAAATTTAAATGCGAGAGGTCTATCAGGAGATTTGTATTGTGACAGATGTGGGGCTCCGGAGGAATCTATTAACCATGTGTTTTTTGAATGTCCTCCAGCGAGACAGATTTGGGCACTGTCCCAGATCCCTTCTAACGATATAGTCTTTCCCACTGAATCTCTTTTCACGAATATGAACTATCTATTTTGGCGAGTACGTCCTGAAATAGAAGATCATCAATTCGCTTGGACATTATGGTATATCTGGAAAGCAAGAAATAATAAGGTATTTAGCAATTTGGATGTAGATCCAAGAGACACTCTTCAACTTGCGGTAACAGAATCACGACTTTGGGAGGAAGCCCAATTGGTACAAGTACCACCAACTATGCCACAACAAGTGAACCTGCCGGTAATCCCTGGCCGTTGGTGCTTTGTGGATGGATCTTGGAAGGAACAAGAGGTTTTCTCGGGGCAGGGATGGTACAGCACTTTAGAAGGAATACATTTGAAAGAAAGAAAAACAAATAGAGAGGGCTTATGGATGGTTGTCGACTTCACTCCTCATTAAGAACATCTGAATTTGTTATCTAACAGTGGTTCTTACCGCTTCCCTTCGGGTGTTATCATAGAAGATTGTGGCAATGGTTACACCAAGGTAACTTCTGAATAATGTTTTCTTTTAATATGGTAGAGTAGGTCACTTCTCACTTTCAATAAGATCGGTTATATCTATCTGGTTTTACAAAAAAAGAGAGATATTCATTTGAAAACCACAGATTACTTAGATCTTTTCAAAAAAAGTGAATATGAATACTATTGTTGTAAAATAGCTACTCATATATACGTCTATAGCTAGTATTGTTAAATACTAGCTAGTATTCAATACAATGTGTACAGTGTATTTATGAAAGAACAGTATTTGTTCTTTCAAATACTTTTTTTCATAAATATTTGCTAGCCGTAAATATTTACCTAGCAAAGGATAAATATTTGCTAGCCCTAAATACGGTTTAAGTCTGTTTGAGTTTCGGGTTTTCAACAAAGGATAAATATTTACCTAGCAAATATTTGTTTGTATGAATAGTATTCAATACAATATTTGTATGAACAGTATTTGTATAGCTATTCAATCAAATATTCAATACTAACAATAGTATTTTACGCAGTTAACCAATACCTAGCTAAATATGTGTTATACAAATGGGACAGTATTTGTATTCGTCAATCAAATCTTGCTCGAACCAAAACCAAATGATGAGGACTGATTGGGTTCATCTACATTTAAATGGTGCAAAGCATTATATTTTTATAAAATATTTAACTCCTTTTAGTGGTACATATGTGATTTACAGAAGAAGTGAGATATAAGCAATGTTTTTATATCTGACTAGGATTTGTAGTCGAACCAGTAAACTGGAGGCCATATATAATTTGTACTGGTTTTTTTCTTTATGTAGCATTCTAACAGACATCTGACCAACTGATATGTTTCTACAAAATTTAGATTTAATTAAACTATTAATTAAAAATCCGATAAAACCCGAAACCATGTCATTAACCCGTGAACCGAGGTTGACCCAGAAAAATCTTATAATACTTTTTAAAAAATTCATTATATCTCTCATATAATTTAAGTAATACATAAAACTGAATAAACTATTTCATTTGGCATATAAAGTAAATGCATTGTATTTTTATTATGCATTTTAGTTTATACTGTTTGTAATGATCAATACTATTACAATTTTAATGTAAATAATTTATTTATTTTGTTTAGAAGCATACAATAGGTTTAAATAAAATTAAATTTATGATTGATTGAATGATCTTTTTAATGGGTCATAGATGTAATTTATTAAATTAGTGTGTATGTATACTTTTATGTCCAAAAAACAAAAGCTAAGATTGTCATTAGAGAATTATTTCTTTGTAAATTTAGGGGTATTTATGAAAAATTGACATTTTTATTAAAGGAAAACAGGAATTTTATATTTTAATTGTATAAATTTCATTATTTGTTGCCATTTCCGTATATGTCATAAAAATGGGAAAATTGGTTTCACTGTTTTATCAAACGACAACATGCTAGGTTTTCTACTTTTTGATCGAAAAGTAGTTTATGTAATCTACAAAGAGAAATAACACTTACATTAATTAAAATTTTCAGTTAGATAAACCAAACAAAGAAAGACAAATGAATTCAAAGGTGTCACATATATATAGATGTTTCTAAATATTTAGAACTTCTTCAAAAATTATGTTTACACGTTTCGAAATGTTTCTTTACCACATATATGTTTCTCATTTCATTCCGTAAAACTTAGTTTCTAAACTAATGAATTAAAGTAAAAATTCTTAGACTAATACTTAACAAGATAGTAAATTTATCTGATTATAAATTGACTTCTCAAAATTGTAACAAATTTGTTAGAATAATAAAATATATTAATATATTGTTTTATTAAAAATTACAATATGTTGACCATATATAAGTAAAAGCAAATCTTATAGATAAAAAAAACTATGACAAAATAGCACACAAAAAATCTAAATAGCTTTAACTAAAAGGTGAAAAAACTAAATTACTCTTAACTTTAAACAATTATCCTAATCTTATTTCTTAGATAGTCTTAAATCATAATCACTAAACAAATATATAGTTTTAATAAATGCTATTTTGTGAATTTTTTCTTGATTTGTTACTTAAAAAGCAGTTAGTAGCAATTAGTGCTATTGTAGTATATTACTCTTTAATAGACTGTCTCAAATTTTATATTGTTATTCTGGCTGAACCCATACTCAATATGGCTTTAACTTAAAAATCCATACTTGAATAGATGAATTCTAAATGGGGCCTAAGCCAGTAATTTTTGTTTTAGTTAGTTACTTACTGGATTTTTTGAATTTTGTACTAATTGCTCGGAGTTTCCACCTCTCTTATCAGTTTATCGCAATCACAAGTTCACAGTTAGTGCTGTGCAAAAAAATCCAACCGAATGGAAAAAGCAGTATCAATCCGAATCAAAATATATTAAATATCCAAACAGTTTCAAATTTTTGGTATCTAAAAAATTGGTACCTAATCTACTCCGAACCAAAATATTTTAGATATTTAAATATATCCGAATCATATTTATATAATTTAATATATTAAATTTTTATATTTAATATCTAAAATATCTAAAGTGTATAGAATATTAGAAATTGACTAAAATACTTGAAAGATATATTGAAATAGCCAAAAGTAAATATCTAAAGTGATTAAACAATATTAAAAACACCAAATTACTTAAAATATATATTGATTCTCCATCTAATTATTCAATTTAAACTAATTTTTATGTTAGGTTTATCTATTTTTGGCATATATTACTCATATATATATATATATATATATATATTTAGATATTGTTTTTATTTTTAGATTTTGAAAAATTTAAAATACATATAAATTTAAAAATTTTAACAATAATTTTAAACGGCCTATCCAAATACGAACCTGCAAAGATTTAAATCGAATTCAAACCAAATTTATAAATATCCGAATAAAGCTAAAATATTTTACCCTGAAATCGAATAGATTCTAGCTTAACCTGAATAAATACTCAAATGCCCATATTCACGGTCATTTGCATGATGGGAATAAATTGAATGAGAAAAAAAAATTGCATTTTGTTTTCCTGTATGGAGTGAAAACTCTGGTTTATCTATCCAAGTAAAGCTTGCCCAATTTTTTTTTTAAAAAACTTGCATTTTATTCTGTATATATTATAAATTATTAAAAAGAATATTTGAGTTTTCCCAATGCGACAAATATACCTTAAGCCTTCTCGTGACTTGGGAAATTTCTCAAATATTCTCACCATTCGAAGTATATTTCAATTAATTAAAAACTGGTGACCTAATACGCATTCGCCTTCTTTTTTTTCAAAAACTAAACGCCTTCCGGCTTCGTCTTGTTTGCTTGTTTATTGGCTTAAGGCACATTAGTTTATAGTTTATACCATGCGTATTAGACTTCCCTAATCGAATCCGTTGCTTTATCTCTTTTCTTTCTTTTTTTTGTCGACAAATCTCTTTTCTCTCTAGTCTCATGTCCAACCAATCTGCTATTTCTGCTGCTCGTTCAAAAAGAACTTCATAGCATCCTTATTTATTTGTCATAAACATATTACAGAAAATAAAATAAAACTTATCATTTTACCAAACAGCAAGACTTTATACAGGGAATTTAAAAATTCCATATGTCAGCATGAATATAGTTACCCGTTTTCGCAGTAAAGAATCTTGAGGCATCCACACTACAAGAATTATTAGAAGATCGGAAGGCAGTAGACAAACCGGAAACAATGGAGGAGAAAAAAGTTCAGTTAAAAAAAAAGATTGAGAGGCAGTTAAACAGTTCAAAGATAATAGTTTAGGTGGGAATTAAGAGAGAGATTAGTTAGTGAGCTCACCTACCCAAACACTTGTGGGACAGTTTTCTAATCTAAACATTGAACATGCACTACTTTCATACAATTAGCTGATTTGGTGAAGTACCTCCTACTTTTTTGTATGAAAATTTGGTGTTCTACTTTTAATTGTATGTGACTACGCACCTACTGGCGACATTTAGTTTGTGCGGGAATGTTCAGATTTTTTCGTATAGTACAGTGTCTACGTATTCAGATATTGCAAGCAACATGATTTTTTAAAAAAAATCACAAATGATATCTCAAACTAAAATAAATTTCACTAAATGAATAACTGAAACTGGTATTTTCTTATCCAACCATATACGTATTATGTTTGAGGCTTCCAACATGGAACCTAAAACACACTCTCTCTTTTTCCTTGATAACCTAGGGGTATCCGGTAAGCTGAAGTCCAACCGATCAGTCTCTTAGAGATCTATCATCAGCGCCAAATAGATTAACCATTCTTTTTTTTTTGAACAAAGATTAACCATTCATGTGTGGTTAAATTACTCTCTCTTGTAAAAATGTATTATATTTTAAGCCAATAAAATTATTAATAAAATTACCTTTTATTTAAAAAGTTTCAGTAAAATATATATATTTAAAATTATTCAACTAATTACAAAATATATTACAAAATATCACATAATAATTTTTTTCAAACCTTTTAAAATTAATTATAAATATAAAAATATCTTATATGTTATAATATGAAAACTCTCTATGAAATCTCTTTCTTATTTAACAATATTTCATAAAATAAATCTTAAGTTACAACTGAAAAGTAAAAACTCTCAAATCAACAATATCAATTCTTAACAATGCAGTTGAAAAGTATCCTACAACGAAAATTTAAATTGAATTATTTTTTTTGAACTGAAAATGTAAATTGAAGATTTTGTATGCAATGTTTTGTACATCAAAACTAGTATCTCCAACCCACTCTATAATTCACTCTAAAATATAATTTGAACTAATAAGTGTTCCAATCCTATTCTATTTTTAACTCCATAATGAAGTGTAAAATGAGTTTACTTCATCAATGAAATAATAATTTTATTTTTGATTACTATTCTATTTTTCACTTTAAAAAGGAATAAAATTAAAATAAAACTCAATTTCATTATTGAGTTACTCTATTTTAGAAAAAATGTAAAATTTTATATTGGAAATATTCTAGGCTTGTAAATAATAGAAAATAGGTTATTTTTATATACAACATAAATAAATTCTCTAAGATAGTACTACCAAGTTTTGATTATAAATATAAGACATAAGAGTCAAAATGATCATATTGTTTAATTAAAAAGTTAAATAGGCAATTATACTATTTAAGTTAACTAGTTTAGATTTAGAGTTTAGATTTGAGAAGTGAGCTTGCGCGGATAACCAGAGTTACCGGTTCGACTGCTAGTCTAGGTTAGATATGAAAACACTGGTGCACACTAAAAATATTTAAGATTAAAAATAAAATTTTCTCAATCATAAACTTCAAACACCAAATGTAAATTATTTTTGATACCTATTTAACATAATTATCTCGTACTTTATAAGTGCAGATCAAAATCTAATATATTCTTAGAATTAACTAATTTAGTTTCAGAGTTCAGATATGAGAAGTGAGGTTTTGGAACTTTTAAAACTAATTTTATAAACAGAATCAAAATAATGTCTAGATTTCAAAATAAAATTTGAAAAAATATTATGAAAAAGAATTTGATAAAAATAAAAATTTCAAAATATATTTTATTTTTTGTTCTTTAGATAAATAATTATTTTACATGTATATATTTATAAAATAATTGTGAAAGTGTTTCTAACTTTTTAATAAAATTTATTTTGTTGGTTTTTTCTTTGTGTGTTATTTTGATCATTGATGTGATAAAACTGAAAAAGGGATAAAATAATTGAAGCTAGAAAAAGCCAACAAGATAAGAGACAGACAGGCCATGAACGTGATCTGCCCAACAAAAAGGACTTCTTTTTTTCTTTCTTTCTTTTTTTTCACTCGGTAACTTTTCTAAAAAGCAGATAAAAATCTTATGTTTATGTTTTTCTTTTGATCTTTCTTTCTCTGTGACCCATCCTTTCAGTCCAATCAGAATTTTGTATATTAAAATGTATCCTTGAAAAATCTGCCCGGAAGCAAAAGTGCAAACAATTCAAACTGAAATCATGAAACATATAATTACACTATTTTTTTCTCTTCTTACTAATATAATTTTCAAAAAGAGTGTAGACTTAAAAAGAGGAGAAAAACAGAGAGTCTCTTCTTTTCTTGTTATTCTGTCAGTATCTTTCTGTGTGTGTTTTTTGGCATTTTCATTTGGGTGTTTGCTCGTTTGGTCCCTTTTTGATGACTTTTTAATTCCCTTTCTTTTTTTTTTATTCTGTCATTTTTAATTTGGTGGTCTGTAGTAGTGAGAGAAGGCAAATAATATTAGGTGATTAGGTAATGGTGGTGTGGAATCGAAGGAAAACTACTTGAAAATTAGAATGTTGTAGAGATTAACTACTCAATAATTACCCAAGAAAGGGAACGATTAAAATAATAAAAACCAAAACAGTATCAGTCAAGTGCTTATTTTTTGTGCATTCCTTTTTTCAGATCTCTAGAAAAAAATTCTCAGACTTTCAGGGCATTTTGGTGGTTTGGTTTGCTTTGTTTCTCGGGATAATTCTCTTCTTACTTTCTTTTTTTATATTCTTACTCTTTCTCTCTCTTTCTTTCTCTCTTCTATCTACGAGCACTCATTCTCTTAATGCTTCATCCAAAAATTCTCTTTCTGAGCTGGGTATCTTAACAAGGCGTCATTTTTTTCTTGTGGGTCTTCTCCTTTAACTCCTTTCACTCGCATTCGATTTGTATTTAGAAAGAAAGAGGTCCATTGCTTGAAAAAGATTGCTCAAAGGTACTTTCTGTGTCTGAAAAAGACAGGGGAAGTAGAAGATAGAAAGATAGGAGAGACAAAGGCAAAGTCTTTCATTCACATTTGAGGGGGGAGAGAGAGATGAGTTTGTGGGTTTTCTGAGAACTTGTTTTTTCAGATAGAAAAGTTGATTTGCTTAAAGAGGGAATATTGCCATGGAAGGTGTAA
Organism: Raphanus sativus; assembly: GCF_000801105.2. Lineage (NCBI taxonomy): Eukaryota > Viridiplantae > Streptophyta > Magnoliopsida > Brassicales > Brassicaceae > Raphanus > Raphanus sativus. The sequence continues at coordinate 10,073,484 of NC_079516.1, forward strand.
GATTGGTGTTTTGGAGATTATGGTTACTGGTTTTGGTATGGTTCCTTGATGTTACTACTGCTACACTTTCTCCTACTGGTGTTAACTATGAAGGTCAGTCTTCTTCTTTGGAGCCATCTCAGTTTCTGAAAGAAAAGAAAAAATTTAAGTTGATTTTTAATTTGTCGCAAACATAGTACTTCAGATTGGAGTTTCTCTGAGCAATTTATCATCTTTGTTTGTCTATGTTTCTTTTCGTTTTTGCGAAAATTCTGGCGAATGTTTTGTGTGGATTGTGTTATTTTTTTGTATTTATTGGATAAAATAAATATCAGCTTTAAATGCTTTCACCAATACCAGCTCAAAGTTTTACTTATTTCTTGGATGAAAGATTTATGGTTTTTTTTTTTAATTTTCTATTTCAATATAAAGATCCAACTTTTAGCAAAAAGAGAATTCAGAAGAGTTTTGAGGCTAGATTTTGTTATCTTAATCTGAATTTTCTTGTTTTTTTATTTGTTTGGTCTGAAATGAGCAGTGACGGCTTTGGTGGCTATAAAGAGTGAATTGAATGATCCGTACAATGTACTTGAGAATTGGGATGTGAATTCAGTTGATCCTTGTAGCTGGAGAATGGTCACTTGCACTGATGGCTATGTCTCTGCACTGTGAGTCTTCTCTTTTCTCTATAGCACACACCAGAATAAAAGAAACCAAATAGAATATCTGAGACTTTATGTCGTGTTTGCTTAATGAAACAGGGGACTTCCTAGCCAAAGCTTGTCGGGTACATTGTCTCCTAGAATCGGAAACCTCACCTATCTACAATCTGTGTAAAGATTCTTTACTATGTTTGATTCTTGTTCTGTAAATTTTTTATTTATTTTTATTGAGTTTAAGAATTGTGATGTAGATTGTTGCAAAACAATGCAATCTCTGGTCCAATTCCTGATACGATAGGGAAGTTGGAGAAGCTTCAGACACTTGATCTTTCCAACAATTCATTCACCGGGGAGATACCTGCCTCACTTGGACAACTCAACAACTTGAATTACTTGTGAGTGTTCCTTCTTTTTGTTGCATGTTTATGAAGCTCCTCCAGTTTCAAGTCTCACTGTCTTTTACTCCTTTCTTGTTCAGGCGGTTGAACAATAACAGTCTTTCAGGAACTTGCCCCCAGTCTCTGTCCAAGATCCAGGGACTTACTCTAGTGTATATGTCCTTTACACTTTGTTTGCCTCATGCCCGAACCAAATACAATCTTACCAACTTATTTGATTCTTTAATGTGCAGCGATATTTCGTATAACAATCTTAGCGGTTCGCTTCCAAAAGTGTCTGCCAGAACTTTCAAGTAATCTTTACCAACTACTTTAATTTTTTTCCGTTGAGGCGAAACTAAGTTTTGTTCTGTTTCTTGGACAGGGTAATCGGAAACGCATTAATCTGTGGCCCAAAAGCTGTTGCAAACAACTGTTCTGCTGTTCTCCCCGAGCCTCTCACCCTTCCACAAGATCTTCCATCAGGTTTTATTATTATTAACCATTTCACTTATCCGTCAATACAGCTTTTAGCTTAACTTTCTATTTTTTTTAGATGAATCAGGAACTCATACCAATAGCCATCATGTAGCCGTTGCATTCGCAGCGAGCTTCAGCGCTGCATTTTTTGTTATCTTCACCAGTGGAATGTTTCTCTGGTGGAGATATCGACGCAACAAGCAAATATTTTTCGACGTTAACGGTTAGTTATCTTGAAAATTTTCTCTGCTTTGCTTTTTTTTTTCTTCTTACAACATTCCCAATCTTTTATACTGGCAGAACAATATGATCTAGAGGTGAGCTTAGGACACTTGAAGAGGTACACATTCAAGGAGCTCAGATCCGCAACCAATCATTTCCACTCGAAGAACATTCTCGGGCAAGGCGGATACGGGATTGTGTACAAAGGACACTTGAGCGACGGATCTTTGGTGGCTGTAAAGCGTCTCAAAGACTGTAACATCGCAGGCGGGGAAGTACAGTTTCAGACAGAAGTAGAGACTATAAGTCTCGCTCTTCATCGCAATCTCCTCAGGCTTCGAGGTTTCTGTAGTAGCAACAATGAGAGAATCTTGGTCTACCCTTACATGCCTAACGGAAGCGTCGCTTCACGGTTAAAAGGTAAAAAAAAGCAGTTTCCAAAACCGTTTTTTCCCGCTCTTTTTCGATATTTTTAAAGTTTGCTGCAACTTTTTGGTTAGATCATATCCGAGGAGAACCAGCGTTAGACTGGTCGAGGAGGAAGAAGATAGCGGTTGGTACGGCGAGGGGACTAGTGTACCTCCATGAGCAGTGTGACCCGAAGATTATACACCGTGATGTGAAAGCAGCTAACATTCTATTGGATGAGGACTTTGAGGCGGTTGTTGGTGATTTCGGGTTAGCCAAGCTTCTGGACCATAGAGAGTCACATGTCACGACCGCGGTCCGTGGAACCGTAGGCCACATTGCACCTGAGTACTTGTCCACTGGTCAGTCCTCGGAGAAGACTGATGTCTTTGGATTTGGTATACTGCTTCTTGAGCTCATCACGGGTCAGAAAGCTCTCGACTTTGGTCGATCCTCGCACCAGAAAGGGGTCATGCTCGATTGGGTAAGTCTGTTTCTTGCTTCACTTCCTAGAATCTTTGGAGGTAGGTTTTGGTCGTAATTCTGGTTTGGTTCGGTTCTATCTTGCTCGATAAAAAAACTTGAAACCAAAACAAAATCGACATGATTTAGATTCAGAGTCGGTTTAGGTTAATCTCGGTATTGGTTTAATTTCGTTTGTGTATTTTTGACTTGGTTTAAACTCTGTTCTGTTTAATATACCGGTTCAAGTTTGGATTGGTTTGTAAGTCAAACCAAAGAAAGAATGAATTTTAATTCGGTTTGGTTTGGTTTGATTTGATTTATTGGTCTGAGAAATGAGAGGCTTGTTAAAACATGGCAGGTGAAGAAGCTGCATCAAGAAGGGAAACTAAAGCAGTTAATAGACAAAGATCTTAGCGACAAGTTCGATAGAGTGGAGCTTGAAGAAATAGTTCAAGTTGCTCTGCTTTGCACTCAGTTCAATCCATCTAACCGACCTAAAATGTCGGAAGTTATGAAAATGCTTGAAGGTGATGGTTTGGCTGAGAGATGGGAAGCTTCGCAGAACGGTGGGGCGAAGTCGCTGCCTCCTCCGTTGCCGTCGGGGATGGTGAGTTCATCGCCGCGTGTAAGATATTACTCCGATTACATCCAGGAATCGTCACTTGTCGTGGAAGCCATTGAGCTCTCTGGTCCTCGATGAACAAGACTAATTATCATTCGCTTTTCTTTTCTTGGGTTTGTTTTTATTTATTTTTTCTTAAAAAATGGTTTTATAGTTGTGGAGTTGAGTGTAATTTACTAGTTTTCTGTAAAAATAATATTTTTTATCTTCTGTAATATAATTGTTTAAGCTAAAAAATGTGGAGACTAAAAATCATTATTTGAAAAAATACTACAGTAGTTTTAAATATAAATTAAATATAATTTAACTGATCATAAAAATCTAGAATTTAATTTGCTGTTCAATATATATAATAAAGGTATCAAAATCTGAAACAGCTTGTACATTCTTAAAGAAAATCAAATTATCTATCTATTTATATATTAATAAAGTAAAATAAACTCTCATCTCATCAAACAACTAATGCACCAAAATTTACCAAAGTAAACACATTTTTCAAAAGTTTATAAATTATTTCACATCTTCTTATTTTCATCTTTACTCCATATATATTAACACTTAATTTAAGAGTTTGTAGATAGTTTTCTGATAATCATGCATTTTGAACTCACCCAATATTTTAACATAACTTATATCATAAAAATTATAGTTTTAGTGAAAATACATATACTAACCAGCTAATAATGTGCACGAGACATAACATTAACCAAGTAACTAACCCGTTGGACTTGCAGAATATATATTTTGTGGATGGTTCTTGAGCTTTCACATTGATTTTTAGTGGACGTAAAAAGGTCTGAAAGGATGTCTCTGACAAAACCAATTGATGGATCAAGAAATCAACGATATACACTTAGAAATAAAAGCGCTTATCTTGACAATGAAAACATGATGCAGCATTCCACATTCAAAAAATTAATGGCGATGATAAAGGAACCACACGCATGACTTTTTTCAACAAAGTTGAAAGAGTTTAAACCACTAAAAGTCGATTTCAAACTTTCAAGATATCATATGTTTTTCGGGGACTTAATGTAATTGTCAATTCAATAGCTAGAACTACTCGATATTTTATAGGGAACTCTATTTTGTTGGTTGTTCTGTTTTGATCTAGTTATCTAGATCATTTATAGTTTGAGAAATGAAATGATTTTTTGCTGTAAAAAGATCAATAAAAAGTCATACAAATAAATATTGTTAGGGTAAAATTAAGCATAGCTAAAGACGGAAGAGTATTTGTATCTTGTAAAACGGAATGATATTATAGGTCCATAAACCTTAGTTCTAGTTATTGTTGCTCAAATCGAGGTGTAGAACAGTCAATTCCTTTTTCTAGAGTTTAAAAGTCTTTTTTATAGGTACATTAGTAATAAATTATGTTAGATCTTTCATATCATGAAATATGTAAAGATCTCTCTTTAGTAATTAAAAGTTTCCATTGTATTCGGAAGTAGGAGGAAAACTCAGTTTGAAAACCTAAAATCGTCTAAGCATGAGAAGAAGGTCAGCGTCATGCTCTAACTTCGTCATGCTCTAACTATGCAGAATGACTTCATGGATTAATTATCCCTAACAGTTTAGCTTTTATTTTCTTATTTCATAAATGAAGTCATCAAATAACATGTGTACTATGGTCGAATGGAGTCATACCTTCTCAGCAGGTGTGTGGATAATATGAGCAGGATTGAATGCGCGAGCATTACCGTTGACACCCTTCTAATTCGTTACCTGGGACACCCTCTTAGAACAAAGTCAATGTCTAGAGGTGAATATGAGCCACTAATTGACAAAAGGACATAGTTTCTATCCTGGTCAAGTTGACCTCTATCGTATGCCGGTCATCTTCAGCTCATAATCAATTTTTGGACTAGAAAAAATCTGCAACATTGTCAATGTTTTTGGGGTGTCAGCGATTGATATGCAGGCTCATGGATATGGTAGCTGGCAACATTTTTTTACGATCTGAAATTGGTAACATTAATTAAACCCTGTTTTAGTTTGATAATTGATTAATGTGGCAGGAGATTCAAGCACCCAAGTACTCAATGTTAGTTTCTATACAACTGTTGCTGCTTCAACCACTTCTGGTTGATGAGAAGAAGCACATAAAAGTTCTGATAGCTTTGATTTTTCAGATATTGAATTATTCCCACTATATTTTCGTGAACAATTCCAATTTTTTTTAATTGTAAACGTTTTTTTCCTTTATTTATAAATAAATCTAATATTTCAACCCAGAAAAAGGAAATACCCACAAGGATTTTATAATCATGTTATGAGAACCAAAAGCTAAACTAGCTCTATTACAAAAATATCCAGCTAGTAAATGTCCTCAAACACTTCCATTCCTTGGATTTGTTAGTTTTCTAATCCATAACTAATTTTGGCAAGAAAAACACTTAAGCTGGATATTGCAAGCTCTGGGAAGCACTTGCAGGTCTGTGCCAAATGTCAACTTTGCTTTTGCACTAGCATGAACATTGACCAGCTCAAGACATGGCAATTTCTCGAGGAAATGTTTCATTTGCTCCAACTCTCCTTTAGTTCCACAGTAGTCGATTATCTCTAGGATTTTCACATGACATGAGGATAGGAATGAATATTCTGACAAGCATTCGCAAAGTAGAGGTTCAGATTCTTCTCCATATACATCATAGAAATGCAAGGGACCCTAAAACAGATACACGGATGATCAACTATAGATTCTTCAATCAACTTTTGGTTTAAGATATTAAGAGCTTTCTTATACCTTGATGACAAGAGTCTTTAGATTTGGAGACTTTTTAAGCAGTAGTGGCAGAAATTTCCAACTCCAACACGAGTGCTGGAACTCAGTTGTAATAGATACACGAGATAGATTTTTGAACAGTGGGATTAATTCAGCAAATGAATATAATACCTGGAAAGGAAAAACAAACTACAATCTTTAATCAGATAATCGAAACCTTAAGAAATATTTTCATTTTATATAAAAAAAAATAGTGAAGTTAAAAAAGAATGGCTTTTACATGTCCTCAAGATGAAAAGTAAAATTACCCTTGAGGTTTCAGAAGACGACAAGTCGAGGACCTCAACATTTCTTAACCCTTTAAACAGATTCATTGGATTGCCTGCATTAGGAGATCCCCTGAACTCAAGAGATAGCTTAGCTTTAACAAGGGAGTGGAGATTAACAATTGGATACTCATCTCCAGTATAACCACGGTAGTTTAAGTAAGCAAGTCTTGGAGTATCAAAAGAAAAGCTCCAAGGAACACCATATGCGATACTACCTTTACATGAAAGAGTGAGTCTCTCGAGAGTAGTACACGAAATGGTTAGACACTGTTTCGCTACCCAAGGGCAACCACGTAAGGTTAATTCCTCAAGTACAGGACAAGCAGAAAGAAGAGCTTCAAACTCGCAACCAGGGAACCGAACTCGGAAAAGAAAGAGAGTCTTAAGAGAAGGAAGAGAAGCATTCTCAGGAACCATAGCAAATTTAACGACCCTTCCTAGTTTCAGTTTAACAATTGTCTTGCAAGTGAAGATCTCTAAAGGCATTGTAATCACATCTTTAGTAAGTGTGTCCAGATCAAGATCAAGATCCAAGATGCCACGGCTCAGCACATTAAGCATCCAACGATTGATATGAGCTGGCTCAACAATGCGTCTAATTTTCATAGAGAATCTCCTAATGGTAGAATCACTAGACACAGCCAATACTCTGTCTACGAAGTCTATGAAACTCATGTTACTTTTGGGTTTCCAAAAGTCAAATTTGACGAAACGAAGATCAAGATTTGGACTCTTGGCAAACAGATTCCTCCATCTCTTTGAGAAAACAGAAGTCAATGCAGCTTCCTTTGTCGGTAGAAAGGATAGAATTTGGCAAACTGTCTCATCAGGTAAATCGCTGATCCTATCCATCTTTTTCGCCTAGAAAGCCTAGAGTCCCCGACAAGGCTGAGGAGAAACTAAAGAAAACTAACACGTAAAAATTAGGGTTTGGTCTGGTTATAAAAACAAAATCGAACCAAATTCTAAACCAAACAAATAACTTTTTTTTTTTGCCATCTGGTAATATTATTAAAGCTCAAAAGTCTAAGAAACCAAGTACAACATGGTCCAAAAAGCCAAGCCCAAACACAAAAAGAAAACAAGCCTAAACAGACCGTTTTACACTAACAGGCCCAAAAATCAACCCACTACTCGCCGCTCCACGTGTTGCCACATAACAACAAGATAGAACGCGTGTCGAGGTTGCAGAGCCACCATCTCCGATGACCGGAAATCACCGCCAAGGCCTACGTCCATTTCTCCACCGGAACACTAGCCACCGTCTTCAAATCCTAGCGAAAGTCGTTACTGAAACCACACGAGACAATTACCCCCGGAATCACCACCGGGAAATTCCCATGAACACCGAACTCCACTTCCAACAACAGCGTTAGAAGTACAGGGATTCAGGTTCGTCATCACACGCCAACGCTTAGAGAGCATCCATCGATTCAATGAATCGAGATCTCCTCCACGCTTGGCCACCAAACACCAGATCGGACCTACTTACAGTGCAAGCACTTCCAAGGAAACGAAGCCGGCAACCACCGTCGAAGAAGAGACGGCACGGCTCCAGAGTCAATCGCCAGCCATCCATCGAGAGGGAGATGCGAGGCCGGAAGCTAAAATGCCGGCGATGAGAAAACAGAGAACGTTTCTTCATCCCGAAACCGAGGGAAGCGAAAGAAAATTGGACCTGAAAGTCCCTTCCCACCGATAACAACATGCAAAACAAGAAAATAAGAAAACCTAAGGGAGTCGGACCGGCGGTGGCTTTAGGAGCCAAAACCACCGGTCGGAGACAAAGACTACGGTGGTTGTGTTAGAGAGAGAAACAGAGAGATTTGGTCTAGAGAGAGAGTTTTATATTAGAGCGACCATACCCTCGTTACCAACCAAATAACTATCTTCCAAACATTATTTAGAATGTAACTTTTAAGTTTTTACGTGTCAAAAGAAAAATGATGATATGCTTAGTTAAAGAAATGACATGGCTTCCTTCTAATTATGACATGACATATACAAATTTAATTATAATGAACCTCGAAAGAACAATAACAAAATCATCATCAGATCGATGAGAAAAAATTCAATTGCGAAAATGGAACATCTCAGCTGCGCCTCATTCCCTTTCTAGATTCAGCTCCATCGAAGCATAATCCCCATCATCAGATCTCGTCGATTGCATTTGAATCTGATTCGAACATGGCAGGAGCTGCTTCTGCGCTGTTTCTTCTCGATATCAAAGGCCGCGTTCTCGTCTGGCGTGACTACCGCGGCGACGTCTCCGCCGCTCAAGCCGAACGCTTCTTCTCTAAGCTCATCGAGAAAGAGGTTTCGTTATCTGATTACTGTAGAATCGGAAGTAATTGAATGCATCTGTGTTCTTTTAGAATTAATAGATTTGTATTGGAAGATTCATTTTCTTGTTTTTGGTTGTTACAGGGAGATTCACAGTCAAATGATCCAGTTGCTTACGATAACGGGGTCACTTACATGTTTGTCCAACACAGTAACGTTTACCTTATGATAGCCTCCAGACAGAACTGTAATGCCGCCAGCCTTATCACCTTCCTCCACCGCGTCGTCGATGTAAGTTATTCTTCAGCTTTTTATGGTCACCAGATTTGGTATATGATGGAAGTGGTGATCTATCTATCTATATATAGGTCTTCAAGCATTACTTTGAGGAGTTAGAGGAAGAGTCACTCAGGGATAACTTTGTCGTTGTGGTGTGTGTTTTACTTCTTCCATAAGCTCTTATAGCTACTATTTTTTTGGCTATATTGAAATTGATTTTATTGGTGATGATGGCAGTATGAGTTACTTGATGAGATGATGGACTTTGGGTACCCTCAGTATACCGAAGCAAGAATCCTCTGTGAGTTCATCAAGACTGATGCTTATAGAATGGAAGTTACACAGAGACCTCCTATGGCTGTCACTAATGCTGTCTCCTGGAGGAGTGAGGGATTACAGTACAAGAAGAACGAAGTCAGTGCCTTTTTGTTTTCAAGAGAAGAGTGTGTTTTTGTCCTGCAAATGAATTACAGCCTGCTCTTGTTTTTTCCAGGTTTTCTTGGATGTGATTGAGAATGTGAATATTCTTGTCAACAGTAATGGGCAAATCGTCAGGTCTGATGTTGTTGGAGCCCTGAATATGCGAACTTACTTGACGTATGTTCCTAATCAACTAAAGCATTTGGAATGTTATCCCCTTTTGCTTTGATCTTTTTCTTGCTATTTTTTATCTGACTCTTTTGCTCTTTGATCCATTCTGTTGCAGTGGGATGCCAGAGTGTAAGTTAGGACTGAATGATAGAGTATTACTGGAAGCCCAGGGGCGAGCAACAAAGGGAAAAGCCATTGATTTAGAAGACATCAAATTCCATCAGTATGTTCTTTAAACTCCAATTATCATAACCCTTTTAGTTTTTTTTCTTTATTTAAAATTTTAAACGATTCTATACTTATGAGTTTTATGTATTATTTTCTTCAACGCAGGTGTGTTCGATTGGCCCGTTTTGAAAATGACAGGACAATATCTTTCATACCACCTGATGGTGCTTTTGATCTGATGACATATAGACTCAGTACTCAGGTTTGACCTGTGGTATTAGCATGGATTGGATTCTTTTCATCGTCCTCAACAAAAATCATCTCACAGTGAGTTTCTTTTTCGTACTCCTTGGTTCAGGTAAAGCCTCTTATATGGGTGGAAGCGCAAATAGAAAGGCATTCCAAAAGTCGTGTTGAGATGCTCGTAAAAGCTAGAAGTCAGTTCAAGGAACGAAGGTAAATATATGTTATGGCATTATGCTACTTTTTCCTGTTATCTTTCACTTTAATGCACATATCTTGATGATCGATCAGATTCTTTGAACATTTGATTTGAGATCTTTCTGTTTTGCAGCACCGCAACAAATGTTGAGATTGAGTTGCCTGTACAAGCCGATGCATCTAACCCCACCGTTAGGACAAATCTGGGGTCTGCTGCTTATGCTCCTGAAAAAGATGCATTGGTCTGGAAAATCAAATCTTTCCCCGGGAACAAGGTAGATGCTCTTTTTCTTGATCCAGTTGAAACTATCAGCCATGTAGTCGCCGTGTTAACCTCTAGAAAAAAACAAATATAGGAGTACATGTTGAGGGCAGAGTTCCATCTTCCCAGTATAACTGCAGAAGAAGCAACACCTGAGCGAAAAGCTCCTATCCGTGTCAAATTCGAGATCCCTTATTTCACTGTCTCAGGGATTCAGGTAAGCCTTGTAGAGTTGTAGTTTGTTTCCACATCCTCTGCATATAAGTGATTAAATTTTCATGTACTATATGATGTGTGTGGTGTAGGTTCGGTACCTGAAGATAATCGAGAAGAGCGGGTACCAAGCACTTCCATGGGTGAGATACATTACCATGGCTGGTGAGTACGAACTAAGACTCGCCTAAGGCTCATTCGGTTATTCATTTGTTAAGTCAATTGTGGTTCCCACATTCATTGGGGAATCGATAAAACGAAACAAAACGAAACAGGACAAACGTAGAGAAAAAGAGACTGTTTTGAAACTTTTTTTAGCGGATCAAATCTGCCTTTTAATTTGAATTAGTAGCCATATTCTTGTGAATTTATTTAATGGTGACTTTTTCACTTTACACATGGCCCTTTGCAACCTTTCACTACATTCTTCCATCTTTTTTAACTCCAGCTACATTCTCTGTGTTCTGTTCTATGATCAAAATAGTTAAATGATTATATTTTGGTTTTTGCCTTTTGGGGCATATGTTACTGTAATATACTACTACCAAGAGCACATCTTTTTACAGTCTTAAAATAAAACTTGGAGCCAATTGAATTAATCAATACAAGCAGGCATTGGAGAGACATGTAAACTTCCGAGTTATCCAAAACTTCTCGATCAAATCCGCTTAGGTAAGCTCGGAGGAATGTGATTGCGGGTCTTGATTCGACCTTTCACAGACGTGTAGGCATGAAGGTAAGAAGTGAGTTTCTGTAGCTTCGTTTTCCCATTCCACAGTTTCAATCCATTCTTTCTCTGTGTATCTTATGATTACTCCATTTTCACCATGGTTGCCACTTTGGGAATCGAGCGGAAGCTTTTTCAGATTCGGACATCTGATTATATCAATTCTTTTTAGACATGGAAAAGGTAGAGGATTCCAGTAGATATTCTTCAGCTCTGGTAGATCACCCAGCAGAAGAAATTCCAGCCTTCGAAAAGGAACAATCCCTGATTTTTTGTCTTGTCCACCTTTCTCTTTGTTTATTAAATCTTCTAATTGTTTTGCAAATTGAACATAGAGAACTCTAAGATTTGGAGCGAACATCAGTAAAGTCAACTCCTTCACGCTGCTGCAATCTAGTATAATCACTTTAGAGAGGTTCAAGAAGCATGTGGTCCTCGGGTTGTGTAGAGGAGAAATCGTTTTGCTTTTGATGCAAATCGTTTCCATCTTTATCTCCGAGATACTGCATCACACAATGTTGAGTTCACGTAGACTGTCCATGGATATTGGAAGTGAGATTCCAGATGATTCAAGTTGCATACCCCTGATCGTTAGATTTCTTGTTGCACACGTAAGCTTATGAGAGCTCAAAAATTGTTCCAAACCTGGTGGAAGATCGATCTCTATGGTTAAAATTTCTAAATGTTCCAAGGTTTGCAACTCCTCCAGTATGTTGCAATCCAATGAAAATCCAGCACGAGATAAATTCAATATTTTCAAGCTATGCAGCCTTGATAATATCCCATCAATATTTGAAAGGTTATCTGTCTCCTCCAAATCCAAGTGAATTAGCTTTTTCAACTCTTGCACACCCATAGACAAATGATGTATACTTGTATATGACAAGTTGAGATATTGCAAGGAAACTAGTTGCGATATCCCATCCGGCAATTCAAAAAGACTCCCATTATATGATAGATCCAAAACAGCTAGTCTTGGGATGTACTTGAAGAATTTACTTGAGATATTTGCCAAATTTGCTTTTTGTAGGAGAAATGTTGTGAGCTCCAGAAATTCATGACTGCCAGAGAGATAGTGAATCTTGTTCTTTATCAGTGACATTCTTCTTACAACATTCCAATTCTCAACCTTTGGCATTTCATTTAACCCACCACCTGCACGGACAATGAAAGCCTCTTTTTGTGCTCCTAAATCAGATGCAATCCATAAGGCCATCTCACGAACAACATCGTGCATACATACATTCTTTGTTCCATACCATTTGACCTCCATTAACAGTGATGCATGGACAAGACTACCAATTATCTCATAACCCTTGTTCTCAGCTCTTTCTATACCTCCACTTCCATCTATAATTATCCCTTCGCATATCCATAAGCTTATCAATTTCTCTTTAGGAATTTTATCATCTTCGGAAAATAAAGCGCAATATAGTAAACACATTTTGACCTGTTCCACCCAGTGGTGGATCCAGCCCAAAATTTAAAGGGTGTCAACAGATGGACTTTGGCCCAGAATAAAAATAATTTTAATAAAAAAACAGTAAAAGAAGGTAAAAGAAGCACATTGTGGTATCGAACCCAGGTTGGGTTTGCCAGAAGAGAAGAACATTAACCAAATGAGCTACGAAACCTGCTATGTAATGTGACAAAAGAGCTAAAACTTAAATTTAACCTGTGTCAGCTGACCCACTATTATTTAACGTGGGTCCGCATCTGGCTCCACCTTAAAATTATCATAGCTATACTTCAAAAGAAGAAGAATTTTATCTTTCATGCAAGAAAACTCAACAGCATATGAAGTCAAGACATCTATCGTGTGACACCATTCTTGTAGCGTCCTCTTACATGACATTGCCTCGCCTACGACATTAAGTGCCAACGGTAGGCCACAACATTTCTTAGCAACTTTTCTTGCAAGTTCGGGGATCCCTGGATCACTTTTTAGTGTTATTTGTCCAACCTTCTTTTGGAAGAAATCATATGCGTCATTTTCAGACAAGCATTTGACCTCCATTGGTTCTTCAACGCCCATGTGCGTGCATATAGCCTTGGAACGGGTAGTGAATGGCACTTTGCATTGGTTTTTTCTTGTTGGAAATGGGATTCCAGTCTCAACTAAATCCACTTTCTCCCATATGTCATCTAAAAACAACATGAATCTCTTTTTCCTTAAGAAATTGTAGATAACATCAACCTTTTGACTTTTCTCCTTTTGTTTCCATTCATCCCCATCAAGACCAGCTTTCCGAGCGATTTCACTTTGAATCTTCTCTACTTGTAACTCTTTAGACACCACAACCCAAATCACAAAATCAAATCCACACGCCATGCACTAAACTTATTGTTGAGTTGTGTGAGAAGAGTTGTCTTCCCTAGTAGCTCCACGATTGGTGCTGAGTTCGTGTGAAGCAGTGGAGTGTCACACAGCTGACTTGGTATGTAGTATACCAAAGGAGGATGTGTTACACAGCCGCTTCGATGTGTGAGATACCAGTTCAAGTTAAGTTGGACAAGTATGACGTGGAGTTGAGAGAAGCTTGGGAGATAAGCTTCGCGAAGATTTGGTAACAGTAAGATCGTGACTTGAGGATAAGTCTTGGAAGATCTTCTGGCGCAAGATATAAGGAAGATGAGATTGCATCTGAGGTATATAAGGGAGTGAGAGGCAGATGGCCTCTTCACGGGTTTTAGATTTTAGAAGGCGATTTCTTGAGTGTGTTCAGCATTGCGCATTAGGTTCGTTGTGACAGGGGGAGAGTAGCTCGACCTGTCCTTGGGTAGATTAGGAATTGGTTCGTGACAAGTCCAGGAGGACGTTGTGTAATTTGAATTAGACAAGTCAAGTGTGATTGTCTAAGAGATTCTTAATAAAACAAGTTGTGTTTTGAGTATTGAACGAGTTCTTTAAGGAATCGGTGTCCACTTGTTTTTACATTTGGTATCAGAGCGGGTCACCTCTGTGGACTCACAGAGTCTACTCACAGGTTGAGATCCGAGGACATCTATGGATACCATGAAAGAACTCATGGCTCTTCAAAAACCAATCATGCTAGACGAAGGAAACTTCGGTCACTGGAAAGCTAGGATGCGTCATATCATAAGAGGAATTGATGAAGATGCTTGGACTGCAGTAGAACAAGGATGGAAAGCTCCGACAATGATCATGGATGACAAATCTGAAGAGCCAAAACCAAAAGACAAATGGTATGATGCTGATAAAGCTGCCTCCAAGTTTAACTCAAAAGCACTCACCACAATCTTTTCCGCTGTGAATCTTGACCAATTTAAGATCATACAAGGTTGTGAATCAACAAAAGAAGCTCATGATACTCTCATCAACCACTTCGAAGGAAACACCAGCGTAAGGCGCACCAGGATTGATCACTTGGCTTCAAAATTTGAGAACTTACGTATGGAAGAAGATGAGACGATTGGAAGCTTCATCTCCAAGCTCAGCTCAATTGCAAATGAAGCCTCGGTCCTTGGAAAGAAGTACAATGAGAAAAAGCTGGTCAAGAAACTTCTCAGATGTCTCCCACCTTGCTTTGAAGCCTACAAAGCGATATTAAAAATTGCAGTCAACACGGATGAGATGAAATTTGATCAGTTAGCTGGTATTCTGAAAGTACATGACTTGGAACGTGTGGATGAACCAACCAAAGAACAGAAAGGAGTTGCCTTCACTGCAGAATCCAAAGAAGCTGATCGCGTAAAGAAAATTGAGGAAAACATGGTCCTCATGGCGAAAAAACTTCAATAAAATGCTGAAAAGAGTTGAAAAGAGTCACAATCGCTCTACTCAGAGATACCAAGGCAGAGACCGAGATCGCTCCTCCCAGAACAATAGGAATGACTCTGGTCAAGGAAATCGTCGAAAGGAACTACAATGCCATGAATGTGAGGGCTTTGGTCACTACCAAAATGAGTGTCCTCTCACTAAGAGAAAGGAACTAAAATGCATAGAGTGCAAAGGCTATGGTCACACAAGAAGTGAGTGCCCAAACAACCTCAAGAAGAATAAGTCACTGATATGTTTCAGCGGTACTGAATCTGATGATGATAGTGAGAGTGAAGAACTCTTGCTGAACTTCTCTGCTCATGTCAATCCATCTGACGAGTCACACGAGCCTTTGATATGCTACACAGATTCAGAACCGGAGTGTGACAATGAGCCTCAAGAACACCTTCTAAGCTTTGTGGCACGTATTGTAAAAGATGACGAGTCTCAAAAATCTCTACCTAGCTCAGAGTCGGACTCAGAAACTGAAGCTGATCCAGTGAAAGAAGGTACTGAACTGAAAGCAGAGTACCAAAGTCTTTTCGACAAGTTCACTGAATTGAGCCTTGAGAATCTACAACTGATTAAAGACCAAGAAATGCTGAAAGCTCAAGTGAATATACTAGAGCTAGAACAGACTGAGAACAACTCCGACTCAGAGAAAAACATCACTACGGGAGCTGAGAAGGAAGATCATAATGACCTCAGGAAAACTATTTCAGAACAGGCGTACTCCTTAAAAATCCTAGAAGCAAGCTTCGACCAAACTAAACAACTGCTAAGTGAAGAACTTGACAAGAGTCGCTTACTGCAACGAGAGCTGACTGAGAACTACAAAAAACTCAGAATGCTTAACACTGGTTCAGATACTCTTGATCATATCTTGTCCTTGGGACAATCTCCAAAGATCAACTGGGGTCTTGGATTTCAAGGAAACTCTTCAAAGTTGGCTGACTGCAGCGAAGGGATAATGTTTGTCAAAAGCACTGACGTAACCAAGATCCCTGAACCTGAGAAGAGTGAATCCTCTAAACGCATCTCTCGACCTTCGACTCAGAAACTCCCAATGAAGAGAAGAAATGGGTGTCTGGTTTGCTGCAAGCCTGGCCATAGGGTCTCTAATTGTTTCTTCAGAAGAACACAATACCAAGAAGCATGGAGGAGAAACCGATGCTTTCTTGAACCAGGAAAATTTGGATGTGCGTGGATTGAAAAAACAGATATATACCCTAACTTCAAGAATCGAGAACCAACTAAGCCAAGAGAAATACTGAAGTCGGTAACATCACCTATCTCAGTGCAGAGATCTGGAAAGGAAATCGTGTGCAATCTAGCATTTGCTCAAGTCTGCAAAGTTGAAACCAACAAAGATATGTTAATCTTCGACAGCTATGAGTCACACACAGATGAATCCTCTGAAGAAAATCTATTTGAGAACGACTTCTCACAGATCCTAGGTAACGTTGCATACACCACATCAGATAGCTCAAACCAGGAGGAAACTCCCTGGTACTTTGATAGTGGCTGCTCGAGACACATGACCGGCACTGCAGATTACCTAGAAAGAGTTCAAGAGATCACTGGTGAAAAGGTTACATTCGGAGATGGAGGTCAAGGGAAGATCAGTGCCATTGGTGATACTGAGAGATCAGATCTTCCGCGTCTCATTAACGTATACCTGGTAGACGGTCTAAAGGCTAACCTCATCAGTGTGAGCCAGCTCTATGATGAAGGTCTACGAGTTATCTTTGATAAAAGAGAATGTCAAGCCCTCGACGACAAGAACAATATCGTCCTCTGTGGTTACCGATCAGCCAATAACTGCTATGTGGAAACCTTCAAATCAATGTATGACAGCCAAAGGATCCCAGCTTGAACTATGGCACAAAAAACTGGGACACATGAACACTCATGGGCTATCAAGACTGTGGGAACCGAAATTCGCACTGTCGATTTTAGTTAAGTTAAAACGTAGGAAAACTAAGTTGACCTAGTTTCCCCGAGGATCCCGGCTATCTGCTGGGCCACGCACGACAGAGTTAAGACAAGTCTAATTTTGAGAATAAATGCGTAAAATAAATAGAGCAAAAGAAAGAATCTTATTTCCGAATCTGCGGAGAGCGTTTGGACAACAGGTCGAGATCTCGGCCGCGAGAGCTGTCGATCGTCGCTAGTCTCGAATCCTAGATCTAACCTAGTTGAGTCGCAGCTCGCTAAAAAAGGAAATAAGCGCCTAAGTTCTAAATTGCTCTGGGGTGGTTTCTTTCTTCTGATTTCGGATCCCCCTTCCTCTGCTCCTAGCATTGCTTATATACTCCCATAGGACGGTCTATCGTTGATGGGCTGAGTCTGCCGTGGGCTGGACTTTTTCCATTTTCGTCGGTTTTCGTGCTTATCGGGAAAGTTGACATTTATCTTTTCGAAAAGTTGACATTTATCTTTTTGAAGTTTAACATTTATCTTGTCAGGCGAAGATAATTGTAAACCGTCGTATCTATCTTTTTAGAAAATCGTAAACTGGTTGTCCGATCGGAGTTGGTCCCTTTCGGGCCGTATTCCGATCTTCCGCTGTTTTTCTATGACTTCTCTAAAAGGATGCTCCTACTTGGATGTCAAGTCTTTCGGAAGATCTTCGATCCATTGTTAAGGTGAATGGTGTTGTAAGATAACCATCACCGTTCTATACGAAGTCTTCCTGTCCGTTGACGTCTTAGGGATTTTTAGAAATCGCGGAACAGAAGAAGGAGTTTTACTTGCAAGGACTCGGAAAGTCGCGAAACACGGATTTCTGGCGACCCGGAGGTTTGGAATTTACGCACGAGGACTAGCCGTCCGACGACCCGAGCCAGCACGGGGCTAGCCGCCCGGCGACCACGGCCGGCACGGGCGCTAGCCGCCGGCGGCTACGGCCAGCACGGGGCTAGCCGCCCGGCGGCCACGGCCAGCACGGGCGCTAGCCGCCGGCGGCCACGGCCAGCACGGGGCTAGCCGCCCGGCGGCCACGGCCAGCACGGGCGTTAGCCGCCGGCGGCCACGGCCAGCACGGGGCTAGCCGCCCGGCGGCCACGGCCAGCACGGGCGCTAGCCGCCGGCGGCCACGGCCAGCACGGGGCTAGCCGCCCGGCGGCCACGGCCAGCACGGGCGCTAGCCGCCGGCGGCCACGGCCAGCACGGGGCTTAGCCGCCCGGCGGCCACGGCCAGCACGGGCGCTAGCCGCCGGCGGCCACGGCCAGCACGGGGCTAGCCGCCCGGCGGCCACGGCCACGCTCGGTTTTGGCTGCTCGGTTCCTTTGGCGTGTTCGTGTTTCTTGCGTTTTTAGTTTTCCGTAGGTTTTTCCTTGTGTAGAAAATGTTTCTAGCAGTTGATTTCGAGATGGTGAATCTCGAACTTAAGGTTTCTCGATTAACAATTAGTCTCTCGAGGTGGCTTTTAACATTTTTCATGTTTTTCCGAGACTTTCGGACATCGATTTCGTCTTGACCGATTTTGACCCCAACAGTTAGCCCCCCAGCTAGCTAGGAGCCGTAGGGTTCGTTGGTCCTAGCTTGCGGTATGGTTCATGAGGAAAGTATGGAGACGAAATCGTGCCGAAGGTCGGGGTGAATAGTAAAAATTTTGCTTATAAAGACTTGTGAATTCTTTACCATTCTTACTTCACCCAAGATTCTCAAGTTAATCTCTCTCTTGCAAATTCTCTCTCTGCTTTTAAGAAAAGAATGACTTCAAGATCGAAAATCTCGAGGAGGCAGTCTCGCTCGTCCTCGGATAGTTTTCACGCTGAGGAAGAAAATCCGAAGCCTGAGGTTTCGGAGATCAACAGGAACGCGTACTGCGATGCTGTCTTTGGCACTGATGCTCCCCTTCCCGTGATCCCGATTCCCCGGCGACCTCTGAAGGCGCGTGGAGAAATCGACTCACCGAGCGAAGTATCCCCCGAGTATCTTGAAACTCTGCGAGAGTACTATGGAGTTCCGGAGGGAGTCGTGTTCCGCATTCCCCGGGGGAATGAGAGTTCGGAGCATCCTCCGGAAGGTTATTTTACTTGTTACGAGGCGTTCTTGACGCAATGTCGATTGTGGTTCCCAATCCCTGGGGTCATCGTTCAGGCCCTTGACCGTTTCGGAATCTCAATCAGCCAGCTGAACGTGTCAGCTTTGGAGAGCTGGCTCGGCGTTGTGATTCTGAGTTACGAGTTAGGGATAGATCTTAGCCCTGCCGATTTCGAGGGGTTATGGAACTCCAAGGCGACGAGTATCAATGGAGTTTACTCCATGAAGGCGAGGACCAATTTTTCGGTGATCAATGGAGTCACTTCGCATGCCAAGGATTATGTCGATCGTTTCTTTTTTGTGAGGATAGACGGAGAGTCTGTTGAGGAAGGCTTTCTCCACCTATTCCCGACGGACTGGTGTACCAGCGAGGTAAAAATTATTGCATTACCTCTTTTAACATTCGAAAGGCGAATATCGAACGTGTTTGTTGTTTTGTTTTTTTTTTTTTTTTTTTTTTTTTTTTTTTTAGAGAACAGGTGTCTCGCGCATGTTCCTTCCGATCTCGCGGTCAGGAGGGATCTTTTTAGGTCGAGGCCTTGTTCCTGGAACTCCTTCACTCTCGACCGGATTCGAGGGACTGTCGCGCTTCTCCGATCGCGAGGTGGTACACGTCCTTGCGTCAACGATAGGTCCTACGTTTTTGCCCTTTAAGGCAGAGGCGGAGACCTCGTAAAGATAAAGGGATCGCTATTGAGGCCTCGTCGGGAGATGGCGCGACGCCGAGATACGACCCTGGCTTTACCTCAGAGAGTCGGGATGTTCCTCCCCGGGTGACTTCTTTGACGAACTTCCTCCGGCGTTTTCCCGTGACGAGTCTTTGGACAACGAGGAAAGGGATAAAGTGACTGCGGAGGGTGCTCGCTTGGTCAACGAGGTTTGTTCTTGAAACTCGAGTAACTTCTCTTTTCTTTTTATTTGACCTAGGCTTCTTTGCAGGCCGTGAGAGTTTGGAATGCATCGATTGATGGGAGTTTCCGCACCGCCCGGTTGGCCCGTTTTAAAGCGGAGGAAACGGCAAGGGAGTTTGCTAAGTATCGATTGGAGATGGAGGAGCAAAATCGCCGGCAAGCCAAAATCCAGGCTCGGGCCCTTGTTCGCGCGGAGAGGAGCGGACGGAGAAGAGCTGCCGCCGAGATGAACCGAAGGGCTGAAATTTTTTCTACTGAGTTCGAAGCATACAAAGATGCTCAGGACTTTGTAGGTGATTTTCGCGAGTGCCGTGGTTCGGTCGGTACTCTCGGCAAGATGCAACGTGGGAACTTCTCTCTTTCCGGCGAACTTGCCACGATGGATGGCTCGATGAGGATATGTGCCAACGCCGAATCCTTTGTTCCTCCGATTGAGGGAAGAATTCGAGAACTGTGGAATCCTATCCAGGTCTCGGAGGATACGGCGGATGTAGGCGAGGACCCAAACGCGGGCGACGGGGATGAGGAGGTTGATCAGCCCGACTCTTCGTTCGGAATATCTCTAACCGACTGCTATGAATTTGATTATAACTTATGATTGGCCAAGTGTGGCCGTTTGTATGTATGTGTTGCGACCCTTAGGAGGTCGCGTGACTTTATGTTTTTCGGGATCAGCCGTTGGTGGCTTTCGGATCCCTGTTATAAATGCCTTTTATGAACTATGCGTTTTGATTTATACTTTCGTCAAGTGTGAGGGTTTGAATACGCGTAGTCACTTCGCATTCAATCTCTTTTTTTTTGTCGCTAGGTCCGTAGGTCACTTCGTAGTGAACGTTAGGTTTGTAAGCGATAAGAGGCAAGTTTTGGGATCTCGTATTCTGGATACTTATGCCTATGAGATGTCTTAGATACCAGCAAGGCCGGGTTTAGGGCAAGACCTAGGTCTACTTTCGGACTGAAGCTGTGCGATGACAAATCGGCTTTCGTTTTGCTTGTTTGCGATTTTGACCTGACTCGTCCGTTCTAGAATCTGCGAAGTGCTTATCGGCTTATATGATTCGTTTGGGTACGAGTCGAGCTACTTCCTTTACGAAGAGCTAACCAAAATTTGGATTTTTTGTATAGCGCGCTATGATATCCTTGTCGGATGCAAAAGGACTTCGTTAGAAGCCGGACTACGAATTTGATTGAGTGAAACGTTTCTGTATTTTTCCGTCGGGGCCAATCGACGGAAATGGTTTTTAGAGTCGCGGATGGACTGTTTAGTGGAGTTTTTAGAGTCGCGGATGGACTGTTTGGAGGAAAATGGAGAATCGAGACCTTTTGGGAACTAACGACGTCTCGCGTTCCTTAAAGATATGATTTTCGTTTTCCTTAATGTTTATGCGTTGAGTAAGCATTTGAATCAAAAGGATTTATCATTTATAATGTAGACTATACGCGAAAAGTGTTTTTTTGCGGGAGTACAAGGATATCCTTCCCATCCTCCCCCCCCCTTTTTGGCGAGGGGGATAGCTGAACTCGTCGGGTTGCGACGAGCTGCCTACGTACCTCTTGCGAGGATCAAGCCATCTCGTAGTTCTGCTTCTATCACGGTTGTTATTACTCCACGATTTCTGGCGCCTTGACTGTTTCAGCTAAGTCGGCGGTCGCGTCGGGAGTTGGATCATCCGTTTTTTCGGCGACGGACTCGAGGATTTTTCCAGTATCCTGAGTTGTGGCCTGTTCGGACAAATCCGAGTTGCTTTTTGCTGAGTTCTCGGAGGTACTCAGGTTCTTCTTGGTTCGCTTCGGGTTAGCTACTGGGGCGTTCCGATTGCTGCGAAGTTTATGTTCGGCTAGGAAGCAGAGTCGCGACTGTTTTTGGCTTCCCCAGATTACCGCTGTTCCAGTTGGTGTTGGAAATTTGACGCCGAGATGGTAAGTGGACGGGACTGCCTTCATGGCATTTATCCAAGGAGTTCCCATTATGGCGTTATAGATAGCCGGGTTATCCACTACCGCGAATTCGACGATCTTCGTGACTTCTTTAGCCATGACCGGGAGTCTGATTTTTCCGAGGGTCATGGATGTGACGCCCGAGAATCCAGTCAGTGGTCTTGGCTCTGGGATGACTTCTCGAGGGGTATGTTCATCCTTTGCAGAGTGTCGCGGAACATGATATTGACCGTGCTTCCTGTGTCGATGAGGATGCGGCCGACTTCGAGATCTTGAATCACCAAGTCGATGACCAGAGGATCGTAGTGGGGTTTATCGAGTCCGGTCGTATCCTGTTCCTCGAATGTGATTGCGTGACTGGGAACGTCGTCCTCCGGGCACCATCCGGGGCTTGTCTCAGCCTTCCGTCCGTAGGCTTTGATTGACGACACAGAGTCCTGGTAAAAATGCGATCCTCCGATGACCATGTTGATCCTTTGGCGGTTGTTGTTGTTTCCTTCGCCGTCTTGTCTCCGTTCGCGTTTTTCGCCGATTGAGTTCCAGGAGCGTTATCGGGATTGGCTCCGTCGGTCCTCGGCGGACGGTCAGAATCCAGGATCAGGTCTTTCATGCTCTTGACCGTTGCTAGTTTGCCGTCGAGCAGCTTCATAATGAGTCTAGCGCCGAGGACTTTGCAGTTGGCGGTGGAGTGACCTCTCGTCTGATGGAACTCGCAGCTGGAGTTGTCCTTGTACGAGTTCCGCGTCCAGGTGTTTCCGGAGGTCCTTCCTTGCTCGGAATTAACGGCGTAATTATGTTCGCCTTGGACGTCTTCCCCCTCGTGATGGACGTACTTGTCGTTACGAGAGGTTTTCTTCTTGCCGGACGCTTTTGGCGGTCCATGCTTTTGCGCTAGGATTTTCATCTCTTCTTCCATGATGATGAAATCCGTTGCCTTGTGGAGGGTATCTTGGATGGTGCGTGGCCTTTCCAGAGAAATCCACTTTCGGAACTTCGATTTGTACCAGAGGTTCTTCCTTAGGGCGTCGATGGCGACTCTATCGCTGAGGCCTGTTACCCTGGACATCACGAGTTTGAACCTCTTTATGTAGTCGCGGAGCGGTTCGTCTTCCTTTTGAATTAGGCTCCAAAGGTCCACGTCGGAAGTTTCCCTGTCCATGAACATGGAGAATTGCTTCAGAAAAGCTGAAGCAAGCTGGCGGAAACTTCCGATGGAGTTTTCTTTTCAAGTGTGAGAACCATTCGAGCGCAGCACCTCTGAGGTTCTCGACGAACAGGAGACAGCAGCCGACATCCTTTTCCCGCTCCGGAAGTTTAGACCTTGCCATTGCAATCTGGAAAGACTGCAATGTGCCTTTGGATCTGTGGTTCCATCGTAGGTGGGAAGCTTTATTTTCCCAGGATCCGAGACTCGCGCCTCCGTGATTCGAGAGGTGAACGGGGTTTTTTCTCGACTCCTCGAGGAGCAGGTCGATCTCGGGGGCAGTGCTGGTCGCGTGGTGAATCTGCGATTTTACCGCTTTCACCTCGGCTGCAGTTTTGGCGATGTACTCACGTAGATCGTGAATCTCGCTGGTGCCGTTTGCGCTCTTCTGTCTACGCTGGCGGCGATAGGCCCGAGTCTGATCCTCAGCCAGCCTTTCTTGCTCTGACCAGTAGAGGTCTTCCTCCTCTTCGTCATGGGTTTTCGAAGGCTGCCGCCAGTCGAGCTGACTGACTTCGGGTCCTTCGGTGGTGGATGTCGGCGTCTTCGTCGGACGGATCCGATTGATCGCTGACATCCAGATTAATTCTTTCGACGTCGTCTCCTTCGTTGTCCCTGCGGGAGGTGGAAGGTTGCCCGTCGTTTTCTTCTGCCCCGTCGGAGTGGTATCGTCAGGGACGAGTTCCGGGGATTTTCTCGGGGCATCTTTTTCTTGGTCTTCGGAAGGTCCGAAGTCCAGCCTCCTGACACGCCTCACCTTGGTGGATCCGCGCGGGAGTTTGCTTTTCGCTGTTAAGGTATTGACCTGTTTAGCGAGTGAAGCCATTAGTTTCTCCTGTTCTTCCGACCGTTTCTGGGCGGTGGCGAACAGTTCCTTCATCTGGTCCAGCATCGCGGTGTTTGCCTCGGCAGTGACCGTCGATACGTTTCCGTCAGGAGTCTTCTCAGCGTTGACATCGACGGCTGGTCCGTCGTGTGTTTGCTTGTCTTTTTCCGCGTCAACAGACATGCTTAACCGGGCGTGCGTAGTTGCGAGAAAGATAAAGCCGTGAATCCCCCTCCTTCTAGCGCCAAACTGTGGGAACCGAAATTCGCACTGTCGATTTTAGTTAAGTTAAAACGTAGGAAAACTAAGTTGACCTAGTTTTCCCGAGGATCCCGGCTATCTGCTGGGCCACGCACGACAGAGTTAAGACAAGTCTAATTTGAGAATAAATGCGCAAAATAAATAGAGCAAAAAGAAAGAATCTTATTTCCGAATCTGCGGAGAGCGTTTGGACAACAGGTCGAGATCTCGGCCGCAAGAGCTGTCGATCGTCGCTAGTCTCGAATCCTAGATCTAACCTAGTTGAGTCGCAGCTCGCTAAAAAGGAAATAAGCGCCTAAGTTCTAAATTGCTCTGGGGTGGTTTCTTTCTTCTGATTTCGGATCCCCTTCCTCTGCTCCTAGCATTGCTTATATACTCCCATATGACGGTCTATCCTTGGTGGGCTGAGTCTGCCGTGGGCTGGACTTTTTCCATTTTCGTCGGTTTTCGTGTTTATCGGGAAAGTTGACATTTATCTTTTCGGAAAGTTGACATTTATCTTTTCGGAAGTTTACATTTATCTTGTCAATGCGAAGATAATTGTAAACCGTCGCATCTATCCTTTTAGAAAATCGTAAACTGGTCGTCCGATCGGAGTTGGTCCCTTTCGGGCGCATTCCGGGCTTCCGCTGTTTTTCTACGATTTCTCTAAAAGGATGCTCCTACTTGGATGTCGAGTCTTTCGGAAGATCTTCGATCCATTGCTGAGGTGAATGGTGTTGTACGATAACCATCACCGTTTTATACGAAGTCTTCCTATCCGTTGACGTCTTAGGGATTTTAGAAATCCCGGAACAGAAAAAGGAGTTTTACTTGCAAGGACTCGGAAAGTCGCGAAACACGGATTTCTGGCGACCCGGAGGTTTGGAATTTACGCACGAGGACTAGCCGTCCGACGACCCCGAGCCAGCACGGGGCTAGCCGCCCGGCGACCACGGCCGGCACGGGCGCTAGCCGCCGGCGGCCACGGCCAGCACGGGGCTAGCCGCCCGGCGGCCACGGCCAGCACGGGCGCTAGCCGCCGGCGGCCACGGCCAGCACGGGGCTAGCCGCCCGGCGGCCACGGCCAGCACGGGCGCTAGCCGCCGGCGGCCACGGCCAGCACGGGCGCTAGCCGCCGGCGGCCACGGCCAGCACGGGGCTAGCCGCCCGGCGGCGCACGGCCAGCACGGCGCTAGCCGCCGGCGGCCACGGCCAGCACGGGCTTAGCCGCCCGGCGGCCACGGCCAGCACGGGCGCTAGCCGCCGGCGGCCACGGCCAGCACGGGGCTAGCCGCCCGGCGGCCACGGCCACGCTCGGTTTTGGCTGCTCGGTTCCTTTGGCGTGTTCGTGTTTCTTTGCGTTTTTAGTTTTCCGTAGGTTTTTCCTTGTGTAGAAAATGTTTCTAGCAGTTGATTTCGAGA
>NC_079516.1:10099195-10104940 GCF_000801105.2 Raphanus sativus
GAGAGACAGCGGAGACGAGAGCAAAGAGAAACAAGGAAGGGAAAAGAGAAAAAGTACCTCCGACGCTGGGAAATGACTCCGACCGTCGGGGGCCGCCACACTAAATTAGGGTTTTCTTCTTTGGGTCGAGTGAGAAGGGACTGCTGTTTTTCTTCCCAAAATTGAATCTCTTTCTTCCAATATACTAGTATTTGGATTTTAAAATGTATACACAAAATATTTTTTTGGTCAAACATATACCCATAAATTAAAAGTAATTTTATATTTGGATCCTTCACTATCAATCTATCATCGGGTAAATTAAATAAAAGATGAAATAGTTGTATAGGAGATAGCAGGTTTTCTTTCCTCTGTAATTGAGCAAACTGGTAGGACAAGTCAGCATTTGACATGTGTCAGTCTTGAATACGACCTTACAGCGTGGCAAGTTCTCTCTCTGACGTGTCCAGATGGGGACCACTTTCTCTTCCGACACTTCGGCATGGCTTCTTCATATTCACTTTTCTCCACTCTCGTTTTCTGAAGCGCGTGATTCCCCCTCTCTCACGGTTTATTTGTTTTTCATCTGAACGTTATAATCCTTTTGCTAACATTATATATTAATCCTTTTTCTTGATTTTGATATGATGATCGTTATATGCATGATCCATCACCTTATATAATAATCTCCACTTTCATTTTGTTTTAACTGTAATTTATTAATAACAAAGCGCGTGTGAAGAAAACGAGTAAAAAGAAGCACATGCGTGACTTAGACCTGACTTGGCACGTGCTAACACAACTCACACACTTCCCAAAGCGCTCGTCCCATAACGAGTCATGGCCGTGGCTTGTGCGAGTGTGGGTTTTAGCCATGGCTGTGGGTCCTAGTGAAAAAACAGGCACAAACCCACTCTACAGTACTGGTAATGAAAAAAGAAGAAGTAAAAATAAATATGGCCGGGGTATAATACAGAAGCCGACACGTTTGCCTGCCACGATCCGGACATAAGGAAAATAAAAACGATTGTGGCTTGTGGGTAACGGCACCGTCAAGTGTTAAACGGAAACGGGATCAGTTTCTATAGCGTTAGTGCTTCACATGCTCTATGGAGATGGTAGCTCATTTATGACACGGTGTGGGTCTTTATCCGACGGCTGAGATTGGCTCTCTGTACTACCGTACTAAATATCTCCGTAATATTTATGTGACGTAGAGAGAGACCCTTCGTTTTCCTTAAATTTACAGTTGGATATCCCGACCCCAAAAAGATTTTTTTTTATATTTTGAAAATTTACTAAAATAAATTAAAGTAGTATAGTTACTGAGGGTGGAAATAACAGGTCTCCAGAATCTCAATATATAAATGTAGAGAGAGAGAAGGAGAGAGTGAATCTTTGCATGATATCGTGAGACTTCTTCTTCTTAAGAAGAAAGGAAGCAAGCAACTTTGGTTTGCTGCAGATCGGGGTTAAGTAAGCAGAGGAAAACGGCGAGAAGTTTGTGATTGTTGACGCAAAACAACACGGATTCTGGGAGGAGAAGACAAAACAAAGCTTGGAGAGAGAGAGAGAGAGAGATGGGTTTCGTGGCTGAAGCAAAAGGAGAGAGATTTAATATGCTTAATCTATTTTATTAAATCAGAAACATTACAACTTCTTCTAGGTGGATTTTAAAAGTGTATCTCATATATTTAAATTAAATGTCTTATTTCTTATATATAATACATACCATATTCTAACTTTGCATTAATATATTTCCTTAAATACAATTCCTCTGTTTGTCCATATTCCATATATGGTTCACATTTATTACATGTCGATTTAAATAAAATAGATTTATTTGTACGAATAAAGAATATTAAAAATATGAATCGTACTAGAATTACCCTATACAATTCATTTTAACAATCAGTATACTTTCATTGGCCATATTGATTTTATTTGTACGAATAATATTAATTAGATAATTCATAGACACATACATAAAGATATGACTATTTTTTAACTACGTTGGGCCTAATCTACTTTCTAAAACAAATAACACATAGCTTTATATGTTGTATAGAATATAGTAATATTGTATAGTATATACATATACAATAATACTAAAAACAAACCAAACTGAAATATAATATATATCGACAAAATGCTTTGAACCATTACACACATAATATATTTGACCTCAGAGATAAAATTTACTTTGAAGTTATATAATAATTATTTTTAAAAATTAAACTTCGTAATGTACAAAAAACATAAGTTTTATATCAAATTTTGTGTTACAATAAAAAAACACAACTCGCGCTTGCAAAGTGTTATTTTTATATACGAAAGACAGTTTTGATATTGTTCTTTAAACACAAAATTGAATTATACAAACTCGATACTACATAAAACTAAACAATATAGAATACATTTTAAAAATAAAATCTGTGCGGGTGCGCATGGCCTTTTACGAAAAATCGTAGATATGTTTATATAATATATAAATATAGTATGATACACATATTTTCTTATAAATAATACTCCAATATAAATTTTGTATGATAAATATTGAAAATACAAAATATATAGCACTATATATTTTAAATAATATATAAAAAATCTACTTTACGTTATCATAAAATTTAAAAATCAAATTTAGTAATTAAAACACATTGCTTATTTAAATACATTAGTACACATTGTTATTTATCAAAATGTTATATTAATACACATTGCAATCATTTATAATATTTAGTACAAACAAAGATAAAAAAAATTGACTTCCGCTCGGTCGAGCGGGTCATGATCTAGTTACGTTTTGTAATCAAAATCAATATACGGACATAACAGTCCGTTGGTGTCCTGTTATAAAGTTATTTGCTTTTATTTCCTCCTTTCATGGGTCCTTTTTATTTCTTCTCTCTCTCTCTCTCTCTCTCTCTCTGTGTTTCTTTCATGGGTGTTAAGAGTAGTGTTTAGCTCGTGAAGGGTCTTTCTCCTCTTCTTCCTCTTTTCTTCTGGTGTTCTTCAATGGCGAATGTAGATGGAAATGATCTCCCAACCTCTTTCTCAAGTAAGTAAAACACAAGAGAGTTAGCCACTAACTCTGTTTGGTTACTTTGTAAAAGTTTCAATTTTTCTTTCATGTTTTAAAGAAAAACCCACTTCAAAGTTTACAACTTTGTTTTGATATTTTCAGGGTCTTACAACGATGCTCTATACACAGAGCTATGGAAAGCTTGTGCAGGTCCATTAGTGGACGTTCCTCTTGCTGAAGAGAGAGTTTTCTACTTCCCTCAGGGTCACATGGAACAAGTATATCTTTTTTTTTTTACCAAATTAACCTTCTTTACCTCATTCTCTTTCTAAGTTTTTTTTTCTAATTGCAGCTTGTGGCTTCAACTAATCAGGGAATTGAATCAGAGGAGATACCTGATTTCAAACTTCCTCCCAAGATACTTTGTAGAGTTCTTAGTGTCATGTTAAAGGTGAAAGTTTGAAGCATAATAGCTCTTGTTTGTTTTTTATTATGGATCTGTTTTTTTAACATGTTTGGATGTATATAGGCTGAGCATGAAACAGATGAAGTCTACGCTCAGATCACACTAAAACCAGAGGAAGATGTAAGTTCTTAAGCAGTGTTATAAAATAAGTTATAATTTTATAGTATCGAGAATTTTAAATAAGAGTGAAATTTTATACCCGCAGAAGAGAGATAATACTGATACAAGAGAGTAAACGAGAGAAAGTTTATTATATAGAGGAGGAGGAGAGAATTGTGTGTCTTACAATGATCGAAGTCGATCGTATATATAGAAGTAAGAAAAGTAAATTACTATGCATGCACAGTGATAATGGGCTCCACACTTGTTACATTTACACGAAGCTTGGGTAATTCGGTGCTGTCATTTTTGACATTTGTTTCATGCACGTTTATAACACTCCCCCTTGGAGACCAGTGTCACTATCATCTTTTGCTTAACATCTTTTGTTGCCTCGTTAAAAACCTTTCCAGGAAAACCCAATGGGAAAAACCATAGTAAGGTAAAAAGAGTACAACCACGTAAGCTCCCCCTCGAATGAGCAGTCATAAATCATTCTGATGACGCATTCCAATGTTATGAACATGTTTTCTGAACACCGAGGTAGGAAGTGATTTAGTGAAGAGGTCAGCTGCATTGTCGCTTGATCGAACATATCTTACTTCAATCTCTTTCTTCTTCTCGAGTTCTTGTGTGTATGAGAAGAATTTCGGATGAATATGCTTCGTCCTATCGCTTTTGATATATCCTTCCTTTGTTTGAGCAACACATGCCGCATTATCTTCATATAGAATAGTTGGCTCCATATTTTCGTCAATTCCACTGCTTGAACAGATATGTCGGCTTATTGATCTTAGCCATATACATTCTCGACTTGTTTCATGGAGTGCGATGATCTCAGCATGATTTGAAGAAGTAGCCACGAGTGTCTGCTTTTGAGAACGCCAAGATATGGCGGTACCTCCAATTGTAAAAATGTATCCCGTTTGTGATCTAGCTTTGTGTGGATCTGACAAGTAACCTGCATCTGCAAAACCAATCATTCGACCCTTTGAATTTTTAGGGTAAAATAGACCTAAATCAATAGTTCCTTGAAGGTAACGAAAGACATGTTTAATTCCATTCCAATGTCTTCGTGTAGGGGATGAACTGAATCTTGCTAAAAGATTGATGGCAAAAGATATATCTGGTCGAGTACAATTTGCAAGATACATAAGAGCTCCAATTGCACTTAGATATGGAACTTCAGGACCAAGTATTTCTTCATTTTCCTCGGATGGTCGGAATGGATCATTTTCAACATTAAGTGATCTAACTACCATCGGAGTGCTAAGAGGAGTTGCTTTATCCATGTTAAAGCGTTTCAGTACTCTTTTGGTATATGTAGATTGATGTAGAAATATACCCTTTTGAGAATGCTCAATCTGTAAACCTAGACAATATTTTGTCTGTCCGAGATCTTTCATCTCGAATTCTCCTTTTAAATAATCTGATGCTTTTTGTATTTCTTCTTGAGTTCCGATAATATTAAGATCATCAACGTACACCGCGATTATCACAAATCCGATTGTATTTTTCTTTATAAAAACACAAGGGCATATTGGATCATTTGTGTATCCTTCTTTTGTTAAATGTTCACTTAGACGATTATACCACATACGTCCTGATTGCTTTAAGCCGTATAATGATCTTTGCAGTTTTATTGCACATAACTCTTTAGGTTTGGAACTCAACATTTCTGGAATTTTAAATCCATCTGGGATTCTCATATAGATATCAGTATCTAATGATCCATATAAATATGCTGTAACAACATCCATGAGACGCATTTCGAGATTTTTATCAGCTGCTAGACTCATCAAGAATCTAAAAGTGATTGCATCCATAACAGGAGAATATGTTTCCTCATAATCAATTCCAGGCCTTTGAGAAAAACCTTGGGCTACGAGACGAGCTTTGTATCTTGTAATCTCATTTTTCTCATTTCGTTTTCGGACGAACACCCATTTGTATCCAACAGGTTTCACATCTTTGGGTGTGAGCACAATAGGTCCGAATACATTTCGTTTGTTAAGGGAATCTAGTTCGACTTGAATTGCATCTTTCCATTTTATCCAGTCATGTCTCTTTTGACATTCATATACAGACTTCGGTTCTGGATCTTCGTTTTCTTCATTTATTTCCTTTGCTAAAAGATATGAGAAAACATCATCAATACCATCCATCTCACTTCGTT
>NC_079516.1:10105040-10143118 GCF_000801105.2 Raphanus sativus
ACACAAAAGAAAGAGGAGAGCCACATTCACATTGTACCCTTGGGCCCTTTTGGATGCCTTCAAGTTTCAAATTGAAAATATATCTAGTTACACACAGTTGCAAACAAGCTTCCTTAGAGAAGCTGAACAAATTTTTGCAACAAGTGTCGCCTGAAGTTATCATACCGAGTGTTAATAACGATGGACATTACTCTGCAGCTGCAGTGGTGTCTATGCTGGTTACCTAAAATCCTTGTTTTAGCATAGGATATTAATCTCATTGCGGCTCAAGTGTGTAACAGAAGGCTCGTGGGCTACCGACACAGCAGAGTGTGTCAAAAATCACCAAAAATATATATTTTCAAATGTACTAGTATAAGCAATATGTAAACAAATGGTTATGTATTGCTTTCCTCACCAAAATCAAACCAATTGGTGTCGTGAGGTGTTTTCTTATACCAATTTCTTTTTTTCTGATTTTCTCATGAGAAAATATATTGTTGGCTTTGTATAAAGTTAAAGAGATTGACACATTTATCAGGTTTATATACTTCTTAACAATATAAATCTACAATTATTCTTCAAATAAACAAACACATTAGGTTCTGTAGTTGCAGAGATACATATATAATAGAAAAGAACATAGATAGATAAAGGTTTGATGATGATCTACTTTATCCATCGTGCAAGGTTGAGATGAAAACGATAACAACTTTCTCCTAAAATGTGGTTTCGAGCTGACCGCTTAGCTTTCAATCACAGTCATTCCATGTTAACAACATTTACTAACCTTCAAAAATTTTGACAAATGAAAGAAGAGAAGCAGACATATACATCTCCCTTGATAAACTAAAATTTAAGACATATTTAATTTCGTAAATATAGAATATAATTAAATAATTAAATTACCCTAGAAACTAAATTGATTCAAATACTTTAAATTGTTGTGAATATTCTTTGTATATGATATATATCTATAATGAACAAGAAAATAACTCATAAAAACAACACATCATTAGACATTTAGATAACCTCTTGAAAATTTATGTTTTTTTTAAAAGATTCACAATTTTATGATGTTTTAGAATGAAAAAGATACATCTTAGACAAAAAAGATAACTTCTTGAAACCTATGTATTTTTATGATGAAAAGATTCATCTCTAGACATCTTAATAAACCTATTAAAAATTACCGTAATTTTTAAGATTAAAAGAAATATTATCATTATTATTATTATTATTAAAAACAATTTTTAGATGTTTTGACATGTTTTTAAAAGACAATGCAATTTGTATAATGCAAATACACACTTAATGGAAACATATTTGTAGACATTTTGAAAATGTCCTAGAACCAGTACAATTTTTAAGATTAAAGTATTAGGATACATCCTTTAATATTTTTTGGATTCCTATTATTAATAAATAAAAGGCTAATGCAATAATGCATAGCTCATAGCCTCATAGTGGCATAAAGGACTGGCTTAGTGGTTAGTGATCATTGCAAGATAATCCACTAGTAGACTTTTTAAGTGGCACGTGCAAGCCTCCCGCGTGCTACGACGAGTTTTGCTTTCAAAAAACTGTTTATCTCTG
Organism: Raphanus sativus; assembly: GCF_000801105.2. Classification (NCBI taxonomy): domain Eukaryota; kingdom Viridiplantae; phylum Streptophyta; class Magnoliopsida; order Brassicales; family Brassicaceae; genus Raphanus; species Raphanus sativus. Next base: position 10,106,616 of record NC_079516.1, read on the forward strand.
TCTTTTCAGTTCAAAGTACGAGGAGCAAATCACCTAAACAAAAATCGTAAAGGAAGAATTAAACTTTTTGAGAAAATCTCTTTCGAGATGTCATCCACGGCCATCGGTGTCAGCTTGTCAATGAGTAGCCGCATAAGAAGAGGAGGAGAAGTCGATGTTGAAAGAGTACTAGTGACGGCCTCACCGACGACACTGAAGCTTAATCAGACTCGGAGAGAAGTCGCAGGCAGGTTTTTGGGGATGAAGAAAAGATTCCATGGTACCGTAGCAATGACTAAGGCAGAGGTGGTGGAGGACGGAGAGGAGAAGAAGCAGAAGATGAGTAGTAGGAATCTGAGAGTTGGTCTCATTTGCGGAGGTCCGTCTGCAGAGCGTGGGATTTCTCTAAACTCTGTTAGATCAGTTCTTGATCATATTCAGGTTCTTGAAATCATTTAAATATTCTCTTTTTGTCCTCATCTGTTATTTGATATTTCTTTCTTTTTTTTCTCATTTTTGTGTTGGATGGTTTTGTTTCATCAGGGTAATGGTATAAGCGTCAGCTGCTATTACATAGATCCTGATCTCAACGCTTATGCAATATCCTCTGCTCAGGTTTTGCTTTGAGTTACGTTGTAATTTTAGCTTTTTTGATAAGTACTTCATGGGAATGATTTTGTTTGCTGAAAACTTGCAGGTGTACTCAAATACTCCGGCAGATTTTGATTTCAAGCTCGAGAGGTGAGGAGGGCATATGTAATAATATTACAAACTCGTTCGTGACGTGACTTTGTTGTTTTGTTGTTTTTCTTTTTCATGTTGTAGTCTTGCACAAGCATTTACTTCGTTATCAGAACTGGCCGAGCATCTTGTTTCAGCTGTTGACATTGTCTTCCCAGTAATTCATGGTCGGTTCGGTGAAGATGGTGGCATTCAGGTTTTTGTTTTGTTTCGGGGGTCCTCATAAATTTTATTTTCTATAGTAGAACCTTACATAACATTTTGATTAATGGCTAAGCAGGAGCTGTTGGAGAGTCGTAACATTCCATTTGTCGGTACGGCATCCCGTGAATGCCGCCGAGCCTTTGACAAGGTAAAGAATATGAGTATTTTTGATGAACGAGAGACAGATTCAATTTTATGTTTTAATTACTTGGCTTAAGTTGCCTTGTTCTTTAAAATTGTGATTAATAATTTGTGTGAACTAATTACAGTATGAAGCCTCGTTGGCGCTCAAGGAGTATGGGTTCATGTCAGTACCGAACTACTTGGTTCAGGTAATAAATTGTCTTCAAAACACGTCTTAATCTACATTCAGGTTCTACTTTGAAAAATTCTATGCGTAATTAAGGATATCAATTCTCATATTATGTATTAACATAAGAAGTTCACTCAGGGAACTGAAGTAGACGAAAGTGAAATAGCGCAATGGTTTACAGATAATCAGCTGGACCTCGAGGTTGGAAAAGTCGTGGTAAGCATCCGGTGATTTTTCGGCGTGGTTGTAGAAAATGTTAAGCCAAAATAATCCCATTTCCTCTTCATTTTTTGTCTCTCTTTTTGATCACTTCATTTTGTTACAGGTAAAACCAGCTAACTCAGGATCTAGCATTGGTGTCAAGGTTGCTTTTGGTGTAAAAGACTCAATTAAGAAGGCTACTGAACTTATTCTAGAGGTATCCCTTGTTTTGATGCTTGGACAATTCGAGTAGGAACATAGAAAAACTCTCTTTCCTTACAGGCTATGGTTTGTTTGTTTTCATGTGTGTTGTCTGACAGGGAATTGACGACAGAGTAGTTGTTGAGGTGTTTATTGAAAACGCATATGAGTTTACTGCCATCGTCCTGGATGTCGGTTCTGGCTCTGATTGCCATCCTGTTGTGCTCTTACCTTCTGAGGTATTATCACACAGTCTCACTTCTTGTGCCCACAAAACTTGGGGCCCAGTGAATAGGATGACTCTATAATACTATCATGTTTAACTTCTTACTGATCGAAATGCCTCTGTGAATGAATCAGGTGGAACTTAAGTTCCACGGCAGTGGTGATACGAAAGAAAACGCCATCTTCGATTATCGGAGGAAGTATCTGCCGACACAACAGGTATTCAAAGTAACATGATTCTTGCAATTATTTAGCAATTACAAGAAAAAGCTAAATGTTGGGCCTTTCATTTTATTAGCCGTTATTTAAGCGATTTGTCATGACTTCCAAATGTCAGTAGCTTTTTTTTTGTCTGGTAAAATGTTAGTAGCTTAGTGTAGGCCTGGGCAAATTATCCGGATCCGAAGATCCGAACCGGTAATTACCCAAAAAATCGGGTCTCGGATCGGGTTCGGTTCTAGAAAAATACCCGGTCGGATGAGGTTTTAAAATTGGTCGGGTACCGGATCGGTTCCGGGTATATCCGAGATCCGTACGGGTATCCGAGAAATCCAAGATCCGTATGGGTATCCGAAAAATCCGAGATCCGTACGGGTATCCGAGATGTAAAATTTAATATGCATCACTAGCGAATCGAACCATGAACCTCATCCTACACTTACCACATCACGTGACACTACACCAATGCATCATATAGTGTTTATATATGTATTTTAAAGTTTATATCTATATATATATATATATAATAAATTTATAAATATTAATCGGATCTGTTAATTTTTTGGTTACTTCGGATATAACCGGATCCGAACCGGATCCGACAGGTACCGAACCGTATCCGAACCGAAATTTTAAATTATCCGATCGGTACCATTTTCACTAGTTCCGAAATATCCGAAATCCGAAACATCCGACCCGGATCCGAACCGGTAATCCGAATGCCCAGGCCTAGCTTAGTGCACCCCTTACAATGTCTTTACTTAAAAAAAAAAAAAAAAACAGGTCACATATCATACTCCTCCAAGGTTTCCTATCCATGTTATCAAAAGCATACGTGAAGAGGCATCTATTCTGTTCAAAAAGCTAAGTCTACGCGATTTTGCTCGCTTTGATGGATGGTATTTGACTCCCACTTCAAATTTAGCATCATCTCCGAGCGAAACGCTTAAAAGATCAGCGGATATTATATTCACAGACATCAACCTGGTTAGCCTATTGCAATTTTTTTTTTTGCCTTATATAGAATATAACAGTAGCTGCTACGTTGTTTTAGAAGTAACACTCGGATGGATTTCTCAACTGCTTATACAGATAAGTGGCATGGAACAGACCAGTTTGTTCTTCCAGCAGGCTTCTAAGGTAATCAAAATATATATTGGAACATTTCATGTGTTATGTTATAGTATTATTCCTTTGTTTCCTCCTAAAGTATAGTTGCGTTGATGCAAATGACATGAACATTCCTGTCTTGTTACTCTCACATTCAGGTTGGATTTTCTCATTCAAACATTTTACGAACAATCATTCACCGTGCTACCTCAAGGTATCCCCAGCTTTCTTGGTATAATTATGATGAGTCCAGCCAACTACTCCGAGGTTCAACAACCATGGAAACCTCCGGGGACGTCCAGAAAGTGTTTGTCCTATTTGGAGGAGACACCTCAGAGCGGCAGGTCTCAGTCATCAGTGGAACAAATATCTGGATGAATTTGCAAAGATTTGGAGATGTAAGCTGAAAATAAAATGACCATTATGTCGTTTTAATCATTGCCATGACTCAAGTAATCTTGTTGTTTGCAGCTCAAGGTAACTCCTTGCTTGCTATCTTCATCACTTAGCAACTCAATCGGCGCATTTCCAGACAAAACAGAATCAGATTTGGACAATAGAGAAGTTTGGTTATTACCGTAAGTATATTCTCTGATATCAACTGATCCATGTACAAATAAGATTTACAATAGTCTATATATAGATAGAAACGTCAAAAGCAGTATCGATGCCCAAAAATTTTTGGCATTCCACATGCATGTATACAAGTATTTTAGTTTTTTCTCAGTTTAAAGTTATTATCATTTCACATCACAAGTGGTTTTTTTCTTTCTTGTCAGCTACTCTGTTGTGCTAAGGCACACTATTGAGGAAGTTCTTGCAGGGTGCATGGAAGCAATTGACCCTGATCGGGCTCGTTTTACGTCTCTGCTGCAGCAGCAAGTAAAGGAGGATCTTATGGATGCTTTGAAGAATCAAAGCTGGTTTGCAGGGTTCGATATAACAGACGAAGTGCCCATGAGATTCTCGTTGAAAGATTGGATCAAGTTCGCCAAGAAATCTGAAGCAACCGTCTTCCTTTCAGGTCAGTCTTACAACCGAGAGACTGCCATGTTTCCTATCTCTATGCAACTCGCACTTAGTCGTTATTGAAGTGTTTTTGTGGTTTTGATTTTATTTATTTCGAATCGTAGCTCATGGAGGAATTGGGGAAGATGGTACGATGCAGGCCTTATTGGAGAATGAAGGAGTGCCTTACACAGGTTCTTTGCAACTTCTGATGCAGTTTTTTATTCTTCACATGTCATATGTTTCACTCTATTAAATTACTTTTCCCTCTTCTGTTCTAATATAAAAGGTTCAGGAGTACATGCTTCAAGGATTTGCATGGACAAGGCTATGGCATCTAAGGCTCTTAGTCATGTATGCGAACCAGCCAATATACTCTTTCTATATTGAAATAGATGTGACTAATATAGTAACAAATTACTTTTTTTTGTATGTGTGTGTTTTCATGTAATAAATAGCTTTCAGAGTTTGGAGTTCATACAATAAGTAATGAAGTGAAGAGAACGGAGGATATAATCCATGAGAGCATCCCAGACATTTGGGATGAATTGATCACCAAGTTTAAGTGTCTGACACTATGTGTTAAACCGGCAAGGGATGGTTGCTCCACTGGTGTTGCAAGATTATGGTAAAAAACCCTGTATTAAGTCTTTAACCAATGGTTAACTTTTTTTTGTCTTTATACCTTTTTTTTTTTGTTCTGTAGTTCCTCTGAAGACCTTGCGGTATATGTACAAGCTTTAAGAGATTGTCTACCAAGGATTCCAGCAAACTCTTTTTCTAAGGTAAAAATATACAAATAGTCATTCTATTACTATAACTTTACGACTTGCACTGAACAAAGTAGAGGACTAATGCAGTTCCCTATCTTTACTTGTGTGTAGACACATGGAATGATTGAGATGCCAAACCCTACACCAGAGCTCTTGATTTTTGAACCATTTATTGAGACAGATGAAGTCATAGTTTCATCTAAATCCAGTGAGAAGCTATCATGGAAAGGTAGTAGGCGGTGGGTAGAGATAACCGTGGGCGTAATAGGTAAGCATGGGTCGATGCGTTCGCTAAGTCCTAGTCTTACTGTCAAGGAAAGTGGCGATATATTGTCACTAGAGGAGAAGTTCCAAGGTATGTACCTCCATTTTTTTTTGTTCTTCTCCATAAATATCATGAGAGTGTTAATTAACTAGTCTTTATAATAGGCGGCACTGGCATAAACCTTACTCCGCCTCCACCAACAATCATGAGGTTTGTCTACACTCTGTTTTTTTCTAGAAACTCTTTTGTGGTCTTATTAGGACAGTGTAGATTGAGAAAACAATGAACACTGAAGAGATCATTTTAAATGAGACATGGTTTTTATATATGTGATTTCAGTAAGGAAGCATTAGAGAGATGCAAACGAGGAATTGAGCTGATTGCGAAAACTCTTGGGTTAGAAGGGTTTTCACGTATTGATGCTTTCGTGCACGTTGAAACTGGAGATGTATGATCCGACCATGCGAACTACTTTGCATTATTCTACATAGTGTTAACTGGGTACTAACAAGGACGTTATGCAGGTTATGGCAATAGAGGTTAATACAGTTCCCGGAATGACTCCTTCCACTGTCTTAATCCAACAGGTGACACTTTTGTATCCATCCTTTTTTTTTTTGTCAATTAGTATCCATCCTACAGTTAGTTCGGTTTCTATTTGTTTTAGGAAGTATATCTACAAATTTGAAAAACGTGTGAAACGCTCACGAAACATTGAACTGATAAACACATTCTTTTCTTTTTCTTTATATGGGATTGGAAACAAATCCAAAGGCATTAGCAGAGCAGCCGCCAATGTACCCTCCTCAATTCTTTCGCACACTGCTCAATCTTGCTGCTCAAAGAGTCAAGTAAGCCTTTTCTGTCCAAGTGTAATAAATAAGAGTATTGCAAATTTGATTTCGTTGTCTGGTAAATTCAAAACAAAACTTTGAATATTGTGAAAAACAACAATGTATTTCTGTTAACCTGGAATGCATTCATGTGTACACTCTACATTATTGTATTACGACTTCATATGGTAGTGGTAGGCTTTACCATTGATATATCATACCTATCTATAATTTGATTTACTTATTTATGTTACGTCAGGCACAATATAAATATGTAATGTTAATTTTACTCTTCCAAAGGATCGATGCCTCTCAATGTATAAGTTTTCTTTAGATTGCATAGATGTCATCCCTTCTTAAAACCTTGATTCTTTGTGCAATCCCTACTAATAAAAGAGATTTTGAGATTCCATATAGAGTCCACATCAGCGTTAAAAAATTTTCCAAAAGATACCGCATATCACTATTTTATATTTTTAAAGAATATAATATAAGAAATATTACATTAAAATGTCCATAATGTATTATTATTATTTTATATTTAAAAGTTGAATAAATAAATTTTAAAATTAGAATAAAAATATATACAATATAAGAAATGGTAGTATTACATTTTTTATTATTTCCAAAAAAACTAAATGTAATATTTTCCAAACGATGCCACCTGACATTATTAAAAAAAAGTAAATATGAAATATAAAGAAAATGACTAATAATTAAATATAAAATATAAGAAATACTAAATATTACATAAACATCTATCATAATATTAAAATTTAATATAAAATAAATAAAATTAGGATAAGTACATATACAAGATAAAAGAATAAAATAATAAGTAAATTTTCAATATAAGAAATATAAATCCCTACTAATAAAATGGATCTTTGAGGCTCCATAGAACGTCCACATCAACTTTAAAAAATTCTCAAAAGATAACACATGTCACTATTTTTTTTAAAAAAATATAATATAAGAAATATTACATTAAAATGTCCATGATGTATTATTACCATTTTGTATTTAAAAGTTGAATAAATAAATTCGAAAATTAGAATAAAAATATATACAATATAAGAAATGGTAGTATTACATTTTTTACAGTTAGTTTACATTTTAATTATTTCCGAAAAAAAATAAATGTAATATTTTTCAAAAGATGCCACCTGACACTATTAAAAAATAATAATAAGTAAATATGAAATATAAAGAAAATGAATAATAATTAAATATAAAATATAAGAAATATAAATATTACATAAACATCTATCGTAATATTAAAATTTGATATAAAAGAAATAAAATTAGAATAAGTACATATACAAGATAAAAAATAAGTAAATTTTTAATATAAGAAATAGAAAAACTACATCAAACATATATCTGAAAATATGTAGTAAAATAAATAATAATTAAATATGAAATATAAGAAATAGACATATTACATTAACCATCTATCATAATATTAAAATTTGATATAAAAGCAAAACAACTAGAATAAGTAAATATAAAATATATAAGAAAAAGTAAAAATAAGTAAATATACAATATAAAAATGTAAAAACTACATTACATACCTATTTTTACGGTTTACATTTTTATTATTTTCAAATATTTTTTATAAGTAAATATACAATATAATGAAAATAAGCATAAAATATAAAGCAAGAAAATTAGAATTAGTAAATATACAATTTAAGAAAAAATAAAAAATAGTAAATTAATATACAATTAAGAAATAGAAATATCACATTAAACATCTATCGTAAATAGAATATTACGATTTGATATAAAATGTCAAACAATTATAATAAGTAAATACACAATATAAGAAAATAATAATTAAATAAAACAATATAAGAAATGGAAAAATTACATTAACATCTATCTAAAAATGTATAGTTGTACATTTCTATTATTTCAAAATATTTTTATAAGTAAAAAAAAACATTATAAGAAAAACAAGCATACAATATAAGAAATAGAAATACTACATTAAACATATATCATAATATTATCATTTGATATAAAAACAAAAAAATAGAATAAGTAAATATACAATATAAGAAAAAAATAAACAATAAGTGAATATACAAAATTAAAAATTTACATTAAACTTTTATCGTAAAGAGAAATAGAAATATTACACAAAATATAGTAAAAGCCTCTTCTATACCAAAAAAAAATGTTTGGATAAGTTCACATTTGTGTTAAAAAAAGTGTTATAGAGAAACCAGATACTTTATTCTCTAGAGTTTTCAAAGGAAGATATTTCAGGAATGCTTCACCCCTGGAACCAATTAAATCATATTCCCCGTCATATGGCTGGCGGAGTATTATCTCAGCTAGATCTCTGGTTAGCAAAGGACTAATTAAAATGGTGGGAACAGGGTCATCCATATCAGTATGGAATGATCTCTGGCTCCCAACCACTCGCCCGAGACCAGCAAACAAAAATCAAGTTACTAATCTTACTAGTAATCCTGATCTTACGGTTGACCAACTAATAGATCAAGATTTACGAATTTGGAATTCACAGGTTATACGGGAATTAGTGGATCCCCAAAATGCAAAGGTTATAGAGAGTATACCTCTGAGTAGGTTTATCCGGGGGGATAGAGATGGATGGCATTTTACACAAAATGGAAAATATACGGTTAAATCAGGATATCAGGTGGAAAGAGTATACCCTGATATATCCAAACCTCCAGAGGTATTCGGTCCAAATGTGGACATCCTAAAGGCGCACTGCTGGAAAGTTCGATGCTCGCCAAAGATTAAGCATTTTCTCTGGCAACTGGTTTCAGGATATATTTCAGTGAGGAAAAATTTAAATGCGAGAGGTCTATCAGGAGATTTGTATTGTGACAGATGTGGGGCTCCGGAGGAATCTATTAACCATGTGTTTTTTGAATGTCCTCCAGCGAGACAGATTTGGGCACTGTCCCAGATCCCTTCTAACGATATAGTCTTTCCCACTGAATCTCTTTTCACGAATATGAACTATCTATTTTGGCGAGTACGTCCTGAAATAGAAGATCATCAATTCGCTTGGACATTATGGTATATCTGGAAAGCAAGAAATAATAAGGTATTTAGCAATTTGGATGTAGATCCAAGAGACACTCTTCAACTTGCGGTAACAGAATCACGACTTTGGGAGGAAGCCCAATTGGTACAAGTACCACCAACTATGCCACAACAAGTGAACCTGCCGGTAATCCCTGGCCGTTGGTGCTTTGTGGATGGATCTTGGAAGGAACAAGAGGTTTTCTCGGGGCAGGGATGGTACAGCACTTTAGAAGGAATACATTTGAAAGAAAGAAAAACAAATAGAGAGGGCTTATGGATGGTTGTCGACTTCACTCCTCATTAAGAACATCTGAATTTGTTATCTAACAGTGGTTCTTACCGCTTCCCTTCGGGTGTTATCATAGAAGATTGTGGCAATGGTTACACCAAGGTAACTTCTGAATAATGTTTTCTTTTAATATGGTAGAGTAGGTCACTTCTCACTTTCAATAAGATCGGTTATATCTATCTGGTTTTACAAAAAAAGAGAGATATTCATTTGAAAACCACAGATTACTTAGATCTTTTCAAAAAAAGTGAATATGAATACTATTGTTGTAAAATAGCTACTCATATATACGTCTATAGCTAGTATTGTTAAATACTAGCTAGTATTCAATACAATGTGTACAGTGTATTTATGAAAGAACAGTATTTGTTCTTTCAAATACTTTTTTTCATAAATATTTGCTAGCCGTAAATATTTACCTAGCAAAGGATAAATATTTGCTAGCCCTAAATACGGTTTAAGTCTGTTTGAGTTTCGGGTTTTCAACAAAGGATAAATATTTACCTAGCAAATATTTGTTTGTATGAATAGTATTCAATACAATATTTGTATGAACAGTATTTGTATAGCTATTCAATCAAATATTCAATACTAACAATAGTATTTTACGCAGTTAACCAATACCTAGCTAAATATGTGTTATACAAATGGGACAGTATTTGTATTCGTCAATCAAATCTTGCTCGAACCAAAACCAAATGATGAGGACTGATTGGGTTCATCTACATTTAAATGGTGCAAAGCATTATATTTTTATAAAATATTTAACTCCTTTTAGTGGTACATATGTGATTTACAGAAGAAGTGAGATATAAGCAATGTTTTTATATCTGACTAGGATTTGTAGTCGAACCAGTAAACTGGAGGCCATATATAATTTGTACTGGTTTTTTTCTTTATGTAGCATTCTAACAGACATCTGACCAACTGATATGTTTCTACAAAATTTAGATTTAATTAAACTATTAATTAAAAATCCGATAAAACCCGAAACCATGTCATTAACCCGTGAACCGAGGTTGACCCAGAAAAATCTTATAATACTTTTTAAAAAATTCATTATATCTCTCATATAATTTAAGTAATACATAAAACTGAATAAACTATTTCATTTGGCATATAAAGTAAATGCATTGTATTTTTATTATGCATTTTAGTTTATACTGTTTGTAATGATCAATACTATTACAATTTTAATGTAAATAATTTATTTATTTTGTTTAGAAGCATACAATAGGTTTAAATAAAATTAAATTTATGATTGATTGAATGATCTTTTTAATGGGTCATAGATGTAATTTATTAAATTAGTGTGTATGTATACTTTTATGTCCAAAAAACAAAAGCTAAGATTGTCATTAGAGAATTATTTCTTTGTAAATTTAGGGGTATTTATGAAAAATTGACATTTTTATTAAAGGAAAACAGGAATTTTATATTTTAATTGTATAAATTTCATTATTTGTTGCCATTTCCGTATATGTCATAAAAATGGGAAAATTGGTTTCACTGTTTTATCAAACGACAACATGCTAGGTTTTCTACTTTTTGATCGAAAAGTAGTTTATGTAATCTACAAAGAGAAATAACACTTACATTAATTAAAATTTTCAGTTAGATAAACCAAACAAAGAAAGACAAATGAATTCAAAGGTGTCACATATATATAGATGTTTCTAAATATTTAGAACTTCTTCAAAAATTATGTTTACACGTTTCGAAATGTTTCTTTACCACATATATGTTTCTCATTTCATTCCGTAAAACTTAGTTTCTAAACTAATGAATTAAAGTAAAAATTCTTAGACTAATACTTAACAAGATAGTAAATTTATCTGATTATAAATTGACTTCTCAAAATTGTAACAAATTTGTTAGAATAATAAAATATATTAATATATTGTTTTATTAAAAATTACAATATGTTGACCATATATAAGTAAAAGCAAATCTTATAGATAAAAAAAACTATGACAAAATAGCACACAAAAAATCTAAATAGCTTTAACTAAAAGGTGAAAAAACTAAATTACTCTTAACTTTAAACAATTATCCTAATCTTATTTCTTAGATAGTCTTAAATCATAATCACTAAACAAATATATAGTTTTAATAAATGCTATTTTGTGAATTTTTTCTTGATTTGTTACTTAAAAAGCAGTTAGTAGCAATTAGTGCTATTGTAGTATATTACTCTTTAATAGACTGTCTCAAATTTTATATTGTTATTCTGGCTGAACCCATACTCAATATGGCTTTAACTTAAAAATCCATACTTGAATAGATGAATTCTAAATGGGGCCTAAGCCAGTAATTTTTGTTTTAGTTAGTTACTTACTGGATTTTTGAATTTTGTACTAATTGCTCGGAGTTTCCACCTCTCTTATCAGTTTATCGCAATCACAAGTTCACAGTTAGTGCTGTGCAAAAAAATCCAACCGAATGGAAAAAGCAGTATCAATCCGAATCAAAATATATTAAATATCCAAACAGTTTCAAATTTTTGGTATCTAAAAAATTGGTACCTAATCTACTCCGAACCAAAATATTTTAGATATTTAAATATATCCGAATCATATTTATATAATTTAATATATTAAATTTTTATATTAATATCTAAAATATCTAAAGTGTATAGAATATTAGAAATTGACTAAAATACTTGAAAGATATATTGAAATAGCCAAAAGTAAATATCTAAAGTGATTAAACAATATTAAAAACACCAAATTACTTAAAATATATATTGATTCTCCATCTAATTATTCAATTTAAACTAATTTTTATGTTAGGTTTATCTATTTTTGGCATATATTACTCATATATATATATATATATATATATATTTAGATATTGTTTTTATTTTTAGATTTTGAAAAATTTAAAATACATATAAATTTAAAAATTTTAACAATAATTTAAACGGCCTATCCAAATACGAACCTGCAAAGATTTAAATCGAATTCAAACCAAATTTATAAATATCCGAATAAAGCTAAAATATTTTACCCTGAAATCGAATAGATTCTAGCTTAACCTGAATAAATACTCAAATGCCCATATTCACGGTCATTTGCATGATGGGAATAAATTGAATGAGAAAAAAAAATTGCATTTTGTTTTCCTGTATGGAGTGAAAACTCTGGTTTATCTATCCAAGTAAAGCTTGCCCAATTTTTTTTTTAAAAAACTTGCATTTTATTCTGTATATATTATAAATTATTAAAAAGAATATTTGAGTTTTCCCAATGCGACAAATATACCTTAAGCCTTCTCGTGACTTGGGAAATTTCTCAAATATTCTCACCATTCGAAGTATATTTCAATTAATTAAAACTGGTGACCTAATACGCATTCGCCTTCTTTTTTTTCAAAAACTAAACGCCTTCCGGCTTCGTCTTGTTTGCTTGTTTATTGGCTTAAGGCACATTAGTTTATAGTTTATACCATGCGTATTAGACTTCCCTAATCGAATCCGTTGCTTTATCTCTTTTCTTTCTTTTTTTTGTCGACAAATCTCTTTTCTCTCTAGTCTCATGTCCAACCAATCTGCTATTTCTGCTGCTCGTTCAAAAAGAACTTCATAGCATCCTTATTTATTTGTCATAAACATATTACAGAAAATAAAATAAAACTTATCATTTTACCAAACAGCAAGACTTTATACAGGGAATTTAAAAATTCCATATGTCAGCATGAATATAGTTACCCGTTTTCGCAGTAAAGAATCTTGAGGCATCCACACTACAAGAATTATTAGAAGATCGGAAGGCAGTAGACAAACCGGAAACAATGGAGGAGAAAAAAAGTTCAGTTAAAAAAAAAGATTGAGAGGCAGTTAAACAGTTCAAAGATAATAGTTTAGGTGGGAATTAAGAGAGAGATTAGTTAGTGAGCTCACCTACCCAAACACTTGTGGGACAGTTTTCTAATCTAAACATTGAACATGCACTACTTTCATACAATTAGCTGATTTGGTGAAGTACCTCCTACTTTTTTGTATGAAAATTTGGTGTTCTACTTTTAATTGTATGTGACTACGCACCTACTGGCGACATTTAGTTTGTGCGGGAATGTTCAGATTTTTTCGTATAGTACAGTGTCTACGTATTCAGATATTGCAAGCAACATGATTTTTTAAAAAAAATCACAAATGATATCTCAAACTAAAATAAATTTCACTAAATGAATAACTGAAACTGGTATTTTCTTATCCAACCATATACGTATTATGTTTGAGGCTTCCAACATGGAACCTAAAACACACTCTCTCTTTTTCCTTGATAACCTAGGGGTATCCGGTAAGCTGAAGTCCAACCGATCAGTCTCTTAGAGATCTATCATCAGCGCCAAATAGATTAACCATTCTTTTTTTTTTGAACAAAGATTAACCATTCATGTGTGGTTAAATTACTCTCTCTTGTAAAAATGTATTATATTTTAAGCCAATAAAATTATTAATAAAATTACCTTTTATTTAAAAAGTTTCAGTAAAATATATATATTTAAAATTATTCAACTAATTACAAAATATATTACAAAATATCACATAATAATTTTTTTCAAACCTTTTAAAATTAATTATAAATATAAAAATATCTTATATGTTATAATATGAAAACTCTCTATGAAATCTCTTTCTTATTTAACAATATTTCATAAAATAAATCTTAAGTTACAACTGAAAAGTAAAAACTCTCAAATCAACAATATCAATTCTTAACAATGCAGTTGAAAAGTATCCTACAACGAAAATTTAAATTGAATTATTTTTTTTGAACTGAAAATGTAAATTGAAGATTTTGTATGCAATGTTTTGTACATCAAAACTAGTATCTCCAACCCACTCTATAATTCACTCTAAAATATAATTTGAACTAATAAGTGTTCCAATCCTATTCTATTTTTAACTCCATAATGAAGTGTAAAATGAGTTTACTTCATCAATGAAATAATAATTTTATTTTTGATTACTATTCTATTTTTCACTTTAAAAAGGAATAAAATTAAAATAAAACTCAATTTCATTATTGAGTTACTCTATTTTAGAAAAAATGTAAAATTTTATATTGGAAATATTCTAGGCTTGTAAATAATAGAAAATAGGTTATTTTTATATACAACATAAATAAATTCTCTAAGATAGTACTACCAAGTTTTGATTATAAATATAAGACATAAGAGTCAAAATGATCATATTGTTTAATTAAAAAGTTAAATAGGCAATTATACTATTTAAGTTAACTAGTTTAGATTTAGAGTTTAGATTTGAGAAGTGAGCTTGCGCGGATAACCAGAGTTACCGGTTCGACTGCTAGTCTAGGTTAGATATGAAAACACTGGTGCACACTAAAAATATTTAAGATTAAAAATAAAATTTTCTCAATCATAAACTTCAAACACCAAATGTAAATTATTTTTGATACCTATTTAACATAATTATCTCGTACTTTATAAGTGCAGATCAAAATCTAATATATTCTTAGAATTAACTAATTTAGTTTCAGAATTTTGTATATTAAAATGTATCCTTGAAAAATCTGCCCGGAAGCAAAAGTGCAAACAATTCAAACTGAAATCATGAAACATATAATTACACTATTTTTTTCTCTTCTTACTAATATAATTTTCAAAAAGAGTGTAGACTTAAAAAGAGGAGAAAAACAGAGAGTCTCTTCTTTTCTTGTTATTCTGTCAGTATCTTTCTGTGTGTGTTTTTTGGCATTTTCATTTGGGTGTTTGCTCGTTTGGTCCCTTTTTGATGACTTTTTAATTCCCTTTCTTTTTTTTTTATTCTGTCATTTTTAATTTGGTGGTCTGTAGTAGTGAGAGATGGCAAATAATATTAGGTGATTAGGTAATGGTGGTGTGGAATCGAAGGAAAACTACTTGAAAATTAGAATGTTGTAGAGATTAACTACTCAATAATTACCCAAGAAAGGGAACGATTAAAATAATAAAAACCAAAACAGTATCAGTCAAGTGCTTATTTTTTGTGCATTCCTTTTTTCAGATCTCTAGAAAAAAATTCTCAGACTTTCAGGGCATTTTGGTGGTTTGGTTTGCTTTGTTTCTCGGGATAATTCTCTTCTTACTTTCTTTTTTTATATTCTTACTCTTTCTCTCTCTTTCTTTCTCTCTTCTATCTACGAGCACTCATTCTCTTAATGCTTCATCCAAAAATTCTCTTTCTGAGCTGGGTATCTTAACAAGGCGTCATTTTTTTCTTGTGGGTCTTCTCCTTTAACTCCTTTCACTCGCATTCGATTTGTATTTAGAAAGAAAGAGGTCCATTGCTTGAAAAAGATTGCTCAAAGGTACTTTCTGTGTCTGAAAAAGACAGGGGAAGTAGAAGATAGAAAGATAGGAGAGACAAAGGCAAAGTCTTTCATTCACATTTGAGGGGGGAGAGAGAGATGAGTTTGTGGGTTTTCTGAGAACTTGTTTTTTCAGATAGAAAAGTTGATTTGCTTAAAGAGGGAATATTGCCATGGAAGGTGTAAGATTGGTGTTTTGGAGATTATGGTTACTGGTTTTGGTATGGTTCCTTGATGTTACTACTGCTACACTTTCTCCTACTGGTGTTAACTATGAAGGTCAGTCTTCTTCTTTGGAGCCATCTCAGTTTCTGAAAGAAAAGAAAAAATTTAAGTTGATTTTTAATTTGTCGCAAACATAGTACTTCAGATTGGAGTTTCTCTGAGCAATTTATCATCTTTGTTTGTCTATGTTTCTTTTCGTTTTTGCGAAAATTCTGGCGAATGTTTTGTGTGGATTGTGTTATTTTTTTGTATTTATTGGATAAAATAAATATCAGCTTTAAATGCTTTCACCAATACCAGCTCAAAGTTTTACTTATTTCTTGGATGAAAGATTTATGGTTTTTTTTTTTAATTTTCTATTTCAATATAAAGATCCAACTTTTAGCAAAAAGAGAATTCAGAAGAGTTTTGAGGCTAGATTTTGTTATCTTAATCTGAATTTTCTTGTTTTTTTATTTGTTTGGTCTGAAATGAGCAGTGACGGCTTTGGTGGCTATAAAGAGTGAATTGAATGATCCGTACAATGTACTTGAGAATTGGGATGTGAATTCAGTTGATCCTTGTAGCTGGAGAATGGTCACTTGCACTGATGGCTATGTCTCTGCACTGTGAGTCTTCTCTTTTCTCTATAGCACACACCAGAATAAAAGAAACCAAATAGAATATCTGAGACTTTATGTCGTGTTTGCTTAATGAAACAGGGGACTTCCTAGCCAAAGCTTGTCGGGTACATTGTCTCCTAGAATCGGAAACCTCACCTATCTACAATCTGTGTAAAGATTCTTTACTATGTTTGATTCTTGTTCTGTAAATTTTTTATTTATTTTTTATTGAGTTAAAGAATTGTGATGTAGATTGTTGCAAAACAATGCAATCTCTGGTCCAATTCCTGATACGATAGGGAAGTTGGAGAAGCTTCAGACACTTGATCTTTCCAACAATTCATTCACCGGGGAGATACCTGCCTCACTTGGACAACTCAACAACTTGAATTACTTGTGAGTGTTCCTTCTTTTTGTTGCATGTTTATGAAGCTCCTCCAGTTTCAAGTCTCACCGTCTTTTACTCCTTTCTTGTTCAGGCGGTTGAACAATAACAGTCTTTCAGGAACTTGCCCCCAGTCTCTGTCCAAGATCCAGGGACTTACTCTAGTGTATATGTCCTTTACACTTTTGCCTCATGCTCGAACCAAATACAATCTTCACCAACTTATTTGATTCTTTTAATGTGCAGCGATATTTCGTATAACAATCTTAGCGGTTCGCTGCCAAAAGTGTCTGCCAGAACTTTCAAGTAATCTTTACTAACTCTACTTTAATTTTTTCCGTTGAGGTGAAACTAAGTTTGTTCTGTTTCTTGGACAGGGTAATCGGAAACTCATTAATCTGTGGCCCAAAAGCTGTTGCAAATAACTGTTCTGCTGTTCTCCCTGAGCCTCTCACCCTTCCACAAGATGTTCCATCAGGTTTTATTATTATTATTTTTATTAACCATTTCACTTATCAGTCAATTGAGCTTTTAGCTTAACTTTCTATTTTTTTTAGATGAATCAGGAACTCATACCAATAGCCATCACGTAGCAGTTGCATTCGCGGCGAGCTTCAGCGCTGCATTTTTTGTTATCTTCACCAGTGGAATGTTTCTCTGGTGGAGATATCGACGCAACAAGCAAATCTTTTTCGACGTTAATGGTCAGTAGTATCTTGTTAAATTTCTCTGCGTTGCTTTTTTTTTTCTTACAACAGTCCCAATCTTTTATACTGGCAGAACAATATGATCTAGAGGTGAGCTTAGGACACTTGAAGAGGTATACATTCAAGGAGCTCAGATCCGCAACCAATCATTTCCACTCGAAGAACATTCTCGGGCAAGGCGGATACGGGATTGTGTATAAAGGTCACTTGAGCGACGGATCTTTGGTGGCTGTAAAGCGTCTCAAAGACTGTAACATCGCAGGCGGGGAAGTACAGTTTCAGACAGAAGTAGAGACTATAAGTCTCGCTCTTCATCGCAATCTCCTCAGGCTTCGAGGTTTCTGTAGTAGCAACAATGAGAGAATCTTGGTCTACCCTTACATGCCTAACGGAAGCGTCGCTTCACGGTTAAAAGGTAAAAAAAAGCAGTTTCCAAAACCGTTTTTTCCCGCTCTTTTTCGATATTTTTAAAGTTTGCTGCAACTTTTTGGTTAGATCATATCCGAGGAGAGCCAGCGTTAGACTGGTCGAGGAGGAAGAAGATAGCGGTTGGTACTGCGAGGGGACTAGTGTATCTCCATGAGCAGTGTGACCCGAAGATTATACACCGTGATGTGAAAGCAGCTAACATTCTATTGGATGAGGACTTTGAGGCGGTTGTTGGTGATTTCGGGTTAGCAAAGCTTCTAGACCATAGAGAGTCACATGTCACGACCGCGGTACGTGGAACCGTAGGCCACATTGCACCTGAGTACTTGTCCACTGGTCAGTCCTCGGAGAAGACTGATGTCTTTGGATTTGGTATACTGCTTCTTGAGCTCATTACGGGTCAGAAAGCTCTTGACTTTGGTCGATCCTCGCACCAGAAAGGTGTCATGCTCGATTGGGTAAGTCTTTTTTACTCTGTTTCTTCCTTCACTTCTTTGGAGGTAGGTATTGGTCGCAATTCTGGTTTGGTTCGGTTCTATCTTGCTTGAGAAAAAACTTGAAACCAAAACAAAATTGAAATTAACCATGATTTAGATTCAGAGTCGGTTTAGGTTAATCTCGGAATTGGTTTAATTTCGGTTCTGTGTTTGTGCTTGGTTTAACTCTAAACTCTGTTCTGTTTAATATAAGCTCTGGTTCAAGTTTGGATTGGTTTGTAAGTCAAACCAAAGAAAGAACGAGCCTTAATCCGGTTTGGTTTGGTTTGATTTGATTTATTAGTCCGAGAAATGAGAGGCTTGTTAAACATCATGGCAGGTGAAGAAGCTGCATCAAGAAGGGAAACTAAAGCAATTAATAGACAAAGATCTTAGCGACAAGTTCGATAGAGTGGAGCTTGAAGAGATAGTTCAAGTTGCTCTTCTTTGCACTCAGTTCAATCCATCTAACCGACCTAAAATGTCCGAAGTTATGAAAATGCTTGAAGGTGATGGTTTGGCTGAGAGATGGGAAGCTTCGCAGAGCGGTGGGGCGAAGTCGCTGCCTCCTCCGTTGCCGTCGGGGATGGTGAGTTCATCGCCGCGTGTAAGATATTACTCCGATTATATCCAGGAATCGTCACTTGTCGTGGAAGCCATTGAGCTCTCTGGTCCTCGATGAACAAGACTAATTTATCAGTCGCTTTTCTTTTTCTTGGGTTTGTTTTTATTTAACTTTTTCTGAAAAATTGTTATATAGTTGTGGAGCTGAGTGTGATTTACTAGTTTTCTGTAAAAAGATTTGTTTTTCTTCTGTAATATAATTGTTTAAGCTAAAAAATGTGGAGACTAAAAATCATTATTTAAAAAAATACTACAGTAATTTTAAATATAAATTAAATATAATTTAACTGATCATAAAATCTAGAATTTAATTTTCTGTTCAATATATAAATAAAGATATCAAAATCTGAAACAGCTTGTACATTCTTAAAGAAAATCAAATTATCTATCTATTTATATATTAACGAAGTAAAATAAACATATGAGTAGATCAAAGGACAGAGGAAGATTTGGGTTCAAAGACATTGAAGTTTTTAATGTGGCGTTGCTAGACAAACAGCTGTGGAGATTACTAGTCAACAAGGATTTTCTGCTGGCAAGAGTCTACAAGAGCAGGTATAACAAAAAGTCAGACCCTCTGTTGTATCAGCTTGCTTGGAAGACGGAAATGAGCCCCAAAATGCATCATTTTTTGTGGAGATGTATCAGCAATTCCCTGCCTTTGGCATGTAATATGGTGCGAAGGCATATCTCTAAAGACGCGGCTTGCTCCATATGTGGTGCTGAGACGGAATGTGTCAATCACGTGTTGTTTCAGTGCCCTTTTGCAAGACTTGTGTGGGCGCATTCTCAGATTCCTACTCCCCCCGAAGGCATCATGATGAACTCCATGTACTCAAATCTCTTTCATGTCCTGAACATCCGCAAAGAGTATCCTAGAGATGACTTTCAAGCAGAGCTAGTCCCTTGGATACTTTGGCGCTTGTGGAAGGATAGAAATGAATTGCTCTTCAAAGGAAAAGAATATGAAGCTACGAGTATTATTCAGAAGACAAAGGAGTATGAGGAAGAGTGGAGAGAGAGGAATCGAGAAGTGAAATCTGAGGTTGAAAGAGGAGGGGCTACTAAGACCATCACCACAACAACACAACATTCATGGTCGCCACCACCTGCCAACCGGTTAAAATGTAATTCTGATGGGGCATGGAATCCGAGTAGAGAGAGGAGCGGTTTGGGGTGGATTTGCAGAAATGAGAGATGAGGAATGTTGTGGGCGGGAGCAAGAGCTGTGACAAAATAAGAATCTGCAGTTGTATCAGAAGCGGAAGCTCTAAAGAAGGCAGCTGAGACTTTGGCCTCATTTGGCTATAGGAACATCATCTTTGAATCAGATTCTCGGTCTCTGGTCAAGATGCTAAACGGTTCAGAAGAGGTATGGCCAAGTCTTCAGCCCACTATAGAAGGGATAAGATATGTTTTGTCACAGATTCAAAGTTGGTCGGTGAGGTTCTATCCAAGGAAGGGTAACAAGGCAGCTGACAGAATAGCAAAGGAAACTATCACTTTTGTGTCTAATGTTCCTAGGTTATATTCTGTTGTAAGGCCTGATAATACAGTGTTTGAATCACATGAAAGTGAATGAAAGTTGAAGTTGAGTTTAAAAAAAAAAAGTAAACTCCATATATATTAACACTTAATTTAAGAGTTTGTAGATAGTTTTCTGATAATCATGCATTTTGAACTCACCCAATATTTTAACATAACTTATATCATAAAAATTATAGTTTTAGTGAAAATACATATACTAACCAGCTAATAATGTGCACGAGACATCAACATTAACTAAGTAACTAACCCCTTCGACTTGGAGAATATATATTTTGTGGATGGTTCTTGAGCTTTCACATTGATTTTTAGTGGACGTAAAAAGGTCTGAAAGGATGTCTCTGACAAAACCAATTGATGGATCAAGAAATCAACGATATACACTTAGAAATAAAAGCGCTTATCTTGACAATGAAAACATGATGCAGCATTCGACATTCAAAATTAATGGCGATGATAAAGGAACCATACACATGATTTTTTTCAACAAAGTTGAAAGAGTTTAAATCACTAAAAGTCGATTTCAAACTTTCAAGATCTCATATGTTTCAAGGGGACTTAATGTAATTGCCAATTCAATAGCTAGGACTGCTCGATATTTTATAGGGAACTCTATTTTGTTGGTTCTGTTCTGATCTAGTTATCTAGACCATTTATAGTTTGAGAAATGGAATGTTCTTTTGCTGTAAAAAAATCAATAAACAGTCATACAAATTAGGGTAAAATTAAGCATAGCTAAAGACGGAAGAATATTTGTATCTTGTAAAACGGAATGATGTTATATAGTGGAAAGCTAGAAAGTTGACAAAAAAGGAATTCTTCGTGATACTAGATAAACATAAAATTATAGGTCCATAAACCTTAGTTCTAGTTATTGTTGCTCAAATCGAGGTGTACAACAGTCGATTCCTTTTTCTAGAGTTTAAGTCTTTTTTATAGGTACATTAGTAATGAATTATGTTAGATCTTTCATATCATGAAATATGTAACGATCTCTCTTTAGTAATTAAAAGTTTTCATTGTATTCGGAGGTAGGAGGAAAACTCAGTTTGAAAACCTAAAATCGTCTAAGCATGAGAAGAAGGTCAGCGTCATGCTCTAACTTTGTCATGCTCTAACTATGCAGAATGACTTCATGGTTATTGCAACATCCTTTATAAGTTTATTGAGCTGAATAAATATGATTTTTGAAAGAGGCGTCTCCTTCTCGAGAATGTCGTGCTTGCTACATAACTAATTAAGAACTACTACAAGGATTCAATAGGGCATGCAGTGTTTTGAAACTCGATATATTAAAATCTTTCGACTCAGTCAAGTGGTCTAATTTCATTACATACACTCTACGATATGAATATCGTGATCAGTTTATTCACTTGATTCATGTATGAATTTCTACTACTGCTTTCTCCGTTTCTGTAAACGGTGAGTTCGAGTGCTTTTTCCTAGCACGAACGTTTTATGGAAAGGTTACACTCTCTCTGAATAGCTCTTTTTCATTGCCATATGTTCTCTCTTGACTTCTAAATAGAGCTTCTCTATCAGGGAGGATTGGAATCATCCAATCTGATCGAAGGTAAATCTTACTCATCTGAACTTCACTGACGACATTACGGTTTCCAGTGACAGAGACCCAAGATCTTTTCAAGGTATTTTTGCGGTCATGGACAAGTTTGAAACGCTTTCGGGCCTCACAATTAACTCTGTAAAGTCATCACCTACATGGAATGGAGGGTCAGTCAGATGTTTCAGGCTAAGGTGGATTTAATGCGCGCGCATTACCATTGACACCCTTCTAATTCGTTACATGGGACACCCTCTTAGAATAAAGTCAATGTCTAGAGGTGAATATGAGCCACTAATTGTCAAAATCAGGACATAGTTTCTATCCTGGTCAAGTTGACTTCTATCTTATGTGGTCATCTTCAGCTCATAATCTCAGGCATTGGTGTTCAGTTTTCCCACTTCTGAAACGATGTCTCAAAATGATTGAAATAATGGGCGGTACTTTCCTCTGGTATGGTTTTCTGAAGCCGGATACAAAAGAAAGATTACTTGAGATGAGGTTTACAAACCAAAGGCAGATGGTGGTCTTGGAATCAGACACATGATTGGCTCTTTTTGTGTATTTGCTCTAAGCATATTCTAGAGATTACTTACAAATCGGATTTCCCGCTATTTTGCTTGGACTAGGAAATATCTTCTACGTCGTCAATTTTTTGGGGGTGTCAGCGATTGATATGCAGGCTCTTGAATATAGTAGCTGGCAACATTTTTCTACGATCTGAAATTGGTAACATTAATTAAACCCTGTTTTAGTTTGATAATTTGTTAAACTAACTGATTGATGTGGCAGAAGATTCAAGCACCCAAGTACTCAATGTTAGTTGCTGTACAACTGTTGCTGCTTCAACCACTTCTGGATGGTGCAACTTTCGAAGATGACATGGATATCACTTATAACGGCAGATAATAACCTATATCAAGGCTGTTCCGCCTATCGGGAAATGATGCATGATGCGACTGTAGGCTGTGGCGACATGTTGAGGATTACTACAAGGTATGGTTTTCATAAAATAAAAATGGAATCAATTGATAGAGCGAAGCAGTACAGTGATATGGAGCGATCTGATTTGGTCCCGCAAGCCTTCCTCGGTTCTCTTTCACTGTGTGGCTTTTTCTACAGAAGATGCTCTCTACGAGGTCATATTCAATCATAAGAGAACCAAATATTTCTGTGCGTTGATCCGGAGGAGACTCGTGACCACCTTTACTTTGTTTGTCCATACACCTATATGATTTGTACATAGCTTAAGGGCTCTCTCTTTTCCCGAACAAATCCCGACTGATGCCTCTTGGCTCTTTTAGTTATCTTTCCAAAAATTGATTCACAGTGTTTGGCAAAACCTTAACGGTAGGAAGTATAACAACACATGTCATACATCTCTCAAGATCTCACTCAAGCAATTGATAAGACAATACAAAACGAAATTTCATCCTTAGAGTTACGCCCCAAGAATATGCCTCTCTGCAACACAATGATGATCTGATGGATGAGAAGAAGCACATAGCTTTGATAGCTTTGATTTTTCATATAATGTATTGAATTATACGCACACTATATTTTCGTGAACGGTTCCAAATTTTTTTTATTGTAAACATTTTTTCCTTTATTTATAAATAAATATAATATTTCAACCCAGAAAAAAATAAGCCACAAAGATTTTATAATCATGTTATGAGAACCAAAAGCCAAACTGGCTCTATTACAAAAATATCCAGCTATTAATTAAATGTCCTCAAACACTTCCATCCCTTGGATTTGCTAGTTCTCTAATCCATAACTAGTTTTGGCAAGAAAAACACTTAAGCTGGATATTGCAAGCTCTGGGAAGCACTTGCAGGTCTGTGCCAAAGGTCAACTTTGCTTTTGCACTAGCATGAACATTGACCAGCTCAAGACATGGCAATTTCTCGAGGAAATGTTTCATTTGCTCCAACTCTCCTTTAGTTCCACAGTAGTCAATTATCTCTAGGATTTTCACATGACATGAGGATAGGAATGAGTATTCTGACAAGCATTCGCAAAGTAGAGGTTCAGATTCTTCTCCATATACATCATAGAAATGCAAGGGACCCTAAAACAGATACACGGATGATCAACTATAGATTCTTCAATCAACTTTTGGTTTAAGATATTAAGAGCTTTCTTATACCTTGATGACAAGAGTTTAGATTTGGAGACTTTTTAAGCAGTAGTGGCAGAAATTTCCAACTCCAACACGAGTGCTGGAACTCAGTTGTAATAGATACACGAGATAGATTTTTGAACAGTGGGATTAATTCAGCAAATGAATATAATACCTGGAAAGGAAAAACAAACTACAATCTTTAATCAGATAATCGAAACCTTAAGAAATATTTTCATTTTATATAAAAACAAAATAGTAAAGTTAAAAAAGAATAGCTTTTACATGTCCTCAAGATGAAAAGTAAAATTACCCTTGAGGTTTCAGGAGACGACAAGTCGAGGACCTCAACATTTCTTAACCCTTTAAGCAGATTCATTGGATTGCCTTCATTAGGAGATCCCCTGTACTCAAGAGATAGCTTAGCTTTAACAAGGGAGTGGAGATTAACAATTGGATACTCATCTCCAGTATAACCACGGTAGTTTAAGTAAGCAAGTCTTGGAGTATCAAAAGAAAAGCTCCAAGGAACACCATATGCGATACTACCTTTACATGAAAGAGTGAGTCTCTCGAGAGTAGTACACGAAATGGTTAGACACTGTTTCGCTACCCAAGGGCAACCACGTAAGGTTAATTCCTCAAGTACAGGACAAGCAGAAAGAAGAGCTTCAAACTCGCAACCAGGGAACCGAACTCGGAAAAGAAAGAGAGTCTTAAGAGAAGGAAGAGAAGCATTCTCAGGAACCATAGCAAATTTAACGACCCTTCCTAGTTTCAGTTTAACAATTGTCTTGCAAGTGAAGATCTCTAAAGGCATTGTAATCACATCTTTAGTAAGTGTGTCCAGATCAAGATCAAGATCCAAGATGCCACGGCTCAGCACATTAAGCATCCAACGATTGATATGAGCTGGCTCAACAATGCGTCTAATTTTCATAGAGAATCTCCTAATGGTAGAATCACTAGACACAGCCAATACTCTGTCTACGAAGTCTATGAAACTCATGTTACTTTTGGGTTTCCAAAAGTCAAATTTGACGAAACGAAGATCAAGATTTGGACTCTTGGCAAACAGATTCCTCCATCTCTTTGAGAAAACAGAAGTCAATGCAGCTTCCTTTGTCGGTAGAAAGGATAGAATTTGGCAAACTGTCTCATCAGGTAAATCGCTGATCCTATCCATCTTTTTCGCCTAGAAAGCCTAGAGTCCCCGACAAGGCTGAGGAGAAACTAAAGAAAACTAACACGTAAAAATTAGGGTTTGGTCTGGTTATAAAAACAAAATCGAACCAAATTCTAAACCAAACAAATAACTTTTTTTTTTTGCCATCTGGTAATATTATTAAAGCTCAAAAGTCTAAGAAACCAAGTACAACATGGTCCAAAAAGCCAAGCCCAAACACAAAAAGAAAACAAGCCTAAACAGACCGTCTTACACTAACAGGCCCAAAAATCAACCCACTACTCGCCGCTCCACGTGTTGCCACATAACAACAAGATAGAACGCGTGTCGAGGTTGCAGAGCCACCATCTCCGATGACCGGAAATCACCGCCAAGGCCTACGTCCATTTCTCCACCGGAACACTAGCCACCGTCTTCAAATCCTAGCGAAAGTCGTTACTGAAACCACACGAGACAATTACCCCCGGAATCACCACCGGGAAATTCCCATGAACACCGAACTCCACTTCCAACAACAGCGTTAGAAGTACAGGGATTCAGGTTCGTCATCACACGCCAACGCTTAGAGAGCATCCATCGATTCAATGAATCGAGATCTCCTCCACGCTTGGCCACCAAACACCAGATCGGACCTACTTACAGTGCAAGCACTTCCAAGGAAACGAAGCCGGCAACCACCGTCGAAGAAGAGACGGCACGGCTCCAGAGTCAATCGCCAGCCATCCATCGAGAGGGAGATGCGAGGCCGGAAGCTAAAATGCCGGCGATGAGAAAACAGAGAACGTTTCTTCATCCCGAAACCGAGGGAAGCGAAAGAAAATTGGACCTGAAAGTCCCTTCCCACCGATAACAACATGCAAAACAAGAAAATAAGAAAACCTAAGGGAGTCGGACCGGCGGTGGCTTTAGGAGCCAAAACCACCGGTCGGAGACAAAGACTACGGTGGTTGTGTTAGAGAGAGAAACAGAGAGATTTGGTCTAGAGAGAGAGTTTTATATTAGAGCGACCATACCCTCGTTACCAACCAAATAACTATCTTCCAAACATTATTTAGAATGTAACTTTTAAGTTTTTACGTGTCAAAAGAAAAATGATGATATGCTTAGTTAAAGAAATGACATGGCTTCCTTCTAATTATGACATGACATATACAAATTTAATTATAATGAACCTCGAAAGAACAATAACAAAATCATCATCAGATCGATGAGAAAAAATTCAATTGCGAAAATGGAACATCTCAGCTGCGCCTCATTCCCTTTCTAGATTCAGCTCCATCGAAGCATAATCCCCATCATCAGATCTCGTCGATTGCATTTGAATCTGATTCGAACATGGCAGGAGCTGCTTCTGCGCTGTTTCTGCTCGACATCAAAGGCCGCGTTCTCGTCTGGCGTGACTACCGCGGCGACGTCTCCGCCGCTCAAGCCGAACGCTTCTTCTCTAAGCTCATCGAGAAAGAGGTTTCGCTTTTCTGATTACTGTAGAATCGGACGATAATTGAATTCATCTGTCTTCTTTTAGAATAATAGATTTGTATCGGAAGATTCATTTTCTTGTTTTTGGTTTGTTACAGGGAGATTCACAGTCAAATGATCCAGTTGCTTACGATAACGGGGTCACTTACATGTTTGTCCAACACAGTAACGTTTACCTTATGATAGCTTCAAGACAGAACTGTAATGCCGCCAGCCTTATCACCTTCCTTCACCGTGTTGTAGATGTAAGTTATTCTTCAGCTTTTTATGGTCACCAGATTTGGTATATGATGCAAGTGGTGATTTATCTATCTTATATAGGTCTTCAAGCATTACTTTGAGGAGTTAGAGGAAGAGTCACTCAGGGATAACTTTGTCGTTGTGGTGTGTGTTTTACTTCTTCCTTAGCTCTTATAGCTACTATTTTTTTTTTGGCTATATTGAAATTGATTTTATTGGTGATGATGGCAGTATGAGTTACTTGATGAGATGATGGACTTTGGGTACCCTCAGTATACCGAAGCAAGAATCCTCTGTGAGTTCATCAAGACTGATGCTTATAGAATGGAAGTTACACAGAGACCTCCAATGGCTGTCACTAATGCCGTCTCCTGGAGGAGTGAGGGATTGCAGTACAAGAAGAACGAAGTCAGTGCCTTTTGTTTTCAAGTGAAGAGTGTGTTTTTGTCCTGCAAATGAATTACAGTCTGCTCTTGTTTTTTCCAGGTTTTCTTGGATGTGATTGAGAATGTGAATATTCTTGTTAACAGTAATGGGCAAATCGTCAGGTCTGATGTTGTTGGAGCCCTGAAGATGCGTACTTACTTGACGTATGTTCCTGATCAACTAAAGAATTTTGAATGTTATCCCCTTTTGCTTTGATCTTTGTCTTGCCGTTTTTATCTGACTCTTTTGCTCTTTGATCCATTCTGTTGCAGTGGGATGCCAGAGTGTAAGTTAGGACTGAATGATAGAGTATTACTGGAAGCGCAGGGACGAGCAACAAAGGGAAAAGCCATTGATTTAGAAGACATCAAATTTCATCAGTATGTTCCTTTAGCTCCATTGATCATAACCCTTCTAGTTTCTTTTTATTCAAACGGTTCTATACTTCAGAGTTTTATGTATTCTTTTCTTCAACGCAGGTGTGTTCGATTGGCCCGTTTTGAAAATGATAGGACAATATCTTTCATACCACCTGATGGGGCTTTTGATCTGATGACATATAGACTCAGTACTCAGGTTTAACATGTGCAATTAGCATGGATTGGATTTTTTTTCCTCGTCCTAATTCTGTACTCCTTGGTTCAGGTAAAGCCTCTTATATGGGTGGAAGCGCAAATAGAAAGGCATTCCAAAAGTCGTGTTGAGATGCTCGTAAAAGCTAGAAGTCAGTTCAAGGAACGAAGGTAAATATTTGTTAGGGCATTATGCTACTTTTTCCTGTTATCTTTCACTTTAATGCACATATCTTGATGATCGATCAGATTCTTTGAACATTTGATTTTGAGATCTTTCTGTTTTGCAGCACCGCAACAAATGTTGAGATTGAGTTGCCTGTACAAGCCGATGCATCTAACCCCACCGTTAGGACAAATCTGGGGTCTGCTGCTTATGCTCCTGAAAAAGATGCATTGGTCTGGAAAATCAAATCTTTCCCCGGGAACAAGGTAGACGCTTTTTTCCTTGATCCACAGCCATGTAGTCTCAATGTTAACCTCTAGAAAAACAAATATAGGAGTACATGTTGAGGGCAGAGTTCCATCTTCCCAGTATAACTGCAGAAGAAGCAACACCAGAGCGAAAAGCTCCTATCCGTGTCAAATTCGAGATCCCATATTTCACTGTCTCAGGGATTCAGGTAAGCTTGGTAGTTTTGTTTCCACATCTTCTGCGTACAAGTCATTAAACTTTCATGTACTATATGCTGGTGTGTGGTGTAGGTTCGGTACCTGAAGATAATCGAGAAGAGCGGGTACCAAGCACTTCCATGGGTGAGATACATAACCATGGCTGGTGAGTACGAACTAAGACTCGCCTAAGGCTCATTCGGCTATTCATTTGTTAAGTCAATTGTGGTTCCCACATTCATTGGGGAATCGATAAAACGAAACAAAACGAAACAGGACAAACGTAGAGAAAAAGAGACTGTTTTGAAACATTTTTTAGCGGATCAAATCTGCCTTTAATTTGATTTAGTAGCCATATTCTTGTGAATTTATTTAATGGTGATTTTTTTTACTTTACACATGGCCCTTTGCTACCTTTCACTACATGCTTCCATCTTTTTAACTCCAGCTACATTCTGTCTGTGTTCTGTTCTATGATCAAAATTGTTAAATGATTATATTTTGGTTTTGGCCTTTTGGGGCATATGTTACTGTAATATATAGCTACCAAGAGCACATGTTTTTACAAATAATAAGCCAACGTGTACAGTCTTAAAATAAAACTTGGAGCCGATAGAATTAATCAAAATACAAGCACGCATTGGAGAGACATGTAAACTTCCGAGTTATCCAAAACTTCTCGATCAAATCCGCCTAGGTAAGCTCGGAGGAATGCGATTGCGGGTCTTGATTCGACCTTTCACAGACGTGTTGGCATGAAAGTAAGAAGTGAGTTTTTGTAGCTTCGTTTTCCCATTCCACAGTTTCAATCCATTCTCTCTCTGTGTATCTTATTACTACTCCATTTTCACCATGGTTGCCACTTTGGGAATCGAGCGGAAGCTTTTTTCGGACATCTGATTATATCAATTCTCTTTAGACATGGAAAAGGCAGAGAATTCCAGTAGATATTCTTAAGCTCTGGTAGTTCACCCAGCGTAAGAAATTCCAGCCTTCGAAAAGGAACAATCCCTTGCATGGAACAATAATAGTGGCTCAGCTGACACAGGTTAAATTTAAGTTTTAGCTCTTTTGTCACATTACATAACAGGTTTCGTAGCTCATTTGGTTAATGTTCTTCTCTTCTGGCAAAGCCAACCTGGGTTCGATACCACAATGTGCTTCTTTTACTGATTTTTTATTAAAACTATTTTTATTCTGGGCCAAAGACCATCTATTGACACTCCTTAAATTTTGGGCTGGATCCACCACTGGGTGGAGCAGGTCAAAATGTATTTACTATATTGCGTTTTATTTTTCGAAGATGATAAAATTCCTAAAGAGAAATTGATAAGCTTATGGATATGCGAAGGGATAATTATAGATGGAAGTGGAGGTATAGAAAAGTTGTCATGTAGAGTTGAGTTGTATGAGAAGAGTTGTCTTCCCTGTTAGTTCCAGGATTGGTACTGAGTTCGTGTGAAGCAGTGGAGTGTCACACAGCTGACTTGGTATGTAGTATACCAAAGGAGGATGTGTTACACAGCCGCTTTGATGTGTGAGATACCAGTTCAAGTTAAGTTGGACAAGTATGACGTGGAGTTGAGAGAAGCTTGGGAGATAAGCTTCGCAAAGATTTGGTAACAGCAAGATCGTGACTTGAGGATAAGTCTTGGAAGATCTTCTGGCGCAAGATATAAGGAAGATGAGATTGCATCTGAGGTATATAAGGGAGTGAGAGGCAGATGGCCTCTTCACGGGTTTTAGATTTTAGAAGGCGATTGCTTAAGTGTGTTCAGCATTGCGCATTAGGTTCGTTGTGACAGGGGGAGAGTAGCTCGACCTGTCCTTGGGTAGATTAGGAATTGGTTCGTGACAAGTCCAGGAAGACGTTGTGTAATTTGAATTAGACAAGTCAAGTGTGATTGTCTAAGATATTCTTAATAAAACAAGTTGTGTCTTGAGTATTGGACGAGTTCTTTAAGGAATCGGTGTCCACTTGTTTTTACATTTGGTATCAGTGCGGGTCACCTCTGTGGATTCACAGAGTCTACTCACAGGTTGAGATCCGAGGACATCTATGGATACCATGAAAGAACTCATGGCTCTTCAAAAACCAATCATGCTAGACGAAGGAAACTTCGGTCACTGGAAAACTAGGATGCATCATATCATAAGAGGTTGATGAAGATGTTTGGACTGCAGTAGAACAAGGATGGAAAGCTCCGACAATGATCATGGATGACAAATCTGAAGAGCCAAAACCAAAAGACAAATGGTCTGATGCTGATAAAGTTGCCTCCAAGTTTAACTCAAAAGCACTCACCGTAATCTTTTCCGCTGTGGATCTTGACCAATTTAAGATCATACAAGGTTGTGAATCAACAAAAGAAGCTTGGGATACTCTCATCAACCACTTCGAAGGAAACACCAGCGTAAAGCGCACCAGGATTGATCACTTGGCTTCAAAATTTGAGAACTTACGTATGGAAGAAGATGAGACGATTGGAAGCTTCATCTCCAAGCTCAGCTCAATTGCAAATGAAGCCTCGGTCCTTGGAAAGAAGTACAATGAGAAAAATCTGGTCAAGAAACTTCTCAGATGTCTTCCACCTCGCTTTGAAGCCTACAAAGCGATATTAAAAATTGCAGTCAACGCGGATGAGATGAAATTTGATCAGTTAGCTGGTATTCTGAAAGTACATGACTTGGAACGTGTGAAATTGTGGATGAACCAACCAAAGACCAGAAAGGAGTTGCCTTCACTGCAGAATCCAAAGAAGCTGATCGAGTAAAGAAAATTGAGGAAAACATGGTCCTCATGGCGAAAAACTTCAATAAAATGCTGAAAAGAGTTGAAAAGGGTCACAATCGCTCTACTCAGAGACACCAAGGCAGGGACCGAGATCGCTCCTCCCAGAACAATAGGAATGACTCTGGTCAAGGAAATCGTCGAAAGAAACTACAATGCCATGAATGTGAGGGCTTTGATCACTACCAAAATGAGTGTCCTCTCACTAAGAGAAAGGAACTAAAATGCATAGAGTGCAAAGGCTATGGTCACACAAGAAGTGAGTGCCCAAAGAACCTCAAGAAGGATAAGTCATTGATATGTTTCAGCGATACTGAATCTGATGATGATAGTGAGAGTGAAGAACTCTTGCTGAACTTCTCTGCTCATGTCAATCCATCTGACGAGTCACACGAGCCTTTGATATGCTACACAGATTCAGAACCTGAGTGTGACAATGAGCCTCAAGAACACCTTCTAAGCTTTGTGGCACATATTGTAAAAGATGACGAGTCTCAAAAATCTCTACCTAGCTCAGAGTCGGACTCAGAAACTGAAGCTGATCCAGAGAAAGAAGGTACTGAACTGAAAGCAGAGTACCAAAGTCTTTTCGACAAGTTCACTGAATTGAGCCTTGAGAATCTACAACTGATTAAAGACCAAGCAATGCTGAAAGCTCAAGTGAATATACTAGAGCTAGAACAGACTGAGAACAACTCCGACTCAGAGAAAAACATCACTACGGGTGTAACGCCCCGACCGCCCACGGCTAATGGGCCACCCACACCCGCTCTCTCGGCCCGTGGGCCCCATTCCATCCGACGGTCGGTCGTTAATTTTCCAAGGCTCAAAATCATCGTTTACTGACCCTGCAATCACCACATGACCTTTCCCCGTGCTTTGGCCTCACTCACACGGTATCGCGAATCACTTCCCGATAGGTCACCCATCCTTTCACTACTCCAGCCCAAGCACGCTTAACTCTGGAGTTCTAAACGGATGTGTGACGGAAAAGGCAAGTCAACTTTGGTAATATAGGTAGCCAAATCAATTCTCTTAAGCCTTTTCACATATCACAACTCGGGATGTTACAACGGGAGCTGAGAAGGAAGATCATAATGACCTCAGGAAAACTATTTCAGAACAGGCGTACTCCTTAAAAATCCTAGAAGCAAGCTTCGACCAAACTAAACAACTGCTAAGTGAAGAACTTGACAAGAGTCGCTTACTGCAACGAGAGCTGACTGAGAACTACAAAAAACTCAGAATGCTTAACACTGGTTCAGATACTCTTGATCATATCTTGTCCTTGGGACAATCTCCAAAAATCAACTAGGGTCTTGGATTTCAAGGAAACTCTTCAAAGTTGGCTGACTGCAGCGAAGGGATAAAGTTTGTCAAAAGCACTGGCGTAACCAAGATCCCTGAACCTGAGAAGAGTGAATCCTCTAAACGCATCTCTCGACCTTTGACTCAGAAACTCCCAATGAAGAGAAGAAATGGGTGTCTGGTTTGCTGCAAGCCTGGCCATAGGGTCTCTAATTGTTACTTCAGAAGAACACAGTACCAAGAAGCATGGAGGAGAAACCGATGCTTTCTTGAACCATGAAAATATGGATGTGTGTGGATTGAAAAAACAGATATATACCCTAACTTCAAGAATCGAGAACCAACTAAGCCAAGAGAAATACTGAAGTCGGTAACATCACCTATCTCAGTGCAGAGATCTGGAAAGAAAATCGTGTGCAATCTAGCATTTGCTCAAGTCTGCAAAGTTGAAACCAACAAAGATATGTTACTCTTCGACAGCTATGAGTCACACACAGATGAATCCTCTGAAGAAAATCTATTTGAGAACGACTTCTCACAGATTCTAGGTAACGTTGCATACACCACATCAGATAGCTCAAACCAGGAGGAAACTCCCTAGTACTTCGATAGTAGCTGCTCGAGACACATGATCGGCACTGCAGATTACCTAGAAAGAGTTCAAGAGATCACTGGTGAAAAGGTTACATTCGGAGATGGAGGTCAAGGAAAGATCAGTGCCATTGGTGATACTGAGAGATCAGATCTTCCGCGACTCATTAACGTATACCTGGTAGACGGTCTAAAGGCTAACCTCATCAGTGTGAGCCAGCTCTGTGATGAAGGTCTACGAGTTATCTTTGATAAAAGAGAATGTCAAGCCCTCGAAGACAAGAACAATATCGTCCTCTGTGGTTACCGATCAGCCAATAACTGCTATGTGGAAACCTTCAAATCAATGTATGACAGCCAAAGGATCCCAGCTTGAACTATGGCACAAAAAACTGGGACACATGAACACTCATGGGCTATCAAGACTTGTACGAGCTGAAGTAATCCGAGGGGTCCCTCCTCTTGAAGATCATACAGACAGTGTGTGTGGAACCTGTTGCCAAGGCAAACAAGTCAAGGTGCAGCACAAACAGGTTTCCCAAACCAACTCAAATCGAATTCTTGAGCTGGTGCATATGGACCTTATGGGACCTATCACACAAGCAGTGTAGCTGGGAAACAATACATCTTTATGCTTGTGGATGACTTCTCTAGATTCACATGGGTCAGATTTCTGAAAAACAAGTCAGATGAAATAGACAGCTTTCGAATACTGGCGCTGCAACTCAAACATAAGAAGGGAGGTATATGTCAGATAAGAAGTGACCACGGTGGTGAATTTCAGAATGAACTCTTCGATAAGTTCTGCCATGATCAAGGCATACAACATCAGTACGCTGCTCCTCACACACCACAACAAAACGGAATTGTGGAACGCAAGAACAGAACTTTGCAGGAAATGGCAAGAGCAATGCTTGCTGGCAATCAGGTTTCTTCTGGATTTTTGGCTGAAGCCCTGGGCATTTTAACCTGGACCCGAAGACCCGACCCAGAACCAGTCCGAAAATACTCGACCCGAACCCGAACCGAAAGTTTATAAGTACCTTTTGGGTCTAAATTTCTTTTACCCGAATAGACCCGGAACCGAATAGAACCGACCCGAATAGACCTGGACCCGAAAAGAAACGACCCAAATAGACCCGACCCGACAAAAACCTATTTGTACCAGACTTAAAATATGTATATTCAAAACTAGGATTTTCTTGTCTTCTATTATATATATTATTATTTTTTTATTTAGTTGAAATATCTTTTGTTAACAATATTTATTATTATTTTATAACATTTTTAAGTAATATGAAGCTTTAAAATATAAAGTTTAGAGTTTAAAAATGTTTTATGTTAATTATTAATTGTTTAATTTAAGTTATTTTATAAATATTTAGATATATATATGACAAATATTAATTAAATTTGAGTGAGTTTGGGTATGTCATGTATTTTCAGATTATAAATATCCGAACCCGATTCGGATCCGAAAAATTACGGGTATTTTACAGGTATTAGAATTATATACCCGAACCGACCCGGACCCGACAAGACTCAA
The DNA here is from genome assembly GCF_000801105.2 of Raphanus sativus. Lineage (NCBI taxonomy): Eukaryota > Viridiplantae > Streptophyta > Magnoliopsida > Brassicales > Brassicaceae > Raphanus > Raphanus sativus. The sequence goes on from NC_079516.1 coordinate 10,141,796, forward strand.
TCCGGAACCGACCCGAAAAATGACAGGTACCTATATGGGTCTAAATTTCGAGGATCCGAAGGACCCGGACCCGATAGGACCCGATCCGAACCCGACCCGAGGACCCGGATGCCTAGACCTAGAAGCAGTGAACACTGCATGCTACATCATCAACAGGGTTTACATCAAACCAAAGACCAAGACCACTCCCTATGAAGTCTACACTGGAAAAACTCCAAACCTGAGCTACTGTCACGTATTCGGTTGCTTGTGTTACATATTGAATGACAAGGACAACTTGGGAAAATTCGATGCTAAGAGTGATGTGGGCATGTTCCTCGGTTACTCCACAAACAGCTCTGCATTCCGAGTCTACAGTTCCAGAACAAAACGGATCGATGATAAAGTGAATGTTGTCTTTGATAATCAGGTAGGCTACTACCAGAGGAATGCCACACTGCCTCGCATGAATCTGAAGCAGCTGGTCCCTCAATCAAAACCGAGACCCCTCCTAGTCAAGATGATGATGAAGTCTCTGACGTTGAGGACATATACTACCGAAAACGACCAATGTGCACAAGAACCACTCTGCGGACGATTTCATTGGGGGAGTCCTTGATGGAAGAGCCACACGCAAGAAACATATTGACTTCAAGGAAATGGTCAAACTGGCTTGCTTTCTAGTGGAAATGGCCAAAGTAGACTGATATATCTCGCATATAGTACCTAAGAACATTCAAGAAGCATTGGAGGATGAATTCTGGACTGCATCTATGCATGCAGAGATGGATCAGTTTGAAAGACTGCAGGTGTGGACATTAGTTCCTAGATCAGATGATACTAACATAATTGGTACCAAGTGGTTGCATAAGAACAAAACCGATGAATATGGCAATGTGACCAGGAACAAATCGCGTCTTGTAGCTCAAGGGTATGCTCAGATAAAAGGTGAAGACTTTGATGAGACCTTCTTATATTTTATATTTACTTATTATTCATTTTACTATATATTTTTCAGATAGATTTTTTAATGTAGTTTTTTTCTATTTCTTATATTGTTTCTTTAGTTATTATTTATTTTTTCTTATATTGTTTATTTACTTATTCTAATTTTCTTTCTCTTATATCAAATGGTAATATTACGATAAATGTTTACTGTAATATTTTTATTTATTATATAGTATATTTCCTTATTATTTATTTTTCTTTATATAATATATTTACATTTTATTTATTTTTCATTTTTAGTAATAATGCCACGTGGTATCTTTCGAAAGAAGTTTTTTTTTTGCTGATGTGGACAGCATCGAATAGTCTCTCTCTCTCTCTCTCTCTCTCTCTCTC